>NW_024425563.1:57725897-57839182 GCF_017311325.1 Ursus maritimus | reverse complement strand
ATATATATATATATATATATATATATATATATGTATAAATTTGTACAATTCAACACTAAAAAATACAAATAATTCAACAAAAAAATGGGCAGAGGAACCAAATAGACAACCTTCCAAAGAAGACATACAGATGGCTAACAGACACATGAAAAGATGCTCGACATCACCAATCGTCAGGAAAATGCAAGTCAAAACCACAATGAGATATCACCTCACACCTGTCAGAATGACTGAAATAAAAAAAGCAAGAAATAAGAAATGTTGATGAGGATATGGAGAAAAAGGAACTCTTTTGCACTGCTGATGGAATGAAAATTGGCACAGCCACTATGAAAAACAATGTGGAGGGTCCTCAAAAATTTAAGAATAGAATTACCACATGATCCAGTAATTCCACTACTGGATATTTACCCAAAGAAAATGAAAAGACTAATTTGAAAAGATATATGCACCCCTCTGTTTATTGCAGTACTATTAACAATTGCCAAATTATGGAAGCAACCCAAGTGTCCATCCATAGATGAATGGATAAAGAAGAAGGGATATATACACATAATGGAACACTACTCAGACATATAAAAGAATGAGATCTTGCCATTTGCAACAACATGGATGGGCCTAGAGGACATAAAGCTAACTGAAGTAAGGCAGGCAAAGACAAATGCCGTATGACTTCACTCATAGGACTTAAGAAACAAAAGAAATGAACAAACAGAAGAAAAAGACAGACAAAACAGACTCAAATACAAAGAACAAGCTATTGGTTGCCAGAATGGAGATGGGTGGTGAGATGGGTAAAATAGACAAAGGGGTTTGAGAGTACACTTATCGTGATGAGCACTGAGTAATGCAGAGAATTGCTGAATCACTATATTGTACACCTGAAAGTAACATAACACTCTATGTTAATTCTACTTCACACAAGTAAATAAATAAATAAAAACTGTCAGCTATAATAGGGAACTGGAGTAATGAGTGAGTGCCTAATAAAAACTGAGCAAACTCTTAAAAATTTAGGAATAGCCAAAGTAAGGAGTAGCCACTACTTTCGAGGCTGGACTGAGGAACTTACTGGAAACTGCGTTGGAAGAGGTCACTGAGAGGACCATATTCCTAGATGACCATCGGACTGGACTCATCCCTGTCCATGGAATGTACAGTCTGCCCACTATGCCCACAGCATTGTGCCTTCAACAATGACTGTCCAGGGCCGGCTTCTGACAAAACTTAACATCATCTCAGCTAGCATAGAAAAAAATATTTAAAAGACTCAGATCCATTTTCACAGTCAGCCAATAAAGTATGAATTTGGAGATGAGAAGCAATAAGCTTCTTCTTCTTTTTTTTTTTTTTTTTTTTTTTTGAAGAAAGAGAGAGAGAAAGATCTCCAGTGGAGGGAGGAAGGAAGGGGCAGAGAGAGAGAGAGAGAGAGAGAGAATCCCAAGCAGGCTCCAAGCTCAGTGCAGAGCCTGACATGGGGCTTGTTCTCACAACTCTGAGATCATGACTGGACCTGAAATCAAGAGTCAGATGCTTAACTAACTGAGCTACACAGGCACCCCAAGAAGCAATAAACTTCTAACTAACACAAAACATGACATTTTTTAGTAATTACAGAAAGTCTTCATCACAGTCTCCTCTGCATGTAATACTTAGCCTTAATATTTATAAAATTATAAATCATGTAAAAACAATTTTTTATGTGGTGCTCATTGTAAGAGAAGGGCAGGGAGAGAATCTCCACATACTATTCTGCATTTTCTTTTAGCATTTAACATTTCACACTAATATTAAGTCTGAGTTCAATGTGACTTTTCCCCCCTTAGGTTACTCAGTTCTGCCTCCTGGATGCTTGTGGGATATTTTTGTGCCCTTGAAATTAAATCATTTTGGTGTGTTACTTCTTCCTATAGGTATATCTTGAAGAAGTAAGCCTTTTCTTAAAGCTCAGATTTCAAACCGTCCTTGACTGCAAGGAAATTTCCTGCTTTTTTACTTTACCAATTATTTTGCTCCATTTATTTTTTATACTTCTTCACAAATAAATGTGATTTATTTGTTTATCAGATCCCACTTGTCTTCCATATCCACATATTGTCTCTGAGCATTTTTATCTTTTGTTTTCTAATGCTAACTAATTTGTTCAAACCAATACTTTCTGTGTATTTTTTCTTCAGTTTCTTTCTTCCTTCTTGTTCTACTTTAAATTTTACAATGTCATTATCTGTTTTTTTAAACTCTTCCCTTAACTCTTAGTTCCCCTATTATGTCTATTTCTTATCACATAATTTCATTTTCCTCTAAAGTTATTTCCCATTTAACTTCTTCATGTGCATAAAACAGTTCTGCCTAAAATTATTCTTACTTTCCTGGGGGATCATAAAGAAGTCCTTCATCTACTTTTGGCAATCTCTTTCCCAGCCTTCAGCTCCAATTTGTTAATTCTTGAATGGATACAGGTCTTTTTATGCTTCTCCCACCCCTGAAAGATGTGGATAACTATGTCTTGGTAATATACCTCCAGGTATATGTCGTACTTCAGAGTTTAGCTTCATCTCATCAGTCCAACCTGAGGAGGAGGAGGAGGGGATGTGGATATGGTCAAGATGGGGATATGCTCTTTGGCCTCCTCTACTCCAGTCATGCCAAAAGACCATTTAATATAATATAGTCTTTCTGTAATTTCTATCTATTGAAGCTGGGGAGTGTTGATGGCCTATTATGGAGGGTTTCCAGTCAAAAAATTTGCCTTTTGATTTTAGACAATTTGACAACTGGGAAAATAGAATTTATTTACAGATGGCTTTTCTCCTCTGTGAGAAATTCTATACTCCCTTCCACCCCAGATGGTTCCATCCTCCTGAGCTGTCACTAGCCCTAAAGGCCAAAATCACTCCAATTAGAGTGAGCCGGTCTCAGCCATATTTCTTATCACCAGTTTTGACCATTTGCAGATTACAGAGTTTATCTAATACAGCAGAGGGATCAAACTCTGCTTTTGAAAAACTGGGTTGGAGAAGTAGCTAGTCATCTTTCTACTAAGTGTTAAGAACAACACATCAAGGTGAACTTCAAGGTGGATACAAGAAAGGGGACCCTGACCCGCATTCCTATTGTTTCTCCTTTTATTATAAGGACACCAGTCCTATCAGATCCCACCCTTGTGACCTCATTTAACCTTAGTTATCTCCAAATCCAGTAATATTGGGGGGCAGGGCCTCAACATATGAATTCTGGGGGAGTCACAATTCAATCCATAACACTTCTTCATACATCCTTCTCTTTCATCATTTGAGACAATTTCTTCTCTTACATTACCATCTTTAAAAGTTTATTTTTCATAGAAAATGTATGTTAACTATAGAAATAGAGAAAAATGCAGAACATACTGAAGAAAAAAAGTAATCATAATCCCACCAATCAGCTTAGTGCCTTATTAATATTTTAATGTACATCCATGTTTAAGGTTTTCTCAGGGACATTATTTACATAAATGAGTCCACACTCTATGTGTAATATTAGGTGCACTTTTTAAAAAACTGGAAGCCTCATGATGAATGACAAAGCCTAAAAATGGCAGATGTTTTAGTCTCTGAATCATCACCTGGGAGAGAATATTATTTTTTTATTTAAATTCAATTACCAATGTATGGTACATCATTAATTTCAGATGTAGTGTTCAAGAATTCATACAACTTAGAATGTTAGATAAGCAAAATTTAAACTTATAAAGTGCTTTGTGTTTCAGTTGTTATTCTTTGAGGCTAATGGTGCCCTAATGTCAACAGAAAAGCACTGGAGGGTTTTGAACAGAAGCATCACATAATCTGAAGTAGGTATTAAAACCATCAGTCTGGTTTCCCTGTGAAGAATAGATTTTAAAGCAGGAGGGGACTGTACAGAAGTGACTGAGGTAGTCCAGGTACTACATTTGGTGACTCTCACCAGGATGGCTTCAGTGGAAGGAGTGAGAAATGGAAAGAGTCTGGATACCTTTTGATGGTGAAGCTGACGAGGTTCACTAACAGATTGGAGCAGGAAATGTGTACTTTCAAGTTTGGTTTAAGCAAACGAAAGAAGAGTTGTTGTTTACTACAACAGACAAAATGAGGGATTTGGCTTTAAACATGATATGAGATGCCTGCAGGCATCTAAGTGGAGAAGGATCCAGCAGTTGGATATATAAATCTGGAGTTGAAAGCTCAAAATAGGAGATTCAGCTATGAATAGAAAGAAATGCCGACCAGAATAGAAGAGCTACAAGCCAAACATAAGGATGATTTCCACATATAGACTCTTCAACCATGTCTGTATGCATAAACAGTCCTCATTTGAATTTGAAAACCATTTTTGTTCCATTGATTTTATTTGCATGACAACATTTTTGTAGTTCAAACACAGAAAACATAAATTATAATCTTCACATTACTATGAACAGTCTCATTACAGAACTAATTGAAATGATCTATCCCATCCCTATTTTAAGATACAGTATAGAAAGCATATATTCTAAGAAACTGCCAAACTGTTTTCCAAAGTGTATATACCATTTAGCATCCCCAACCAGTATGAGACGTCCAGTTGCTCTGCATGCTTTCTAGCCCTTGATATATGCAGGCTTATTTTTATTTTTCATTATCTTTTTCAGACCTAAAGACTGCATAATTTGTAAAGAATATATTGCCATGACACAACGTTCATTATTTTCACTCCTATATGCTTTGAGGGCAATTTAAAAAAAAAGAATATAGCTATTTGTTGCCAAGATTTTAATATTGTCTCTAAGAGTGTTTGAATCCTTTGTATTAATACTTTTCATTAGAAACTGGCACCATATGAAACTTAAATCAATCTCTATTTTCTTAGATCAGATTTTATTACTTTTGGCCAAAGTCCTTTCCACAACTTAGAAGGCAAAGATCAGGTAGAACATGATCTTTAAAGAAATTTATGGCATACACTTGAGTTCAGAGAATAAAAAACAAATAGTATTTCAGAAGTTATTTCTTTAAAATCCCATCAAGCTAATACATCTCATTGTTATTTTAACAGTAGTCAGTGCCAAAAGAGCAACTCAAAGTGCTGCACACATATCAGTGTCAGAATGGATGTAACTTGCTCTTTATAGAATTGATTTTGAGTCAGTGTTGGAGTTAACCCAAATGCACAGTGCAGAATAAAAGAATGTGGAAGATCTCAAGAGTATTTCTTGAAATAGCTCCTGAGGTTCTCTGCAAAGAGAAGAATTTCTTTTGGAAAATAAGTTTGGAAAATACAAAATAATGCATATACCACTTAGAGATTAATCTCATGTGCAATAAATATTTTAAAGGTTCTGACAAGTCCAGCAGCAAATAAATTTATTTTAATTTGCTCAACTTGCAGTTTCTCAATTGTAATTTACTGCAGAATTCGTATTACTCTCACACTTGTGAATACCTTGTAGAACATGTATTACATCCTGCATGGTTTGGGGAGTGCTAGTTAAATTAGGGTCTCTGTACATTTCTCTTTTAGGGAAAGAATGGACACTTATCTTTGGTCATGGTAATTATTGCCCATAATCTAAGGGAAAAATCACTATGAAAGACTTGTATACGATTCAAAATAAGTAAAAAGGCAAGATTAGTGTTCTCTACTACATACAAAAGTGTGTTTCTAATAATACCAGCAGATCAGACAAAGTCCTTTACCTAAATATCCATCACAGGAACTGCTGCCTGCTGATGAAAGGACCTGTGAACCTTCTTTTATGAAGCAGAGTTGAAGCAATTCATTGTAGACATAAATCCAGGTCTTATCATTCTCTAGGACATGTGGTTAGGAATTTCTCCCTAGTTTCAGTACCAAGAATAATGTGTTTCTCCGAACAGCACTGGTGCTATTTAATTTTATGGGTGCTATGAATCACCTACCTAATCATGTTTCCCACTTCAGATGGTTTAATATGTAGCTTAGTGCCAAATTTATGGCATAAATCTAGCCAGTGTATAGCACTCAAGTGGTAGCATACCAAACTCACTCCTGGATCCACATTGATTCCTGCCTATATTTTCCTTGCTTAATTTTTATCACCTATTTTACTCTGTTGAATTAAGCTTTATTGAGTGTATTGGTGTTAGATATTTTAATTCCATCTTGTCATGAGGTAAAGAAAAGTTAATAGATTATTTAATAAGTAAAATGAGCAATTCTTTAGTTAGTGCCTCATTTTGACAGGCCTTCCCAGGAGATACCTGTAAATTTTTATTATCCTCACAGAAGCACATATTGTAATTAAGAAGAGCCAATATCCCCTGGGATCAGGCTGCTGGTGATGCAAATGGAAAAAAACTAAAGAGGTTTAAGAACTAATTCATGATCCAAATCCAAACTGATGAATTTTTCATTGAATTTTTTATTTCAAGGATTATCTCCCCAAATCAACATATATCAATACTTTTGAATCATAGTTGACTTTTACTTCAGACTTTTTCTTGTTGGAAGGAGATTATTAAACTTATTCTGTGTTTTGTATAAGGAAGGAACCCTGCCAATATGTACTTCAAATATCTAAACGGGTATCTGAATCCTCACTTTGGGGTGCAGCAAATAAAGGCCTACAATGGCATTAGAAAAAAACAGTTATTAACACATGTTTCTGCATGGTCTCCCCATGTCTTCCTTCCCCAGGAAGTTCAGGAATCCCCTTCTGGGAAGGGGGATTCTTGTTGGAAAAAGACCGTCCCAACTTGCTGATATAACCTGAATGTATAATTTTGCCCTTGAGGCTAGATGATTCCACCACACTACCAGAATTTGTTTGAACTATAATGAATCACTGTGATATTGTTGCTCTCACCTAGCAAAGAATCCTTGTAACCCATTTGAAATCAGAAGTATTCAAAGATAACTGTTCACTTATATTACCACCGCTGGAAAATTAATTGCCCTCTTCAGAGGAATGAATTGGTTGTCTCATGATATGATTGCTACTTTTTTTCATTCATGGAAAAAAAAAAAAAACCCTCCTAAGTCGTAGGGATTTTTCAAAATAAAAGGGAAGACACCTCACACAAACATATCCAAGATTACATACTTTCTGCAGCTTCCCCACTGTTTCAGAACTATACCGAAATTTAAAATTTCTGCTCAAAAGTCACTGTTATGAAAATGAAAAGATGGCCCAGACTGGGAAAAATTTTTCACATCTTATATTTGATAAAAGACTTGGATCCAAGATCAACAAATAACTCAAAACTCAAAAGCAAACTACTTTTTAAAAAGATGTGAATAGACACTTCACCAAAGATTATTCAGATGGCAAATCAGCACCTAAATAATCAATGTCATTAGTTATTAGGAAATGCAAATTAAAACTACTACACACCTATCCACTCTAGGATAAAATCTAAAAGACTGGTGCTATTGTTTGTAAGGATACGGACGAAATGTGACGATATGGACCCTCATTAACTATTGATGGGAATGGAAAATGGTACAAATCATGATGGAAAGCTGTCCGGCAGATTCTTTAAAAATTTAAACATGCACTTACTTTATGGTCTATCCATTTAACTCCTAGAACTGTACCTGAGAGGAATGAAACTACCCACCCATGCAAATACTTGTACATACATATTCACAGCACATTTATAACAGACAACTCATACTAATCCATTGATTCATTATATAGCATGCTAAATGTCACCATCACCACATTGAGTTTCCAGGGAATATTCAGTAGTTCTGTCAAATTTCACTGAACAGCTTATACCTGGGAGACTACCTTGATGCTTCTATTTCTTACTTTCCACGTTCATTTTAACATCAATTCTTGCAGGTTCTACTAGCAAACAAGTAGGTATTGGACCTACTTGTGAATTGTGAAGTCAGATAGTGGGTCACAAATAGAGTTTTTAAAATAAAATAAAGCAGAAAGAAAGATAATTAAAATATCTCCCAATGTCAACATTTCTTATCAGGTCTATAAATAATTATAATTTTATGAAATTTCATTACAGTTGTATACATACCAGTCACTGATACACATATCTTACCCATTGAAATTTTATTTTTGTTTAAATTTAAATTGCAGTTTAAAAAAATTGAAAACCATACCTCCAAATCTGACTTCTTCCCTACTGTTACCATCCATCAAGCCTCCTTTATGTCTCTCCTGCATCATTACAATTACTTTCTATCTAACCTATCTGCTTTTTCTCCAACACACTTTGAATCCACTGCTTACACAACAATTAGAAAAACCTTTTTGGTATGTTACTCATATCAATCATTTTGCCCTTAGAATTTTACATTCCCTTTCATTGCTATGGAACAAAGTAAAAATTCCCATACCCACCTTACCTGGATTTGAGTATATAACATGAACCTGCTCCTGGCAATCCCAGCAACAACCTCGCTGCATGCCTCCACCTCCTTCATTTCATTCCCTATGATATTTCTGTCAGTCTCTCAAATGCACCTCAGCACCTTTAAGCTTATTTTTGCTTCTTCCTTAAATATTTTTTATGTCCTCTTAGTCTCCTCAGATCCCTCTCACTCTTCATGAATACTGTAATATGCCCTCCTTAGAGCTGTATTCTTTGAATACAAACTGACTCCTGAATATCTCACTTGAATACTACATACATATTTGGAATGTGACATGTCAATATTGAGCTCATCACTGTTTATCACTGCCCCTCTCCTCCTGTCACCATTGTCAAAGCTGTGATCTTTCCTGTATCATTACCCCCGCGAAGGTTGCCACTTTTTTAGAGTATACATGTTTCTATAGAGTTTAAATACACCTTGAGTGTATCAGCTTTTTGTCCATGACAGATTGAGAAAGAGACAGAATGTTTGAAATACACAATTCCATAGGATTTTTGAACTTCATAGATCTTATTATCATACTATGACATAATCTGCAGCATCCATGCTTATCTCTAGGACTGTGCAACGTCCTACTGCGTGCATTCATTGTGGGCAGTGGATTAGGAGCCCAGATCATTTCTGCATTAGGGCAGAGGCCTCCCAGCCCAAAAGCAAAGGGAGCATAGCTGGCAAGTTCTACTTTCAAATTAGTTCCAACCTGTGGCAGAGTCTCCTATAAGTATGCAGCAATGCTGGACTACTTCTTTTTTAAAATCCATTAATACATTAATAACCCTGAAGTCTCCACTAAAAGACTACTAGAACTGATAAATGAAATAAAGTTGCAGGATACAAAATTAATACACAGAAATCAGATGCATTTTTATATAGTAATAATGAAGAAGCAGAGAAATTAAGAAAGCATTCCCATTATATTGCATCAAAAATAATAAAATACCTAGAAATAAACTTAACCAAAGGGGTGGAAGACCTGTACTTCAAAGACTATAAAATACTGATGGAAGAAATTGAAGATGACACAAAGAAATGGAAAGGTATTCCATACTCATGGATTGGAAAAACCAATATTGTTAAAACGTCTATATTACCAAAGCAATCTATAAATTTAATGCAATCTCTATCAAAATACCAACAGCATTTTTTTACAGAACTAGAATAAGTAATCCTAAATTTGTATGGAACCACAAAAGTCCCCAAATGGCCAAAGCAATCTTGATAAAGAAGAAAAAAGCTGAAGGTGTCTCAATCCCAGATCTCAAGATAAACTACAAAGCTGTAATAAGAGGAAACAGTATGGTACTGGCACAAAAATAGAAACAGAATAGAGAGCCCAGAAATAAACCTATGATTATATGATCAATTAATCTATGACAAAAGAGGCAAGACTAAACAAGGGGAAAAAACAGTCTCTTCAACACATGGTGTTGGGAAACCTGGACAACTAAATGCAAAAGAATGAAACTGGGCCATTTTCTTACACCATACACAAAGACAAACTCGAAATCAATTAAAGACCTAAATATGAGACTTGAAACCATAAAAGTCCTAGAATAAAACATAGGCAGTATTTTCTTTGACATCTGCTGTAGAAACATTCCCTTAGATATGTCTCCTCAGGCAAGGGAAACAAAAGCAAAATTAAATTGCTTTTGGACAGCAAAGGAAATCATCAACAAAACAAGGCAACCTACTGAATGGGAGAAGATACTTGCAAATGATACATCTGATAAGGGATTAATATCCAAAATATATAAAAACAAATACAACTCAATACCAGTATTAATGATAATAATCCAATTAAAAATGGACAGAGGACCTGAACAGACATTTTTCCAAAGAAAACATACAAATGGCCAACACATGAAAACATGCTCAACATCATTCATCATCAGGGAAATGCAAATCAAAACCACAATGAGATATCACCTCATACCTGTCAGAATAACTAGAATCAAAGACAAGAAAAAACAACTATTGGGGAGAATATGGAGAAAAGGGAGCCCACTATTGGTAGGAATGCAAACTGGTGCAGACACTGTGGAAAACAGTATGGGGGTTCCTCAAAAAATTAAAAATAGAATTACTATATATTCAAGTCATCCCGCTACTAGGAATTAACCCAAAGAAAACAAAATCACTAATTTGAAAAGATACATGGACCCCTATGTTTCTTGCAGCATTATTTACAATAGCCAAAAAATGGAAGCAACCCATGTCCATCAACAGAAGAATGGATAAGGATGATGTGGTATATATACACAATGGAGTATTACTCAGCCATGAAAAAAAAGTATGAGATCTTACTACTTGAAACAGAAAAGTTGGACCTACAGGGTATAAATGATAAATGAAATAAGTCAGAGAAAAAAAAGTACCATATAATTTCATTCATATGTGGAATTTAAAAAACAAAACAAATGAACGGACAAAGGAAAAAAGAGACAAAGCTGGTGGTTGCTAGAGGGGAGATGGGTGTCAGGATGGGTGAAATACATAAAGGTGATTAGTACACTTTTCTTGATTAGCACTGAGTAATGTATGTAATTGTTAAATCATTATATTGTACACCTGAAAGTAATATGACACTATATGCTAATTACACTTCAATGAAAAAAAAGAACAGTAAAATTTGTTAATACATGATTTCTACTAGTCTTTTTCCTGTCCTCAATCTACATTTTACAATATACTTTTAAGATAAGAAGTATTTGATAGTTTTATTTAAACTATCAGTCAATTTCAATATTTTTATCTTAAATTTATTTGTAATATTCCTTGGAAAAAATTGTGAATTTTCTTAGATGTCACCTTTCTCAGAAAGCTATTTGCCAATTCAGGTGCTTAATATTTTACCTCTAAAACACTGAATGTTCCTGAAGGTCTTCAAATACATAGATATGTGATGTCTTTCTGATAATTAAACATATCTTGAGGTAAAGTAATAAATATTGCACCTCTCTTCCATGGACAGTAAGGCTACCCACTTCTATTAAAATTTTAAATGACAATCTGAGTCATGATACAATATTTATTCCTGTTGCATATACATACCGCTTGGTATTCTTATGCTACAAGATATCAAAGGAAAAACACTGAAATGTCTTATAGATGAAGAACCTCATGTTCACAAAGAAAGCAATACTGAGTCCAATGCTAAATTCCTAGCCAAATGATTTTTAATAGTTTCCTTTATTCATTCAAGAAACTTCCTCATTCATGCATTTTATAAATAATATTATTTGCATTAAAAGTCTTATGTTTATTAAATATTTTATTAAACACTAAACATTTAATGATATTTATTTCTGTTGTTTTACTTTTTAATTACTATCTAAAGAAAATATTGAGTATTCATTTATGTTTATAATATAAAGTGTCTTCTGTAAAAATTGTGTTAACTTTTAAGTAAAATTGAAGACAATAAATAATTGGTCTAGCAAAAAATTTTTAAAACCGATAGTTACATAACTAAAGTTTGACAAATATTATATTATTTAGTCTCTATCTTATGAGGAATATATTATCCCATTTTACAAATGAGGAAACTGGGTATGAGAAAGGTCATATTTATAATTTAATTATTATTCAAGATCATATTTATAATTTAAAAAGTGACCAAAGTCAAGATAATTACGCTGAAGGTAAACACAACATTTTTTTTTAACCATCACTTTGCATTAAAGTTGACAAAGATGAAAGACCTAACTTTGAGGAACCTTCATTTCTCTAAATGATAATCAGGTGAGCCCATCCTTGGGCTAGTATGTGTTTGGTGCCTTAGCAAAAAATGACTGTGAAAGGGGAAAGAAAGAGGAGGAGGTAGAATGCAGTTTACTGAACAGCTAGAGAGGTTGTGAAAATTGAAATAGTGAACTCTGGTTTAAACAATAGAAATATTTTAAAATATGAATTAAAAAGTTAAAAAAAGGAAATTTCCCCACATACTAACTTCAGAATGCTTTACATTAAATACTTTTCACATTTTATTTGGTGGAATTATTCAAATATCTAAGAGACTTAATGATATCCATCAGACTTGAGTGGGATCAGAAACCTAGCGCACCTTAAAAACTGGCTTATTCTCACTTCTCTCGGTTATTCCTGATCCATACATACTTCGAAACAGAGAATCCCCAGATGCTTTTGGTTTGTGTTTCTGAATATTGGACCTACACTAAACACAACTCATAAAGTACAAGTTGGAGAGAAGCTAGACAGAACAATGTGAAATCAGCAGCCTCTTACTGGATTTGAAATGCTATTCAGAACTGAGCCAATGTAATTTATTTCTATCACTTAACATTATCTTGGAATATTAAAACAAGCTAACAAAAAAGAGAACATCCTTGAAAGACTGACTCATGTTGTTTTTCCAACTATTTGCAGACTATATCAAAACTGGCAGTAGTCTATTTTTAGGGTTTTATGTGACATTTATTATTAGTCTGGTTACCAAGTATAGTACAGACTCTTGGTACAGAGAATGCCAAATCAAAAGCTAAATTTTGGCCAGCATCCATAGGTTAGGTGTGGTTTTCTTCCCCTGGTATGTGTGTGTTATACTTAAAACAAAAAAATGGCACGGACATTTAACAGACAATGGAATATGCCTGGATTAGAACATCATGACTGAACCAAGTTGCTTGGTAAAGCATCTAAGTCGATGCTAAATCAAGGCTTAATTTAATCTCATTCTTTAACATGCTACATGATAAAACTCATGAAGTGAGATTCATGGAGGTTGTAAGAATGTTAAACAGAATAGCTACTATCACTTGTACCTCAATTTCCTGAAAGTTTCTTAATGGGAAAATCAAGTACTCAATGCCAGTAGTGTTCCACTCATAAAGTTGCAGCATGGTCTAGGAAAAGTAGCTATAAAGAATTAGCCTGTTAATCAGGGATGTAACTGACATTGTCACCATTATTCTAAAAGATGGCTCAAGGGTCAGACACAAAGTCTTCCCTTAAAATGAAGCAAAACTACATAATTTAAAAAACAAAACCCACAATATTGAACTATCACACAGAGTTGGCAGTCTGTCTCCCAGTGCCAAACTAGGACATAATGAGGATCCTAAGGTTCTGAGCTTGGCCAGGTGTATATTTCAAACCATTTACTAGTTCTAGTATAACTCTAAGAAAGTTGCTTAAAGTTTCTGATGCTTTGTTTACTCTATTTCTCACTAAAATAATTTTAACTTTCAATGCTATTTCTTCAGTGACGATTTATTGAGGCTCCTCCATTTTGCCCAACACTGGTCAAGCAGGAGAAGCAAGATGACTGCAATGGTCTTGCTATTATAATTCATACCTATGATTGTCGCAAATATTAAATAAAATGATGCAGGAGGCAAAGAGTAGGCACTCAAAAAACATTACTCTCTTCCTTTCCATTTATTGAAAAAGGACACCTACCACCAGACTAGTTTTATTTTAAACTAGAATTCCCTAGAATGATAGGTGGTGAAAAGTAAAGTTGTATCAGATGAAATTCTTTAAAGGATGTCACAGTATTCCTTGGGACTACAACAATATCATGGCAGCTATACATTTACTCAATATTTACTGAGCACCTACCATAGGCTAGATATTGAACTATGCATTAGAGTATAAAGAATAAACAAAGCCTATAAACTGAAGGAGATCAAACTTTAAGATATCATTAAAAGATGAGCAATGTGTAAAATATTTACTTATTTAATTTTGTAATTATACCATATAAATATATTTTAAATGTAAATAATTTATATGCCTATATATCAAATACACATTAATGTACAATATATTGTTTATATAATAATTTTTACTTATATAATTAATCACTGCTTTTATTTGAAGAAAACACTACAGAAGACAATGTCGAAAAGCATTATTCTTCCTCCTTCCTTCAGTCCAATTTCCTAGAAACAGAATTCTGTTGTGTATGTTTTTAATTGTTAGAGGCTATTTTCATGACTACTCTACTCTAATATTGATTTATCAGTTTACAACAGTTCATTATAGATCACCTTGCCCTAAAAACTGAAGATTTAGCTTGTTCATGCCATCAAAGTCCTTCACAGTCTTCTCCTTTAAATGCCACTATCTGAAGGCTTATATTGCATTACAATTGTAACTTTAAGTAATTTATTTAAATCTTTGTTCCATATTCAATAGTATCTCTTGCTTCTTATTTTTTAGCAGTCTGCTCTCTCCTCTACTTTTCCTGCCAATGGATTTCCACTGCCACATCCCATCCTTGGTGAGCTCTTCTCTCATGCAATGTTAGGTGAATCTAGTTTGCAATCCCAACCAAGTACTATGTGATTTGTCTACATTAAATGTTGGAAATAAATAAACAAGATCTGAATTATACAACTATATAAATATTGTTTACTTCTGGGTAAAAAATATGTGAGAATTGTATTTCTTTTTCATACGGTCCAATGTCAGAAACTCTGGACTACGCAAGAAAAATGATATTGACATTCTTGTTTGAGACACACTCTCAACTGTTTAAAATCTTGCCACATTTTAGTTTGCTTCATATTTGGAACATAACTTACCCCTTTAGGTTTTTTTCTCCCAGGTGTTTTTAATTGTTCTTTTTTGTTTGTTTCTTGTACTATTCGCCTTTATAATACCTCAATTTTTTTTTTCTAGCCTTTAATTATGTAATCATTTCCAACAGTTCTGAAAATGGGCTGCAAAACCCTGTGGTTCCCAAAGACCTTTTCAGGGACTGAAAAGTCAAAACTATTTTCACAAAAGCTCTAAGACATCATCTGTCTTTTTCATTGTGTGCAAAAGCAATAGTGGGTAAAATTGCTGACAACAAACTGTGCTAGGTAGGAATCACTGTACTCTTTAGTACAATGGACTGGCAGTGCAAAACAAAAAGAAAAAAAAACAGTTACAATGAAAAATGTCCTTTCTCAAGCAGTTAAAAATGCTAATTTTATTAAATCTCCATCTTTGAGTTCATACCTTTGTAATATTCAGCCTGACAAAATAGGCACTGCTTACAAAACACTTTTGATGCATAATGAAGTATAACAGATGTCTCAAGAAAAATCACTTTTGTGATTGACTTGTGAGCTTAACTATCCACTTTTTTCATGGGAACCTTTGACATAAAGGAACACTGGACAAATTACAGTTATTCAGGGTTTAGTACTTAGAGACATTTTCAAGAAACTGAACTAAATAAGCCTGCCACTTCAACAATAATTCTAGCTTCCAAATGAAAAGTATCATCTTGGAAAATGTATATAGGCCACCATCAGCTTGACAGTGTAATTGTGACAGATATTTTCTAGTAACTAATGCATGTCATTGCAAAATCATGCATAGACAAATGATTCAAGCTGCAACATGGATCAACATATTTTAAATGACATTATTAAGGTATAATCGACATACACAAACTATATATTTGAAGTACACTATTCATATCTATTTATACACCCAGGACACTATCGCCACCATCAAGATAATGAATACACTTGTCATGCCCCAAAGTTCCTCATGACCTTTATATTACTCTACTTCTGCCCCCAAATTCCATCCCCACTGATCACTACAAATTATTCGACATTTTCTAAAATGTTCTTTGAGTGTAATAATATAGTAAGAACTACAGTCTTTTTCACTTTGGCTTTTTACACTCAGTATTTATAAGTCATCCAACTTGTTGTATGTATAAAGTTTATTCACTTTTATTGTTAAACAAAACCCATTATATGGATATTCTACAATTTGTTTATCCATTTATCTGTTGATGAACATTGAGTATTTTGCAGTTTTTTACTATAACTAATAAAGCTGCTGTGAACATTCATCTGCACATCTTTGTATGAACATATGGTTTGACTTCTTTTGGGAAAATACCTAGGAATAGAATGGATGGGTCATATGGTAAGTGTGTATTTAACTTTTTAAGAATAGCCAAACTGCTTTCCAAAGTAAGTGTACTAATTGAAAATTCTACCAGCAGTGCACAAGAGTGAGCTCCTATCTTTGGCAATACTTGGTATAGTCAGTGTTTTATAACTTCTGCCTTTAAAATAGGTGTGTAGTAATACCACATTGTGGTCTTCTTTCACATTTTCCTAATGAACATTAATGGTGAATATCTTTTCATGTGCCTATTTGCCACCTGTGTAATTTTTCTGGTGAGTTATCTAATCAAATCTTTTGCCCATCTTTCTATTGAGTTGTGGGTTTTTTTTAGTTGTTTCTGTTTTGTTTTTTATTGAGTTTTGAGGGTTTATTACATATTTTGATGAGTCCTTTATCAAATATGTGTTTTGAATTTATTTTCTCCCCGTCTCTGGCTTGTCTTTATAATCTCTTAACAGTATCTCTTGAAACACAGTTTTTTTTTTATTTTGATGAAGTCCAGCTTATCAACATTTTTGTTTTATGTATTATGCTTCCAGTGTTATATTTAGAAAAATCTTTCTTAAAAAAAAATCTTTGTCTAAGCCAAATGTTTTCTCCTATGTTCTACAAGTTAAAGTTTCAGGTTTTGTATTAGGTATAAAAAATGTTTTGTTATTTTTTTTGCTGTGCAAGGCATAAATCAAAGTTCATTTTTTTTTTTGTATTTGGATAACCAATTGTTCCAGCATCATATACTTAAATATTATATTTGCCTTAAAGCAAAAGCAATTCAATGGAGAAACTACAGTCTTGTCAGTGGAGAAAATAAAGTCTTCTTTGCTAAAAAACAGTTGTCCATATATGTATAAACTTATTCCTGGATCCTGTATTCTGTTCGCTAGTGTATTTTTCTATCTTTACAACAACATATTTTCTTGATTACCGTAGCCTTATAGTATTAAAATCAGGTAGTATTAATTCTCAAACTTTGTTCTTCTTATTCAAATTTATTTTGTCTGCTCTAGATTATTTGAATTCAATATAAATGTTAGAACTTGTATGCCAATTTCTACAAAAAACCTAATGGGATTTTAATTGGAATTATATGGAATCTGTAGATCAATTTGGATAGGATTAGTATCTTAAAAATCTTCAGCCTTCTGATCTATGTATTTGAGACGTCTTTCCACTTATTTAGGACTTCTTTTTTTCTGTTTCATAGCCTTTTGCATATAGTTGTTGCATAAATTTTGTCAGATTTATCCTTATTTCATAATTTTTGATGCTATTGCAAACAATATTCCTTTTTTACTTTCAGTTTCTAGTTGTTGCTGCTGGCCTATAAAAATACAATTAATCTTGTTTTATATTCCACAGCCTTGCTAAACTCACTAACTGGTTCTAATAGGCATTTTATAGATATTATATATAGAGAGAGAGACAAGGACAGAGACAGAAAGAGATGCTATCTAAGAATAAAGATGTTATTTTTATGTTATATTTTTATTTTTATTTTTATTTAGTTTAATTTTTTATTCCTTTCATGATTTATTCTTTAATACATGGTTATTGCTGTGTGGTATTTTCCAAATACCTGAATGTTTCCTAGAGATCCATCACTGATTTCTAATTTAGTTACAGTGTGTTTAAAGGATGCATTTTGTTAGACTTGAAACCTTTTACATTGAGACTTGTTTTATAGCCCAAAGATCCTCTATCTAAATGTTCCCTATGCACTAGGAAAAAAATAAAAAAGGAGTGTAATCTGCTGTTGCTTGGTGAAATGATGTATAAATGCCAAACAAACTAAGTTAGCTGAAGTTATTTAAGTTTTTATATCCTTACTGATTTCTGCTTATTCAATTTATTTTTGAGAGGGGTGGTATTACAAACTCTGACTGTAAATGTGGATTTCTTTCCTTTCTTACAGTTCTATTAAGTTTTTCCTTCATGCATTTTGGCACTCTGTGATTAGGTGAATACGTATAATTGTTACTTCATCTTAATGCAGGCTCTTTATCATTAGAAAATAGCTTTCTTTAGCAGTGGTTATATTTTGGCTCTGAAATCTACTTTACCTATTATTAATATAGCCATTTCAGATTTCTTTTGGTTAGTGCTAGCATTGGATATCCTTTTCTATCCTTTTACTGTTAATCTATTTGCACCTTTATATTTAAAGTGTATTTCCTATAACCATACACTGCTATTTTGCCTTGCTATTACATTCAATCTGACAAATGCTTCCTGATAATTGTGGTACACAGAACATTCACATTTAATGTAATTATTGAAATAGCTAGATTTAAGTCTATCATTTTATATATTTTCTGCACGTTCTGCCTGTTCTTCAAGGGCTTGTTTATTATTTTTATTTTTATTTTTTTAAGTCTTTCTTTCTTTCTTTCTTTCTTAGAAAGAGAGAGAAAGAGAATGGGGGCAGAAGCAGAGAGAGAGGAACAAGAACATTCTCTGCTAAGCATGAGCCTGATGATGGGGTTCAATCCCACCACCCCACCAGAAATCATAACCTGAGCTGAAATCAAGAGTCGGATGTTCAACCAACTGAACCACCCAGCCATCCCTTGAGGATTTTTTTTCTTCTTTTTCTTCCTAGTTCTGTAGTTATGTTTGACATAATTGTGATTCTAGTGATTATTAGCAGAGGTTGATATTATCATCTTTGCAGACATTTAATTATCCCATGTAATTATTAAGGTTGCCAATCAATTCACTCTAAATTTTTGCAATCCTTATTAAATTACTAGGGTGCAGGTATTGATACAAAAAATTCAAAATGAACTAAGTGCTAATTTCCAACAAAAATCTAAAGGGCATTTTTTTATAACTCTTCCTGAAAACAAGTACTGTATTGTATAACTGGTTTCTTGTTGATTCATATGTAAAAATCCTAAGAAATTTTGGATGAACTGATTCAATGGAGTACGATTTTACACAATTAATTAATTTTTAGGAATCACCACAAGTGCAAACCTATTTCAAAGTAAGTTAGAGGAAGCAGAAAGAAATATTGACATTATGACTGCTGAAAATGGAGATAGTTGGATGACTTCTATCCTCATGGCTTATAAATTCTTAACATAGGAAGAAGGCCTGTTCTCTAGATTTCACTGTGGCAAATTTGGCACGGACAGTGGCCTGCCTGGAAAAACTCCTTTGTGTTGATGTATAAAGCAGAGTTAAAGGCCTGTCTCCTTGGCATAATATGGCCACAAAGAGAAGGACACATATGGCTCTAGTTTAAGCAGTTTTTTTCCTTAATGAATGTTCTTGCTGCTTTGAGGTACTAGGATTTCCCCCCTCCCAAACATGCAAATATTTACAAAGCATATGCTTGATAAAGGCAGAGGCCCCAGAAAATTAAAAAAAAAGCATAATGCACTATGTCTAGAACAATAATTAATAAAAACTTTAAAGTGTTTTCTTCACTGTTGGTATCTTGGGACCTAGTCCTTACAAAGAGTACTTACAAAGAGTAAGGTCTCAGTAAGCATTTTTGAATAAATAAATGTCAAAACATGCCACCTTTCCTTCAGAAGAGAAAATTCTTAGACAGTATTATCTCTTATGTACTTTTCCTGTCTGCAAGGTTACCATTCCATGTAGGAAACACTGTACTCCAGCATATATATATCATAGCCATTATCTGGGGTGGTAGAGTAAACCCCTCAAACCCCAGACAAGAACTTGGTGTTGTGGAAAAAGGACATAAAAATATGATTTACAGTAAAATGTAAGAGCAAAATCAGTAAGAGCTACAGAAATTGAGAAAAGCAACCAGAGAGAAGGTAAGATATGAGTGGGATTTTGACATATGAATGAGAGTAAGAATGGAAACAAAATACATTAATTGGGAATGTGTGTCTTAAAGTCCTAGAGGAAAGTTCTATGAACAAATCAACAGCTGCATTTTGCTGGGTGGGGCTGGTGCATTTGTGTACTGAGAGCTAAATCAGAAGAGCTATCTAAGTGTTGAGTTATGAAAGACTATGAATGCCAACCTATGACTAACGAATCCTGTGGTTTTCAAGCAAAATTGATGTGTGAAAATGGTACTAACAGCAGAATTTGACAGTTGGATTGGAAGGAATAAATGGTAGAAGCAGAGTGACAATCAGCAGACTTAACAATGGCCTCAGATATGAGGCTGTCGGAACCTAGTAGCAATGATGGAAATCTGATGAAAGGAATGGATGAAAGAGCTAGAAAAAATGGAAGTTTAGCAATGGGAAAAGAGGACAATGAAATAATTATTCCAACAATTCAAACTCAAGTTCTTACAACAATGAGGGCCCATTTCACCGGAATTAGAAGGTAATCACTTTGAAAATGATGATAAATTTATCATTTTTAATTATGTTGAATTTTGAAAGGAAAGGTCAGACAGGAATAATTTTATAGCAAGTTTTCAAGCATCAAATCAGAAATTTAAATATAAGACAATGATGAACACTAAACTATATAAACTGGCAAATAAAGTCACAAGAGTCAGGTTAGATAGAGAGGAGCATGAGTTAAATACAGGACTGTATTTATGTGGTAGGGACAAAGTAGAGACCATGGGAATATGTTGTAGAGATCACTGGAAAACTAGAACACTTTCATATAATGTAAAGCAACTACTAGTACCCAAATTTCTGCACCGTATATACTCTTACAGAGTGTAGGAGGAAAATAGAACTTGACGTAGGGCATTAGATTAGTAATTATCTGGACGTTGGTAAACAAACAGGGGAGAAAGACACAAATATTAGATTACAAACTGGGACCTAATTAAATGCACAAAATAAAACAACCAAAAACAAAATTCTCTGAATATGGATTAGTACTAATACAAAATTATACCTGGCTTTATTTCTTATTCATTTCTTTTAATTGACATATCCATAGTTTATATTAAAACTCACTTTGTGCTCTGCAGTTCTATGAGTTTTAAAAAATGTATAATGTTATAGATCCATCATTACAGCATCACACAAAATAGTTTCACAGGCCTAAAACTCCATTCTTTTACTATACCTATGCACTCCTCCCTCCTCTCCCCTCCTGGTGGCAACCCCTCATCGTTTCACTGTCTCTATCGTTTTGCCTCTTTCAGAATGTCCTATGGATGGAATCTTACAGTATGTAGCCTTCACAGAAAGGCTTCTTTCACTTACCAATATGAATTTAAGCTTCCTCCATTTCTTTTCTTTTGTGTGTGTGTGTGTCTTGACAGCTCATTTATCACTGAATAACATTCTATTGTATGGCTAAACCACTGTTTATTCATTCAGCTGTTGAAGGACACCTTGCTTACTTCTAAGTTTTGGCAACTATGAATAAAACTGCTATAAACGTTTATATGTGGCTTTTTGTTTAGACGGAAGTTTTCAACTTAGTTGGGTAAATATCTAGGAGCATGATTGCAGGATTCTATGATAAGACGATATTTACATTTATTAAAAAAAAAAAAAAGCCAAACTATATTTCAAAGTGGCCACAGTATTTCTGCATTTCACCAGCAATAAATAAATAATAAATTCCTGTTGCTCTGTATTCCTGTGAGCATTTATTGCCAGTTTTTTGGATTTAGTTATTCTAACAAGTGTGTATTGTATCTAATAGTAGTACCTCAGAGTTTTGACTTTCAATTTCCTAAAGACATATGATGTTGAGCATCTTTTCAAATGCTCATTTGTCAACTGTATATCTTGTTGTTTAGGGATCTGTTCAGATCATTTATCCATTTTTTAAATTCAGTTGTTTGCTTTGTTATTGTTGAATTTTATGATTTTTTTGTATATTTTGGATATAAGTTCTTTGTCAGATATGTGTTTTGCAAATATTTTCTCTCCATCTTTGGCTTGTATTTTCATTCTCTTAACAGTGTCTTTTGCAGAGCAGAAGTTTTTAATTTTAAAAAGACCAACCTATCACATTTTTCTTTCATGGACTGCACTTTTGGTTCCATTTAAAAAATCACTGCCAAACCCAACATCAAATAGATATTCTTCTAGCTTATCTTCCAGAAATTTTATGGTTTTGCACTTTATACTTAGGTCTATGATTCATTTTGAGTTAATCTTTGTAAAAGGTATAGGTCTACACCTAGATTCATTTTTTTTTCTATTGCATATGGATGCCCAGTTGCTCCAGCACCATATGTCATAAAGACTATGCTTTCTCCTTTGAATTGCCATTGCCCCTACACCAAAGATCATTTTACTGTATTCATGTGAGTCTAGTTCTGGGCTGCCTGTTCTGATAAGTTGATATAGTTTTATATTCTTTTATCAATACCACACTCTCTTATTATGCTAGCTTCATATTAAGTCTTAAAGTTGGGTAGCATCAGTCCTCCGACTTCATTTTTCTTCTGCACCATGTTGGCTATTTTAGGCCTTAACGACTTCCATATAAACTTCAGAATCAAAGTAACTTACCAGAATTTTGACTGAGAATATGTTAAATAGGATGCTTTGGCAAGATTGTTAGCAATATCGAGTCTTTCTATCCAAGAACATGGAATACCTCTCATTGTACTTTGAACTTCTTTTACTTCTTTTCTCAGAGTTTTATACTTTTCCTCATAAAGATCTGTACTTACTTTGTTATTTTATTTTTCTGGTGTTAATGTAAATGGCATTATGTTTTGAATTTCAAATTCTAATTTTTCATTGCTGGTATACAGGAAATTAATGACTTTGTAAACTAGCCTATTATCCTGAAAACTTGCTATAATAGCTTATTAATCCTACAAGTTTTTTGTTGATTCTTTGAAAGTTTCTACATAGACAATCATGTCATTTGTGAAAAGACAAGTCTGTGTCTTCCCTCTCGTTCTGTATGCATTTTTCATTGAATTATTGTACTAGCTAAGACTTTCAGGACAATATTGAGTAGGAGTGGAGGGAGGAGACATCCTTATCTTATTTCTGATATTAGGGGAAAAGTATCTAGTTTTTCAACATTAAATACTATATTAACTGTATATTTTTAAATCTTTATCAAGCACACATAGTTCTGCTCTATTTTCCAGCTTTATTTTATACTCATACTTAGGATTTTATTGAATGATTCATGAATGATTCTCTAAATTGAGGACTGGTCTGTATGATTATATTCAAGTGCACCTGTCCATCTGCACATGTACTAGCTTCCGTAGAAGGACATCACAATGATATAGTTTTGAACCAATCTGATTGCTTACATATTCATATTTCTAGCATTCAATACTTTCATTTCAAAGTGCCTCCTTGCAGGCTAGGCAGTTCAGCCTGATTAGAGAAATGATCAAATTAAGCCAAAGTTAAAAATTAGAACGCACCTGGTATAATTGGTTTTGATGTGAAAAAAATAGCTTCTACTTTTACCTTTGGTCTATCATTTTGAAAAATTATATTTTTGACAATTAGGTATCTAAGAAGAAACAAAAAGAAATGGCTAGAGTGGAATAAATCTAACTCAGTTTTTAAATTATTTTTATTAACAGCTTTTTGAGGTGAAATTAATGTATAATGAGATATACTTATTGATTTTTTCTGAAATATTTAAATTCTAGTTCATTAACATGTAACAGTGGTTATAGCAGTTTCAGTAGAATTTAGTGATTCATCACTTACATATAAAACCCAGTTGAGCTGCACTTTTTTTTTTTTTAAGATTTTTTTTTTTTTTTTAAATCTGAGAGAGAGCGAAAACACAAGCAGCAGGAGCAGCAGAGGCGGAGGGAGGAGGAGAAGCAGGCTCCCTGCTGAGCAAGGAGCCAGATGCGGGACTGGATCCGGATGCGGGACTGGATCCGGATGCGGGACTGGATCCGGATCACAACAGGAGCAGAAGGCAGACACTTAACCTAATGAGCCACCCAAGTGCTCCTGAGCTGCATTTTTTTAAAACACGCAATTTGGTAAGTTTTGACATATGTACATACCCATGAGACCATCACTACAATCGAGATAATAAATACATCCATCACCCCCAACAGTTTGTGTGTGTCTAGGAAACGTTTCAGTTTTAGAAAGCTACACTGTATTTTAGAGTTGGTTTAATGCAGTCCATTCCCTAATATAAAGCATTATAATAGATGCCTGACAATAAAATCTTTAAGGATCATCTGTTTATTTCTTATATTTTTCAGATACTTTATAATTTCATTCAGGCTGTTATTACAGCTTAGACTTAACATTGCCATATGCCTGGCCTGGATTTGGTAAACTCAAAATTAACACCAAGAAAATGTTGATTCGAAAAACAAAATAAGTAAGTACCAAAAAGGAGAATTACAGACCAATTTCCCTAAAGAATATGGACGCCAAAATCCTCAACAATATCCTTGCTAATAGAATCCAACAGTACATTAAAAGGATTATCCATCATGACCAACTGGGATTCATACCTGGGATGCAAGCGTGGTTCAACATTCGCAAATCGATCAGCGTGATACAGCATTTCAACAAGAAAAGACTCAGGAACCATATGATCCTCTCAATTGATGCAGAAAAGCATTTAACAAAATACAGCATCCTTTCCTGATTAAAACCCTTCAGAGTGTAGGAATAGAGGGTACATTTCTCAATCTCATAAAAGCCATTTATGAAAAGCCTACAGCAAATATTATTCTCAATGGGGAAAAGCTGGAAGCCTTTCCCTTAAGATCAGGAACACGACAAGGATGCCCTCTCACCACTATTATTCAACATAGTACTAGAAGTCCTTGCAACAGCAATCAGACAACAAAAAGGGATCGAAGGTATCCAAATCGGCAGAGAGGAAGTCAAAATGTCTCTCTTCGCAGATGACATGATACTCTATATGGAAAACCCAAAAGAATCCACGCCCAAACTATTAGAAGTTATAGAGCAATTCAGTAACGTGGCGGGATACAAAATCAATACTCAGAAATCAGTTGCATTTCTATACACGAATAACGAGACTGAAGAAAGAGAAATTAGGGAATCCATCCCATTTACAATAGCACCAAAAACCATACGTTACCTTGGAATTAACTTAACCAGAGAAGTAAAGGACCTATATTCTAGAAACTATAAATCACTCTTGAAAGACATTGAGGAAGACACAAAAAGATGGAAAAATATTCCATGCTCATGGATCAGAAGAATTAACATAGTTAAAATGTCCATGCTACCCAGAGCAATCTACACTTTCAATGCTATCCCGATCAAAATACCGATGACATTTTTCAAGGAACTGGAACAAACAGTCCTTAAATTTGTATGGAACCAGAAAAGGTCCCGAATCTCCAAGGAACTGTTGAAAAGGAAAAACAAAGCTGGAGGCATCACAATGCCGGATTTCGAGCTGTACTACAAAGCTGGGATCACAAAGACAGCATGGTACTGGCACAAAAACAGACACATAGACCAATGGAACAGAATAGAGAACCCAGAAATGGACCCTCGGCTCTTTGGGCAACTAATCTTTGATAAAGCAGGAAAAAACATCCGGTGGGAAAAAGACAGTCTCTTCAATAAATGGTGCTGGGAAAATTGGACAGCTACATGCAAGAGAATGAAACTTGACCACTCTCTCACACCATACACAAAAATAAACTCCAAATGGATGAAAGATCTCGATGTGAGACAGGAATCCATCAAAATTCTAGAGGAGAACATAGGCAGCAACCTCTACGACATTGGCCAAAGCAACCTTTTTCATGACACATCCCCAAAGGCAAGAGAAACAAAAGATAAAATGAACTTATGGGATT
Source organism: Ursus maritimus (assembly GCF_017311325.1). Lineage (NCBI taxonomy): Eukaryota > Metazoa > Chordata > Mammalia > Carnivora > Ursidae > Ursus > Ursus maritimus. Next base: position 57,813,204 of record NW_024425563.1, on the reverse strand, counting down.
TCATCAAGATAAAAAGCTTCTGCACAGCCAAGGAAACAGTCGAAAAAACGAAGAGGCAGCCCACGGAATGGGAGAATATATTTGCAAATGACACTACAGATAAAGGACTGGTATCCAAGATCTACAAAGAACTTCTCAAACTCAATACACGAGAAACAAATAAACAAATCAAAAAATGGGCAGAAGATATGAACAGACACTTTTCCAATGAAGACATACAAATGGCTAACAGACACATGAAAAAATGTTCAAAATCATTAGCCACCAGGGAAATTCAAATCAAAACCACACTGAGATACCACCTTACGCCAGTTAGAATGGCAAAAATAGACAAGGCAAGAAACAACAATTGTTGGAGAGGATGTAGAGAAAGGGGATCCCTCCTACATTGTTGGTGGGAATGCAAGTTGGTACAGCCACTCTGGAAAACAGTGTGGAGGTCCCTTCAAAAGTTAAAAATTGAGCTACCCTATGATCCAGCCATTGCACTACTGGGTGTTTACCCCAAAGATACAGACGTAGTGAAGAGAAGGGCCATATGCACCCCAATGTTCATAGCAGCAATGCCCACAATAGCTAAATCGTGGAAGGAGCCGAGATGCCCTTCAACAGATGACTGGATTAAGAAGTTGTGGTCCATATATACAATGGAATATTACTCAGCTATTAGAAAGAACGAATTCTCAACATTTGCTGCAACATGGATGGCACTGGAGGAGATAATGCTAAGTGAAATAAGTCAAGCAGAGAAAGACAACTATCATATGATTTCTCTCATCTATGTAACATAAGAACTAGGAAGATTGGTAGGGGAAGAAAGGGATAAAGAAGGGGGGGGTAATCAGAAGGGGGAATGAAACATGAGAGACTATGGACTATGAGAAACAAACTGAGGGCCTCAGAGGGGAGGGGGGTGGGGGAATGGGATAGACCGGTGATGGGTAGTAAGGAGGGCACGTATTGCATGGTGCACTGGGTGTTATACGCAACAAATGAATCATCGAGCTTTACATCGGAAACCGGGGATGTACTGTATGGTGACTAACATAATATAATAAAAAATCATTAATTAAAAAAAAAAGAAAGAAAAGACGATTTACAGAATGTGAGAAAATATTTGCAAATCATATTATCTTATAAATGTAGATTATCCAGCATATACAGAGAACTCTTACAACTCAACAACAAAAAGTCAAACTGTCCAATTTAAAAATAAGTCAAAGACTTGCATAGCTACTTCTCTAAATAAGATACACAAATGACCAACAATCACATGAAAAGAAGTTCAACATTAGTCATTAGAGATTAGAATGGCTACTATTTAAAAAAAACAAAAACAAAAACAAAACAGCATGTAACAACTGTTAGCAAGAATGTAGAGAAATCAGAATCTCATACTTTGCTGGTAAGAATGTAAAATCTTTTGTTCAGCTCCTGTAAAAAACCGTTCAGTATTTCTTAAAAAAAAACTAAACATAGAATTACCATGTGACCCAGCAATTCCACTTCTAGGTATATACCCAAAAGAATTGAAAACAGGTACTTAACAAATACTTGGACATGTAGGTTTATAGCAACACTATTTGCAATAACCAAAAGATGAAAACAGCCCAAATGTCTATCCATAGATGACTGGATCAACAAAATTCATCTATACATACAATGGAATATTATCCAGCCATAAAAATGAATGAAGTATGATTACATAGTCAACATCAATGAATTTTAAAAACATATTAAGTGAAAGAAGTCAGACAAAAAGGTTGTACATTGTATGATTCCATTCATATGAAATACCCGGAATAGGTAAATTCATAGACATAGAAAATTGATGGTTTCTAGGGGTTGGAGGGTGAGGGCGGTAATGGAAAGTAACTGCTTTAAGATTATAGGATTTTCTTTTGGGATCATAAAATGTATGGGAATAAGGTAGAAGGAATGGTTGCACAACCTTATGAATATACTAAATGCCACTGTATTGTTCACTCTAAAATGGTACATTTTATGTCATGTGCACTTCTCATAAAAAAAAAATTAATTTGAAGACATTAGAGAGTGAGAAAGGTAGGACCTGTTGAGCCTCAGTCCTGAGGAGAAAGAAAGTAATCAAATCATTTCTGATTCTAAGCATCAGCTCAGAAGCTCAATGACTGAGCTGAATGAAGAAACTGACAGGATCAGAAGCTCAGCAAACTCTATAATCTGAAGCGGCTAAGCGAGTAGGTGTGGAATATGGAAAAAAAAACATTAGAGTCTGTTTCCAATAAAGAAAGGCTCAAAGAGTCATACCCTGGAGTAAGGATAAATTAGAAATAGATCATCCTCAAACAGACAAACTCAGCTACAAATTATCTCATTCCTTACTGGATGAAGGTTATGTGCTCCTAGCCTAAAAAAAATGCCAGAAGCAAACCTGAATTCTTTCTGGAGAAAGAGAAAATCACCTAGGTGTCTAATAACAATGAGTGTCTTTGTCAAGATAATAAGAACAAAGATGGAGTGGCAGAGCAAAGATTACAGTGGAGTTAACTGAACTATCTACCATCAATTTGAGTGTGAAGAAAGGGAAGGAGTCAGAAGGAAGACACAATTTTGACTCAGAATTGTAACCTGCAGTGGTATAATTTGAGTAGGACATAACACAGGAGAAGTCAGTCTAGGAAATGAAAGAGCTAATAAGTTTGGATAGGATTTATTACACTTTGAAGTATCTGTGGATTTGTTCCAGGCAGAGATGTGTCCTATTACAGGAAAAGTGTCTAGGAAAACAATATTTTTTATATGTCTGGACCTGACTCTTTGCATTTGCCATCACTGGGCAGCTTGACTACACATGATGTGAATGCCACCTGTTAAAGTTCATGGGAAACAGCTTATGTAGTGAAAGTCTAAAATGCACAAATAGTCATGTTGGTCATGAAATCTCTAAGTACATAAAGGAAAAACAAATTTATAAAAGTAAAATGGAAGAATAACTTTACATATTTGAAGTAGGATTAATAAAACTCAATTAAAAATTATACCTCACTATAATTATCACATTCAACTGGAAACCGGCACTACTGAAATATCAGTATATACTGGAAATATATTCCCCTCTTCAGTTTGCAACTTTATAGAAGACATTCCTATCTCAATCTCAAGTTTTATATGAAGTCCTAATAATACTTGAAAACTGAAAAAATCATAACTAAAAAAATTACATTTTCGATTGTTTGCAAGCTCTTACCTAATTTATATTTATCTCAACACATTAAATTCTGTTATTTTCTTTCTTTTTCTGTCTCAGCATATTTACATGAAAATCCTCTTCCAGGGAATTTTAACTCTTTCCATTGAGAAAAAGTGGTTTACGAAGCAGCCCTGAACCATATAAGGAAACAAACAATTGGTGAAAATAATTCAGTTAGAAACAGATTAGCTAAAGTAAAATATTCATTTTTCACCCACGATACAAATATACACCTTATAAATATATTATTTCATTCAAAATAGTAAACAAAGTATGGCAAAGATCTAAAAATAGTGTTTGTATTGAATACAGTAAAGAATGAGTAAGAATGGCAGTTATAAAGCATTTCATAAGCAGAAAGTTTACCCCTTGGTTTTGGAAGAAAAGCCAAATGTTTAATTTGGGCAATTTCTTTTTTCTTCTAATTAAAATATACCCATTTTCAGAAAAGCGGTAAAAGAGAATAAGAGTCAATAGCAACTGTTTGTGAATCTCAGTTCAACTGCTTTGATTTCAACCCATACGCATGTCATCCTTTCAGAGAGCTAGCTCCCTAACGAAGAGCGAAACCTGTGAAACTTAGCAGAGCCCGAGTGAGAATCTCAAAGAGGATCAGATGTAGTCTTGGAAAACACTGACAGGCAAGAGGGTTCAAGCAAAAGAAAGAATGAATTCTGCCAGGAAAGTATTCCTGAAAGGTATAAAAACAAACAAACAAACAAACAAAACCCACTGTGGTACATGAGTTAAAATGTTAGCAACAGAGCAAAACCATAACCCAGGGTTTAAAGATATGAATATACATGTGGAAAAAGCAGACCATGACTCCAGGGTCTGGTGCCGCTGGGAGTGGCTGGAAAGAAGCCACAATGATGTGTTAACATCTTCCATATGGCAATTTAGCGAGAAAGAGGGGGAAATCATTTTCCTCCAAAAGAATTCATTGAGACATAAAAGACCTGTAGCCATAAACAACCATACTGGTATATCCCAGACTAGTAAAATTAAGACTTTAAATGTTTTATATAAAACTAATTAATGGGAAGTGTACACTGGATTATATTTTGAATTACATCAAAGAATCCTTAATACAAGGCCATCATAACTGTTTATTAAGTATGACTACTTTGTGAAATGTCACTTTGACTGTGAGATACGATTTCTAGTTGGCAATTTCTGCACAAGTATTTTCCATGTAAAACTAAAAATATTTAACATTATACTGAATTTCCAGGAACTGGATTTATAGACATTTAAAAAAAAAGAGCTACTACCAACAACAAAAGGCAATTCACTGACTAATGAGGTAGTAGTAATTGAAATACAGACACCAGACAAACCATGAAAGACTCTGGACTCCAGGAACCAAACTGAGGGTTACAGAAGGGAGGACGGTGGGGGGAGGGGGTAACAGGGTGATGGGACTTAAGGAGGGCACATGTGGTGATGACCACTGGGTGTTATATGCAACTAATGAATTGCTGAACACTACATCAAAAAACCAATGATGTACTATATGCTGGCTAACTGAACATAATAATAAAAAAAGAAATTAAAACAAAAAACAAATATAGACACCAGATAGAAGGAGAAATGGAGAGCAAACATGCTCACTAAAGAAAAGGAAACCTAACATTAAATTCGGTGTAAGGCATACTATGAACTTCTAGTGGAAAGCCAGGGGTATGATATTGAAAAATAAGAAATTATGCTTGATTTAAAAATATAAACTAAAAATCTGTCAGATGAAATTATGTGTGTATAAAGCACCATTTGTATTGATCTGGTTCAGCTACTATGGCAAAATTACAAAATACAGCTTAAGAATTTTCATCTTCCATCTTTATTCAAATCCTCCTTTCTTGCCATGTTTCCCATACTTATGAAAATAAATAATTTGTATTTCCATCTCTTAGTTCCTGTCTCACAAGGAAAAATTATCACTGAGTGATTTATAATATGGTAATATCCTAGAAAAAAAAATGTGCTCTCAAAGGTTAGAACTTAAAGTGATAGTCTTGAAACAGAGCAATTTAAATACTTAGGGATGGGCGCCTGGGTGGCTCGGTGGGTAAAGTTTCTGGCTTCGCTCAGGTCATGATCCCAGGGTTCTGGGATGGAGTCCCAGGTCAGGCTCCCTGCTCAGCGGGGTGTCTGATTCTCCCTCTTCCTCTACCCCTCCCCCTGCTCATTCCCTTTCTCTCTCTCTCTCTCCCCCCCCCAAAAATAAATAAAATCTTAAAGATAAATAAATAAATAAATAAATAATAAATACTTGGGGAGATGGGGGGCCAACCTCCCTGTGTCTCTCCAACTTCAGTCTATGCTCCAACATTGACTTGTTAACAACTGATTTACGACCATCAGCAGATTCTGGTTCCTTCAGCCTTAACATATTCTGTGGTCAAATATATCCACCAATACTGACATTGGGAAAACCCACCTCACACCTTCTCACCCATCGATATTTCCCAAGGACAAGGTAGAGTAGAGTCTAGATGCAGTCACAATATCAAGTTCAGGGAGCAGTTTCAGAGTGGAAAGCCATGACAGAAGTGTAGAAAATATCATAATTTACTACTGAGCCTGAAGGTGAGAAAATGTTAACCAACTGGCATGTTTTTAATTTTTATACACTGCCTTGCTCCAGAAAGATTTTTAGTTAAATGGAATTTTGGAAGGAGGAGGAGTCACCAAAATGAAAAAAAAAAAAAAAAAAAAAGAAAATGAAAAAAAAAAAAAAAAAAAATCAAATAATAAGGTAGCCCCTTTTTTCCTTAGGGTCTTTAAAAGAATTCAAAATACAAAGTTAAAAAAAAATCTAATAAAAGAGAAAAGGAAGAAATAACATTTTTTGCTACTGACAGCAGATGAGTATTTGATTATATTCGTGATATGCTACATATTCATAAGGTTTGCTTCATTCTAGTTTGCAGGCATCCTGGAGCCCCTCATTACCCCCAGGGGATCTACGGTACTGACTGCCCCAGGATTAGCCTATTCTTCAGCATCGGTCATTCTGCATTTAGCAATACTACAACGCTCCCTTTCCTTATTTTTTGGATTTGTTCTTATTTTCTTAGAGTTTTGTTTTCCTTTTTTCTCATTGGATACATAGGAAAAATATGGTGTTGATATTTATTGGGACATGAAATCTTCTCTTCATATATGTAAAATATCACAAATTGCCAAACGTTTATAAGTAGAGTGGGTGGGGTTCTCAGACAAAGGGTGAGGATTTCAGTAGAAACTGAATCCTTCTCTCTTGATAACCTTCTTTCCAGTCTCCTGTCATGCGATGTGGATGATAAAATTTTGCGGGGGGGGGGGGGCTAAAAATGGGGGAGAAATTATTAACACTCTGCTAAGGGAAGCTGTTTTATAACTATGTAAGTGTAGACAAAAACTTAAAACTTTAAGACAGGTTTCAGGCACTGTATTACCTCCTTGGATACAGAAGAATGATAAATTATATTATAAACCAAATTAGTCTCTGTCTCTTTTAAAGCTTAGCCAAAACAGTAAAGACCTGGATTACTGAAAGTAGTCCCTGCAACAATTTACTATGATGTCACAGGTGGGAATTCTCCTAAATCATACACTCAGATGGAAGACGGGTAAATCCACTGGCATTTGGAATCAATTGAACCTGTAAAAGCAGGACCCTGGGGTACTGTATTTGATCTAAACTTCCAGAAAAAATTAAAAATTAAAAAAAAAAACTATTATTTATCAGTGAGCAAAAGTAGATTAATATAAATTAATTTAAATATTCAGTTATAAGCAAAGAACACACATAACAAGTCACTGAACTAGAGTCTCTAGACAGATAATTGTATGACAGGGTCTAGATAAGGAAATAGTCCTATGCTATCACAAAAGTAATCACTCATTAATGAATGCTGGGTAAAATCCATTGTTTTTTATCCTACATAGTTTTGTTGAATTGCATATTTTAATGGTTATGTTAGTTAAAAAATGTATTATGGTTTATTTGCTACCGAATCACTCACTAAAAATATATAGCTACGATAGTTTCATTTTGCTATTAAATTTTAAATTACATATAGAAGAATTGACAATCATTATGAAATAATACTTGATTTTCTACCTAACCAAAATGACAACAGGAGATGTTAAAGACAAGAACAGAAGATTACACAGGTGTGAATGAGACTTAGCTCTCCTAATAGGGAGAAGACTGGGTTTTCTTAAGTAATTGGAGGCCTAATAAAGACAATGGAAAGCGTAGTAAATTATTTTGGTAAAACACAAGATCTTTACTGTGCAGATGACTTACAAAGTAAAAAAAAAAAAAAAAAAAAAAATCTTTGTTCACAATTTCTTATTAAGAGTAGATCAATAATCTAAGAAAACTTTGTTCTTTTAACAGAGAGAAAACCAGATTCTAGGTTTGCACCAGTGTGCTTTTGATATTAAAACTCATTTTTAAAAAACTTAAATAAGTCTATTCCAATCTTAGCCAGTTTGACCACATAAAATTCCTTTCCCAAGATTCCTTTTCCACAAACCTTCTACAACTTTTTTATATCCATTCAGTTTTTGTCCTAAAGTTTGTTGTTGTTTTTTTTTTTTTTTCCTTTTTCTCATTCTGGAACAACCAGTAATTTTACTTTCCTTACTTACTTTTCATACACAGTTGTTTCCTTTACTCTTACTATTTCTAAGTAAGTTTTAATTACATATACTGATTAGAATTTTAGCCATTAGAACCATAATTCCTAATGAAAACTAAGAAGTAAGAAACTGTGGACTGTTTGGTACACTAGCATTCTGTGGATTGGCAAATTTATAAATGCATTTTATAATTTCTAGAAGTATATTCTTCATAGCAAATTTTCCAATGCGACACAAAACATGTTTACTGGTAGGCCCAAGTATCTTTAGTTCCTTAGTAAAAAGAAGTCCAAAGTGTATGAACCTGCATTCAGGATTTAATGTTTTGGCATTTTAAATTATTTGGAAATGAGGCAGATACTCAATGAATATTCATCACGTAACTTATGTTAGTATAACTGAAAGATTTCAAGTTAGCAAAAAGGTTCTGGAAACTATTTTTAAGTAGATATACTATAAGACATAATTATTGTTGAAAAGCTTATTAACAGACTTTTATCTTACTTTTTTCTACTTAGTTCTTTTTTTTTTTTTTTTAAGATTTTATTTATTTATTTGAGAGAGAGAGAGAGAGAGCATGAGCAGAGGGAGGAGCAGACTCCTGGTGAGCAGGGAGCCTGATGCATGAAAGGCTTGATCCCGGGACTCTGGGATCATGACCTGAGCCAAAGGCTGCCGCTTAACCAACTGAGCCACCCAGGCTCCCCTACTTACTTGTTCTTAACACTATGCTTAGATTACTCATGAAAATTTTATGAGCCGCTAAATGTTAACCATCACCTTAAGTTCTCTTTCTTGCTGAGAAATTCTGTAACAGAGATTAACATGAACTTATCTGACTTTCAGTAAACTTAAGTAGAATGAAAGTTGTATGCCTACATTACATTCAATATTGATAGTTCTAAAGATATGCCTGTTTTAATTAAAACAACAAACTTTAACTTTTATTTACTGAACATTTTCCTGGCCCATATGAAGTTGAAAAACATTCGGGTTAGTTTCTATATTTCTGAGAGTATTTTTTTTAAGATTTATTTATTCATTTTAGAGAGAGAGAGAGAGAGAGAAAGCAGGAGCAGGAGGGGCAGAGGGGAGGAAGAGAGAGAATCCCAAGTAGACTCCACTCAAGCAGGGCTCGATCTCATGACCCTAAGATCATGATCTGAGTCGAAATCAAGAGTCGGATGCTCAAATGACTGAGCCACCCAGGCACCCAGAGAGTATTCTTAATTACTTTCTTTAAGCCAGTTAAATAGAGTTCTTTATAAATTAGTTTTGGCAATACCATCTGGAGGCAGGAAAAGAATCGAATGTTTTATATACACAGACATACATAAATACATAGACAGATACAAACAGAGATCTTATGGCTCTGACCTCCTAGGGGAGACTGCACCTCAAATGCACAGAAAAAGGATGCAAGTTTCTCCAGGAAGGGCTTTTGTTACCTAACTCCAGATCTTTTATAAAATCATAAGATACCTAGGAATAAACCTAATCAAAGAAGTGAAAATCTGTACTCTGAAAACTATAGAACACTTATGAAAGAAACTGAAGACACAAAGAAATGGAAAAACATCCCATGCTCATGAATTGGAAGAACAAATATTGTTAAAATGTCTATACTGCCCAAAGCAATCTACACATTCTATGCAATCCCTATCAAAATTACACCAGCATTTTTCACAGAACTAGAACAATCATAAAACTTGTGTAGAACCAGAAAAGACCCCAAAAGCCAAAGGAATGTATAGCAATCTACACATTTAATGCAATCCCTATCAAAATACCATCAACTTTTTTTCACAGAGCTGAATAAACTATCCTAAAATTTGTATGGAATCACAAAAGAACCAGTATAGCCAAAGGAACCTTGAAAAACAAAAGCAAAGTGGGAGACATCACAATCCCAGACTTCAAGCTCTATTACAAACCTGTAATCATCAAGACAGTATGGTACTGGTGAAAAAACAGACACATAGATCAATGGAACAGAATAGAAAACCCAGAAATGAACCCACAGCTATACGGTGAACTTCAACAAAGCAGGAAATAACATGCAATGGAAGAAAAAGTCTCTTCAACAAACGGTGTTGGGAAAACTGGACAGCTACCTGAAAAAGAATGAAACTGGACCACTTTCTTACATCATACATAAAAATAAATTCAAAATGGATGAAAGACTTAAATGTAAGACAGGAAACCATCAAAATCCTAGAGGAGAAAGCAAGCAGCAACCTCTTTGACCTCAGCTGCAGCAAATTCTTGCTAGACACGTCTCCAGAGGCAAGGGAAACAAAAGCCAAAATGAACTATTGGGACCTCATCAAGATAAATAAAACTTCTGCCCAGTGAAGGAAACAATCCACAAAACTAAAAGGCAACTGACAGAATGGGAGAAGATATTTGCAAATGACTTATCAGATAAAGGGCTAGTGTCCAAAATCTATAAAGAACTCATCAAAATCAACACCCCCAAAATAAATAATCCAGTCAGGAAATGGGCAGAAGACAAGAACAGACATTTCTCCAAAGAAGACATACAAATAGCTAACAGACACATGAAAAAATGTTCAACATCATTCATCATCAGGGAAATATGGATGAAAACCACAATGAGATACCACCTCACACCTGTCAGAATGGCTAAAATTAGCAACTCAGGAAACAACAGATGTTGGCAAGGATGTGGAGAAAGGGGAACCCTCTTGCATTGTTGGTGGGAATATAAACTGGTATAGCCACTCTGGAAAACAATATGGAGGTTCCTCAAAAAGTTAAAAATAGAGCTACCCTACAACCCAGCAACTGCACTACTAGGTATCTATCCAAAGGACATAAAAATGCTATTTGAAGGGCCCAAGCACCCCAATGTTTATAGCAGTACTACCAACAATAGACAAAGTATGGGAAGAGCCCAAATGTCCATTGACTGATGAATAAGGAAGATGTGGTGTGTGTGTGTGTGTGTGTATGCCATCAAAAAGAATGAAATCTTGCCATTTGCAACAACAGGGATGGAACTAGAGTATATTGTGCTAAGTGAAATAAGTCAGTCAGAGAAAGAGAAATACCATATGATTTTACTCCTATGTGGAATTAAAGAAACAAAACAGATGAACATAGGGGAAGGGAAGGAAAAATAAAATAAGATACAAACAGAGAGAGAGAGACAAACCATACAAGACTCTTTAGTTAAGAGAACAAACAGGGTTGCTGGAGGGGAGGTAGGTAGGGGATGGACTAAATGGGTGATGGGTATTAAGGAGGGAACTTGTTGGGGCACCTGGGTGGCTCAGTCATTAAGCGTCTGCCTTCAGCTCAGGGCGTGATCCCGGAGTCCTGAGATCGAGTCCCACATCAGGCGCCTCTGCTATGAACCTGCTTCTTCCTCTCCCACTCCCCCTGCTTGTGTTCCCTCTCTTGCTGGCTGTCTCACTCTGTCAAATAAATAAATAAAATCTAAAAAAAAAAAAGGGAGGGAACTTGTTGGGATGAGTACTGGGTGTTAAATGTTAAGTGATGAATCACTAAATTCTACTCCTAAAACCAATAATTCACCATATGTTATCTAATTTGAATTGAAATAATAAATAAATAAATAAATAAATCCCAATATTTTATAATACTGGTAAAAAGGAGAAGTGGACTTTGAATTGTTTCTAGAGCTGCATTTCTGTCCTTATAAAGACTCAATTTGTAAGACAAGTGCAGCTATTTTTAATTCCTCAAAGAACTGTGTCGCAATCTGAATAATATTTTGGCTGACCCACCTATCCAACTATATTATCCTCAATTTGCTTCTTTTTATCAGGGAGAAGATCTTCAACTAAGATGGAAGTCAAAAGATTCCTATATTCTAGATTTAGAACTCTGTGTCTTTGTAATGTTTTAGTAAATCCCTCAACAAAGGCTTCAGAATATTTTTCTTTTTCTCTGGGTATATAGTTTCATTGAAGTTTAAGGAAGAAAAGCTAAAAAAAATGTTCCTAACAGGTTCAGAATATCAGCTTCCAATTTGACCAGCTTCTGACCATAGAGCTACTTTAAAAAATTCTTTCAGGTATTTTGTCCGGTTTCAGCTGAGACAAAGAGTAGGTATTCCTGTCAGTACTGAAAAATCCAACATACACAAGAGGAATCCCTAAAGAGGTGCAAATGATGCTACCCTTCCAACACCCAGAGCTACACCCAAAGATAACCAAAAGAAAGATTTAGATAACTGCCACCCATTCCGCCCTGCCAACAGTCAGTTAGACCCAAAACTCTATCTGCCTATATTTTGGGAGCCACCAACCTCACGGTTGGTCTGCCTGCACAGGCAAGAACCCACATACCCTAATCAGGCAGCAAGGTCAAGTTCTTAAGACACGAAATGAGATAAAAGACAGAGAAAGTATCCACAATTGATGGGTACCGGAAAGCAAAATCACAAGTCACAATTCAAAGATCTAATTCCCAAAATGTTTTCTGCCTGCCAATCTGAAAGGAACAATGTAAAATTTTACCTTTCTCTCTTGACGAAATGAGATAAAAGACAGAGAAAGTATCCACAATTGATGGGTACCGGAAAGCAAAATCACAAGTCACAATTCAAAGATCTAATTCCCAAATGTTTTCTCTTGACCTGGCACCACAGACAGAGATCTGGGAGAACTGACTTTGATGAGAATTCTCACCCTTCGCTGATTTCTACAGTTTTCCCAGGATGCCCTCTGCAGGCTCTGGAGCAAGTGGGGTGTCTCAGTGGATCTCATCTTGGTCACCAAAAACTGTACAGAAGGAAAAGTAACTTCCCTTCTACCCTTTACAGTGAGTGCTTGGCTAAGACCCCTTTTTCTCTAGGGCACCTTATAAATGGATAAGCATATCTAGGTGAAAAATTCTCCACTGTGGCCACTGTAATTCAAGATTACCTTTGTTAAGGTTAAACTGCTTGTTCAGCCTTAAAACAAAATTTTACTTACCAGAGGCCTCATACTGAACCCAATTCCAGCTTAAGTTGGACCCAGTCTCACACCAGACCCAGTGTGGTTTCTAAGCTGGACCCACGCTGACTCTGGCCAGCTTATGGACCCAGTCTAGAAAAAGAAATACTCAAAGTCCAAAAGCACAAAATGCAAAAGGTGGGGAGTCAGGACCTGAGAGAGACCTACCCACGACCTCTAGGGGCTGAGAAAACTATGAGCTCAGGGGCTCAGCCACTACCTGTTTCTAGAAACCCACTGCTCCTGGAAGCCCACTGGGGGTCTCCTTTGGTTTCCTCCTCTGACCCTAGAGCTATTTTAAAAATAACCTGAGCACATTAAAATTTTTGAGAGTTTATTTGATCAAAATTTAATTCAGATCCGGTTCAATCTAGCAGATAGAAAAGAGCTCTGAGGAGCCATATAAAATGAAGGATTTTTATAGGCAGAAGGGAGCAGGAATAAGGAAGTTACATGAGGTGGAAAAGCAGGCTAGTTATTGCAAAGTCACTTTCCTGAAGGAGATGGCAGGGATCTATCAGGCAGATTGCCTAACTAGTGCCCATCCGGTGATTCCTTTTTGACTGGTTTAAGATTTCATTTCTGGAAGAACTGGAACTGTAATTAAATCTCACTGTGGTGACAGGGCTTAGCACTTCATTTTTGGCCTTTTGTCTTGTTTTTAACACATCTTAATAATCAAATCATACTATAACACAGATTTTTTTAATCTAACTGCAATTAGCTCTGTTAAATTAATTAAACTTATAGGCTGTTAGACTGATGTGGCTCTAATGCCATGGCAGCCTATGCAAGTAAGCAAACGAAAACCTAAGCCTGTAAATGCCTCCAGGTTACAAAATCAAAATGCTAAGGCCATCCAATCACAAACAGCCAACTGGAATTTAACCTATAACTAATCAATAATCTCCTTACTTAGCTTCCTTCTCTTCTCTATGAAAGTGTCTCCCCCCAGCTCCTGTCAGGGGACTGCTCCTAACCACTTTCAGTTTGGCATTACCCCATCTGAATCACTTCTTGCTCAAATAAACCCTTATAATATGCCCCAGTCTATCTTTTAAACAGCTCCAAATTACTTTTTATCATTTTTCTGTATTCTCCTTTGATATGTAAGCTTCCAGTTCATAGCCCTGCGTCTGGCAATAATATCTTTCCCATGTCTTATTTGATAATTCTAATCCACTGTGGGATGAGAAACAAGATAACTGAGCAATTGAATTGGTTATAAGAATAAGCTTCTTGCTTTAAGTTTCTTGGCTTTAACAGATCCACTAAATTCATGATGAAGGAGAAGTCTTTTAAACCTCCTGTTTATGGCCCTGTTTGTGGCTACAGTAGCTGAAATTCTAGCTGAGACCAAGAAGTATGTAAATGATGAGATTTTACTATGCTAATGACCTTTCCTTTGAGATTAGATGAGCTAATAAGGGAAATCTTTCGACCTAATATATTTGTCTTGAAATAGATAAAACACAGCCTTTGGGGTTCAAAAGCTTTAATTATGAGCCCCAGCTCTGCCATTCAGTGGCATGAGAATTTAGGCAGGACACTTCAGTTTACTGAACACAATTATCTTAACTGTAGCCAAGGACAGAGGAGATAATTGACTCTAAGAGAGCTGCTGTAGGGATTAGATAATATAATGCATTAATTATATTGCAAATAGCAGATAGGTCACACACAAAAAGCAATAACAAATTTAGATTCTTAAAATGCTAAGGAAGACTTTTTATTGTGGTAGACATCTCTATACTCATACTTTAAAAATTGTCTGAGATTTTTCTACCTTGCTTTATGAGTTAGCACCATATCAAAGGAGTGTGTCATCATGAGTCTGTAGTAAAACTGTGAAAGCCTGTAATACTTCCTTTTAATTAATATATTTAAAGGAAATAAATTGGCCATTTTGCCCTGGAGGGAGCCAAAAACCTCCACTGAGGCCTGTTTACTCTGATAATAAAATAGGTTCCATTTAATAATTATTTAAAGCTAATTTTGACTAATTTTGCAAAATGAATTTATGTATTTTGGAATGGGTGGCTATGCTTTTCATCTCACTGTTCTTCTTTCATGGACTTTTCAGAAAAAAATATAACTGGGAAGATACTTTAGTAGGAAATATATAATTTTGATGTAGCCTATATCCCTAACTTACTGTAAAGCTCTATTCCATTGTTGACGGTAGAAGTAGTTTGAAAGTCTTACAGTTTTGCTATGCAATCTGACCTTTGCAACACCCCAAAATGGAATGCTTATATGCTATGCTTAAATTCCATTTTACAATATTATGCCATTCTTTTTCAACAAAACATAGTCATTTTAGACCACTGTAAGCTTGACACCTGATTTCACTTTAACAGCACCTGCCCAGAGGGTAATTAGCAGTCCATTTCTGAAAAAGGACTTCCATACTGCACAGATGGCATTCCTCATACCAGACAAGCAACGATGTATGTTTGGAAGCCAGCCAAACTGTCTGCAAAAAATTGTGAGAATTTCAAGACAGACATCTGAGCAAAAGCAAAATTTCCCTTTTCTCTCAAACCATAAGTGAACATCTGTTAGAGCCTATTCTCCTTAACTTTTCTATTTAGTCTCATCTGACTTGATATATTTTTTGCACAATTTCAAAGACTACAACCAAACTTTTGTTTTGGCTTGTGACACCCTTATAATGGCCATTAAAAATATGTTTCAGAGCTACATTTTACAAGTAATTGAGATTTACAGGTATGTCTTTGAATAGATTAGCTCAACACATATTGATTGATTGCTACAACCTGTGAAGAGCAGAGTCGGTCAATAATTGTGCACATTATGCACTGCATATCTCCAGGAGGTGTCCTTCGCCTCACAATAACCATATAGCTTTACAATGATCACTATGGTCACCAGGTGTTGGCATCCTAATATTTTGAGGCAGGAGTGCCCTTTTCTAATTCACAAAAACCCAAGATAGAGGCTGGGGCTTCTGGGAACTGTTCAAGATGCTAGAGACACAGCAGTGAACACAACAAAGTTCCTGCTCTCATGAAGCGTGAAATCAGTAAGAGGAGGAACTAAGCAGAAAGTTACCTAAAGCTAACAAGAAAAAAACAATACTAATTAAAGTGGTAGAATGTGACAAGTAGTGCCATTTTATTTAAGAAGATTAAGGGTGGCCTAAAAGGAAGTAGAGACCTAAAAGAAACGAGGAACTAAATCCAAGATATATATGACGGAAAAGCATTCCAGGCAGGAGGACCAGGGAATGCAAGCCCTAAATGAGAGAGAAGAATACTCAAGGTGACCATATGTAGGCAGGAAGCAAGAGTGACTGGAGCTGAGGCCATGCAGAGTAAGTACTGGCTGACAAGAAGAGTCACCAGTTTGTGGTCTGATCTGACTGTCTTGAAGCCCAGGTAAGGGTTTTGATTTGATTTGATCTGATTTATTTTATTTATTAATTATATGTTAGTTACCATACATCATTAGTTTTTGATGTAGTGCTCCATGATTCATTGTTTGCGTATAACACCCAGTGTTCCATGCAATATGTGCGCTCCTTAATAACCATCGCCGGGCTAGCCCATCCCCCTACCCCCTTCCCTCTGAAACCCTCAGTTCATTTCCCAAAGTCCACAGTCTCTCATGGTTCATTTCCCCTTCTGTTTACCCCCACTTCGTTATTCCCTTCCTTCTCTACTGATTTTTATTCTAAGCCATTGGAGTGTTTTGTGTAAAGGAGGGACATGCTCTGATTGCCTTTTTTAAATGTCTACAAGTGTTTCATTATAGACTACAGCTTTCACTTGAAATGTTACATTTACAAAGTCACCATGAACCACTTATTTATCTGATTTGCATTTTAAAGGAACCACTCTGGCTTCAGTGTGGAGAATTGATTACAGCAGAAGAAAGGAAACAAAAACAGCAGCTATTTTCATGAGTCAGGTTTCCCTGAATGGTTTAAGTGGGCCAGTTCTTCTGTCTTCCAGCCCAGGGAACCACCTAGAACGTCAATGTTGTTTGACAAAGAGTCACTGTTTCATATGGCTTTATTTATGATTTTTTTTTAAATTGCAAATGACTTTTCTTTAACTTTGAACATGTTCATCAAAATTATTTTGAACATCTTTAAAAGTCACTTTAAAATTATCTTTATAATTGATTAGTAAGAAAGACACAGAAAACTACAGGTGTACTCAAATTTCTAAAAGAATGACTTACAAGAAACTTGCTTTATGATCTAGTAAAATTCCCTGTAATAGTCTAACAAACTTTTAAAATATATATATTTTTTCAAAGAAACAGCAATAAAATAATAACCAGTGATGTAGGAAAGATGTTAGGGTTTGAAGGCGATGGCCAAGAAAGAATTCTTGAGATGTCTTTGGGGTCAAAAAGGTGGTTATATTAAAGGATGGGGAAAGGGGCCTTGGGCAGAAAGAGCTTCACTGGGGTCGTGAGGAGTGGCTCATTATATACTTCCAAGTTGGGAGGGGGTTAAGGAGAGCGTAAGCCTCCCAGGTATTTTGGAAACAAGGTTTCCAGGATCCTAGGGGGCTACCTATTGTTAGTAAAGGTCATTATTACTAATGAGTTTAGTTTTTACTAAACTCAGTCATGAGACCCTTCAGATGCATATCAGTGGGTCATATGCTTCAGGGATGATTACTAAAATGTATCTTGGGGGGTAGAGATAAAGGGATTTTTTCCAAAGAAATTTTTATATATTAAAATACACTTACAGGATCCTGGGAGTAGGGCTAAGATTGCCTCTTGCCTTTAGCAAAGTATTAACATTGAGGCAGCTGAGTTCCTAGAGGAATGTTACTCTGCCTGTTTCAAGGACTTCTCAGTGGGGCGTATGTAGTAAGGAAATTTAATTTTTCTTTTGCCTTGGTTTCCCACATCAGTCATCAAAATAAATTTTCAAATATGGAGTGTAAATGATCAGAATCACTGTGAGTTTTGCTACAGTACCTTGAAAATCTTCTGAAAGAAATAAAATGATAGTTGAAAACACAGAAATGCTGGGTCAATAATGTCAGCCAGCCCTTGTTAAGCACGCCCTCTCTTAAAGATGAGCCAGGTGCAGCTAGCTATGTCTGCCCCTACCCAGCACTCAGGGGATATAAATGAGTTCCTGCATTGCCCAAATGGAACTGGATTGAATAAGTACTCAAAAATGCTGAATACACAATCAATCCAAATGTGATAAGACATATGCTAACAAAAATCTGTAACGCTGTAAATAAATGATGGAGCAGAACATTACATATAATTAGTATACAAATATTTGTTGACTGAATTAGTGAATTGAATTCGACATTAACCAAATATTTGCTAAGGTAATCTGGAAAAATCATTTAAAGAAAAATTAAGGTAAAATTATTTTGAACAAGTTCTTTCATTTACAGATGTCTCCCTTTAGCCACAGGGGCTGCATTCCAAGACATCCAGTAAATGTCTCAAACCGCGATAGTATCAAACCCTGTTTCTTCCTAGGCATACAAAACTATGGTAAGTTATAATTAGGCATGACAAGCGATTAACAACAATAAGTAATAATAAAATAGAACAATTTTAACCATATACTGTAATAAAAGTTATGTGAATGTAGTGTCTCTCAAAATATCTCATCATAGCGTACTCACCCTTCTCCGGACATCCAGAGATGGTAAACCGCCTACGTGAGGAGACAGGCCGGAGTGAGTGACGTAGGCACTTTGAGGTAAAGTTAGGCTAGGATTAACCTTCTGATGATTCGTCAGAAGGAGGAGCGTCTGCTTCCAGACCCGAAGCTGCCGGAGGATACGGAAACTGCAGAAAGCAAAACAGCGTAAGGGGGCCTACTGTGCTAATTCTGTAATATCAGAATGTTAAATTATGATGTGATGTTGGCAAATCCAAAGAAAATTAAACCCTGCACTCAAGAAAGTGAAAGCCGTGCACATAATTAAAAAGCATTAAAAGTTTGATTTTAAATAAATAATGTAGGTGTGACATTTCATCAAACTGGGCAAGTAGCGATATATTTTCAAAATTAGCATTTGTACTAAACAAAAAAACCCAAAATAATATTTACTGTTTTCAACTCTCAATATCACACATACGAAGAAACACAATCTATGTTTAAGTAATTTTAGGATAGTGTAATTATTCCTAAGTCATGTGATTTCTTTTTCATTTAAATCAAATATATGTTTACAGCAGTTCATTTGTTCATAAAGGACAGAAATACGAAGTACAGCCCAAATTTGCTATTACTATAGACTCGAATCACTGTGTCACTCCTTACATGTAGTGGATGTGATAATTTGTATTTGCAAATTCGTTCTTTTGGAAGTTTTTTTTCTGGAAACCATATTTTTAAAAAGAATTTATTTGGTCGTTTGTTTATTTATTTATTTAATTCCGAGAGAGAGAGAGAGAGAGAGAGAGAGAAAGAGAGAGAGAGAGAGCGCCCGCACGCACTCGGGGTGGGGAGGTGGGGAGGGAGAGAATCTCAAGCCGACTTCCCACTCAGGGGGAGCCAGATATGGGGATCGAATTCATGGCCCTAAGATCATGACCTGAGCAGAAATCAAGAGTTGGAAGCTTAACAGACTGAGCCACCCAGGTGCCCCTGGAAACCATCTTTCATAAGAGTAAACAATCTTTTAATGGGGATTTACTGAGCTGGTTGAATACATTGTTATCCAAACAAAATTTTTCTTGATTATTTTCTTGACTGTGGTTTGAAGCTGGATTTTCTGAATAAAAGCTATTGAAGTGAAAAATAAGATATAAAAGAAAAAATGTTTACCCTCTGAAATGTACCCTTAATATATTTAACCATTTTAAATGTCAAGATGAGAATATTGTAAAAATACATAGCAGAAATTACTTAGAGAAAAGCCATACTTAAATCCCAAAATACATATTTATAGGTTTGCAGAGTTTGCTGTAGCAATCTTTTTTCTGGAGTCATTTATTCCTTTGTCTACTACCTCTAGCACCATTTTGCAAGAACTGAAAGCAGAAATGTTGAGGTATCCATGAGAAGGGCTGTTCTTCAATATTCTGGTCACCTTTAGGTAGGAAATAGGGAAACATAACAAGGAACCCCACTTCTATAACACTTTTATGAACACTTTAATAACACTTTTAGTTTTTGCAAATCAATGCTGCAGATTCCTAATATGTATAAGATTTGAAATGTTCTGAATATCAAACTAAATGTTAATTTCTAAGTAGCTATGAATTTATTTTTATTTATAGATTGCATTTTACTGAAAAAATAAAACAAAAGAAGCTGCCAAGAAAATATAATTACAGTATAACCCCAAAGGGTTCTAAGAACTATATCAATTAAGTATTCGGGCTTGATAGCATTGTAATCTACATACCACTCACCTCAAATATTAACTGAATTTTCTTAATGACATTTTATTAGAAAATAAGTCATGGCATAAGTGACTTATTCTTAAAAATCATCAGCCTAAGTATATTTAGACATTAAGGTGAAAACATATTATAGTAGATATTTCTAGTCACTAACTTGATACACTACTGTCTTGCTACTGATTTTATTTTAGTTCCATCGTTTCCTCTAAACTTCCCTAAGAAGAAAATTAGCATTTGCCATTATAATTATGCTAGTAGTTTTTTTAAAAGGTTATTGGAAACTAGTAGCATTAAAACAAAAAATATTTATTCTAATAATTTACCTTTTCTATCTGCCCTTTAACCTTATTATCCTAAGAAAAGCTATTATTGAATTTTATGAGTCATTACTACATTTATTTTGTAATCATTCAAGAGTGTATAAAAACTGTGTTGGTGTTATTTTAAGGGCCTGTAGTTCTCTAAAAAAAAGGGAGGGGGGGGGGGACTCAGGTCTTAGATCTCCGAAAGGGAAAATACAGGCTGACAACCCTAGGTAAATATGGGAAGTAAGGGGTAATTGGGGTCGTGTTAATAATGAGTTAAAAATATGTGGATCAGCTTTTGGAAAAACTCTGTAGTGTTCATCCCCCTGAATCCTGCTGGAAAAATCACTCTAACCATGATTCCATACTATTTTCAGAGAAAGGTACTTTCATGCTATTATAAATTTCCACAGAGCTATAAGTTCTGAGACAGAATTATATGAAAAGGGCATTATGTGAAAAGATACCATGGCAAGCCAGGATCCTAGTGCAGAATAAAAACAAATAGAGTTCTTTCAGGTTTTGCCATTTCTGGAGTAATTAAACCTGATAGTACATGAGAAGATCTTAAATTTCCTCAGAGGATTTTAATTCAGGAACGATGTGGAGGTATTACCTAGCAAACCTATGTACCACTTTTAAGATAGAATATTACAAAACTACTCCAGAAAGATAGCAAGTTCTAATTAAAATGAGTCTAGCCTGCTTGTTTACTTGTGGATGTGTCGTCATTGTGCTAACATGTTCCAGCATCTTATATGGTGATCATTTTAATCTATTAAGAATAAAATGATGCCCCCTTTTGGTCAGCCAGTGGGCCTTCCTGCCTAGTGATTCTTTATGGTCTCTGGAGTTAAATTTCAGTACATCATTTTAGAGGAGCTCACAACTCTCTAATAAAGTCCATAATACAAATGCCTCACATTTCCTAAATGTCATATCTATTCAGAATCACTTTTTCCTACTTCATTTATCATACAAAATTGTAATTCTTATATCTTTTTCTTTGGCCACAACACTTAGCTCTCTCTGTAGCTACTCCTAAGCAGTCTTTTCCTCTTATTTCTGGAAATTATTTTCCTGCCGCAATGAATTATCCTCCACTTTGTCCCTATTGAACTCAATTCGATTTATATCTTCCCACTTCTCCAATTTGTCAAGATGTTTTGAATTTAAATCTTACAATAAAGTCAGTCCACCCAAGTAGATGTCATCAGTAAAAATACACTTTGTATTCATTCAAGTGATTGATAAAAGAGTCTTTGTTTTATGCCCAGAAGGTGTCAATGTAAATGGTCTTCGCCCCCAAAGTCAATTTAGAAATATTGCTAACTGCTGTGATAACATTTATTACACAAAGGAAAAAGTGTGATATAAACAATCTAATTTATAAAATTTCTTGAATACTCTCTATATATCATGCTGGATTAAGTAAATTGAGATCATTCGAATCTATTTTTTGTCAGTCTCACCATTCTAAAGCAACTTAAATTAATTGAATAATGAGGTTTTGGAAAATTTTACTGATTAGTTTTCTCTATTTCTATTTTGAATTAATTAGGAGGGAGAGGGAGCTGCTGGGTATTTCTAAACATTTTAGGTTGCAGTATGGAACAAATGAAAAAGTGTTATAAAGTTATCAGTAGGACTTAGATATCCAGTGAACGTGCAACCATGCATGAAACAAAATACATTTGTATAATCCTTAACTTCTTACATTTATAATGTCCATTAGGACTGAGAATTTGGATTAGCCTATTTAGCTTATTTTCATATCAAAAACTCTGGATGTTTTAACTTAGGAACAATCAATGGATTCATATCCATTATATGTAAATTTCAAAATGTGTGACTACTGTTCCCTTCACCTCATCATGGCAAATAATATTACTTTTTCTCCTTTTGTCTTCAATGACATAAAATACATGAAAAAATCAATTTGGCATATTCTTCAAATCAGGAAAGTGGCTTAGTATTAATGTATTCTTAGATGCTCTTTGATTACCCAAGGACTGATTTTTTTTTATAGTAAAAAATTTCAGAAACCAGAGGGAAAAAATGTAGATGATTCATTTATTATGACCATCTGGAAATACACAAGTGCAGATGAATTTGGGACTTTAAGTATTTACATTAAGACCTGTAAAAATTTAGGAAATCACAGTAGGGAGACCAAAATTATTTACAAAGGATCATTTATTATACACTTTTTTTTTTTTTACAAAATACAAAGATTGTTGTTCTGCATGAATACATCATATATGAAAAAAATAATGTTTTTACCAAATCTCATTTGAAGACATTCAGAAATTTATTTTCTACCAACTTGACAAATCAATTTTGCTTTGCAACTTGTCTAATGGCATCACCAATCAAGGGGAAACCTTTTTTCTTGTTAATTTAATCATATAACAGCTAGCATTTTGAAGAAATAAAATCAGACAAAGTCTGTCATACAAAGCTCTTTCTGTAAGTTAACTGATTTGCCTATGATCCTAAATTTTTTGTCAAGCTATAAGATAGGAAGAATTGAGGAGCTAGGTAAGTTTTATAATAATGTATTAGCAGCAGTTGATAGAAAATGCAACATAAGATTTGTTTTGTCTGTGGTACAAGAATATGTCCTATCAGACGCTAATGTATTTTCCTCTACTTGAACACAAGTAAGCACGTGCTGATTGTTTCTGGGATGACAAAGTGTATAAACAGACAGGAAGCTGGTTCTGGTTGTCATCGTGAGTGCCTGTTTTCATCAGCTAATATGAATGCATCGCTAAACTTAGTGAAGACAGGAAAATGACTTAAGGGTAATATATACAGAGTTAAAATACATTTTTTATCCACTTAAGAGTGATTTCAGGCACTGTGGCTATTCAGGATAAAATGTTTCATGGTTTATTCTTGATAGCAATTTAATTGTCAGTGCAAGCAAAAGCAAATACCTGCCCACTGTCATACACATGACCTCGTACATCTGGAATGTTCAGAGCAAGTTCATCTTCAGCATCTTCACTCTGGAGGCATCTTGAATTAAAATGTCTCATAGTTTGCTCTTGATAGCAATTTAATTTTCAGTGCAAGCAAAAGCAAACATACCTGCTTACTGTCACACACACTACCCACACATCTGGAATAGTCAAAGCAAGTTCACCTCCATCTTCACCGTGGAAGCATCTTTCATAAGCGGCACTTAGTGTAAACCCTCTATAAATCAGAAAATGAAAAACAGACTGGAGATGCCTGAATTGAATAATATTAAAAAATCGCTGTCATAGTCATCTCTCTGTGTAAACGATGTTTGAGTAAGGCTTGCCATCACGACATTTCTTTCCTGAGAAGGGAGCAGATCCTCTCTGTGTATCATAAGTGTGCGTGCTCGGAGCTGTGGTCACTGTCGTGGCTGTCCTCATTTGCTAGAGAGTCCCCTGTCTGCTGGAGGGTGGCTGCACCAATCCCCGAGAGCTCTGAAGGGAGAAGGGTTCCTTTTTTCACGTTCACCAGTTCCTTTTCTCGAGCGGCAGCTCCTTGCTGTCCTCCTTTTACTCTCTTCCATTTCATTCGCCTGTTCTGGAACCAGACTTTGACCTTTAACGAAGAAAAGGAACAAATAAAAGAAAAAAAAAAGAAAATGAAATGGCATTTTTTTCCCTCCTTTTGGGTCGTCAATGTAAAAATAGCCTCTCAAAGGCTTAGACAAGGACACTGAAGGAGTGAATATGAAAATAAACCAGCACTGAATTTAACCAGATCCCATATTTATGATAGTGATTAAAACTTTCAGAAGACGCATACAAAGCACTATATTTCATATTTTACGACATGCAATATAAGAAGACTAGATGGGAGAGAACTGTCATTTTGGGTTGCTCAAAGGTACTTGGCTTTATAAAGTGTTTCTATGGATATCAGCTAACATTTTCATGATTATCTTGGTCAAACATTTTTTCCTCTAAAGTTTTTTGACTTGACATCTAGCTGTCCATTCCTGAACCAATTTAAAACATACTCAGAGAGCTACTGGGGAAGCTACAACTTGAAGGACCATTCTGTGCCATTACATTCACAAAGCTTTGATTTCATCTTAGAAACTATATATTTCAAACTATATATAGATTTCACAACAGCTTTGTAGACATAAGTTTTCCTTCTAAAATTTAATTGGTTTTGCCTAATACATTGAAGTATATATATCATCAAACAAAAAAATTAAATAAATATGCATTAAATGACCATTTATTTTCCGAACCAGAATAATATTGGCATCATTTCATCTTCTTGTTTTGGAGGAACTTTATATTCCTTTCACATTGCGTTTCTCATCATTGTATATTCTTATTAAGCTAAATAGTCCTTTTTGTATTGCATTGATCAGTACTCCACTCAGAGTTACCCCAAGCCTGAATTTTGTGCTTATCATCTCCAAGCCTTTATATAAAACAAGCAAATGAACATAAACAACAGTTTGTGCACAACATGTGACCCGAAAAAGTACTGTTTAATTTTGCTTGTCTTTTAGGTTTATCAAAATAGAATGTTTCTAACTACATCCTTCTTGACCTATCCATGTTGATCCAAGAGACTTCAATCATTCATTCTTTATGATGGAATACGATTCCACTGTGTGAATATACCACAGTTTATCCATTCTTCCGTCCGTGGGCACTTTTCTTGTTTTCCCCCTTTTATAAATGATGCTGCTATAAACATTCTCACATTTGTGTTCTGATAAACACATGATAGAAATTCTCTGAGAGTATATTCAGGGATCGCATCAATGGGTCGCAGGGTATATGAACATTCACCTTAACATGATAATACAGAAAAACTGCTTCCCAAAGTTGCATCAATTTACCCCCCACCTACACACATAGAGTCCAGTGTGTAAGAGCAGTTACTGACCCACATTTACATCAACATTTGGAGTTATTTGGAGTTACCAATTTTTTTTCCAATATGACTATAAATGTTATCTTACCATGTTCCTACTTTGCATTTCCTGATGACTAATGAAATAAAATACCTCTTTTAAGAAGATTTTTATTTATTTATTTGAGAGAGATAGAGAGAGAGCACAAGCAGGGGGAGCAGCAGAGGGAGAGGGAGAAGGAGACTCACCGCTGAGCAGGGAGCCCAATGCAGGGCTCGATCCCAGGACCCCGGGATCACGACCTGAGGTGAAGGAAGACGCTTAACCGATTGAGCCACCTAGGCATCCCTGAAATAAAACATCTTTAAAATGATGCTTAAATCTTCTTTTATGAAATGCCTCTATATGTCTTATTTACATTGAATTCTTTGTAATTCCTTTTTTCCTTACAGACTTTTAGAATATGTTCTGAATGCTAAATTAATGCTTTGCACTTATATGGCTGCTACTATATTCTCTCAATTTATAGTCTTTTTCCTTTCCTTAAAGTGTCTTTTGATGATCAGAAACCCTAAAATTTAATACACTCAAATTTATCAATTGCTATCACTTCTATGTCTTCATTAAGAACCCTCTTTCTGCTGAGGTCATTAAGATATTCTTCTATGTCTTCTGTTAAAAATTTAAGGTTTGCATTTCAAATTGAAGTGTTTAATTCATAAAATAGTGAACTTAGTATACAGTGCAAAGAAAAGATCTAAATTTCCTTTATGCCTTATGGATAACAAGTTATCCAAAACTATTTATTAAAGAATCCACCCTTTTCCCAGTGATCACTATTTCAACTCCATCAAAAATTAAATTTCCATGTATGTATAGCTTTATTGATGCACTCAACTTTTCTAACTCTATGACAAAATCACAGTCTTAATTATTACATTTCATAATAAGTCTTCATATCTGGTAGAAATAATTCTGTTTTAGTCTACTTCAGAAATATTTTGAATATCCTCCATTTTCATTTAAAAAACAGTATCAATTTCTGTAAATGCACAGTGCTAAAGAGAAGGTGAAGAGAAATATATTAAATTTCCAAAAATGTATTTATTTTAGTGGTCTTCAAATCACAATACTCCATCAAAATTAGTACAGTTCCTCAGATGTTTGCACCAGAAATAAATAAATAAGTAAGATACTTCTCAACTCTGGATTTTCATTGGCCTATGAGGCCATAATTGAACTCTTATAATCATACGTAACTCTTATATATATTAATCCATTTGACAATTAAAAAATATAAGAAATTGTTGAAAAAGATGGATTAAAAACTCAGAAAATGTAGTAAAAGAAGACTGATTAAAAACTAGTTGACTGGGCTGCATGGCCGGCTCAGTCAGTGGAGCGTGAGACTCTTGATCTCAGGGTTGTGAGTTTGAGCCCCGTGTTGGGTGTAGAGACTATTAAAAAATAAATAAATAAACTTTAAAAACAACAACAATGAAAACTAGCTGATGGGTGTTCATATGTTACTATTACTTAATAACCAAACTATCAGTAGTTACCTTTTATTATATACCTATTTAAAGCTAGGCAACTATACTATAGGTGTTGTTTATGCATTATTTCTAGTAGTCACAATTTTTTCCAGATATCTTTTACGTTATTCCGATTTTACAGATGAGGAAGTTCAGACTCAAAGGTTAAGTAACTTGTTTAAGATTACACAGAGGGGAAAATGGAGTTCCAGAATTTAAACCTGGGGGTGGTTTAGCTTCAGACTGGGCGTTTGGTGTTGTTGCTCCTGTTATATTTCAAACTCCTACTTTTTAAGAATTTGGAATAGAAAAGTAAGGCATATAAAGTATGTGAACTCCATCCATATGATTACTATCATTCATGTAATTCTCCTACTCGATATAATTAGGTTTGTAAATATGACACTATTTCCTGTACTATAATTTAGGTAATTATACTACTCAATTTAATTACCTTTGCAAGCTTGACATTGCATGTTGCATTAGATCTTTTCCACATGAGTTGGGTTCTACTCGTGGCTTCACTTCTAAGTTTCTGTGTGAATTTGAGAAAATTATACTTCTCTCTACCCCAATTTTCATATTTGTAATATTGGAATAATGAGCCTTTCAAGATTCTCCATAGGGACATTTTCTCCATGGACAATTCCAGATGGAAGAAACACATCATCATCATTGTCACCAAGAGCTAAAACATTCAGTCAAAATAATCTTGGCAGAAAATAGGAGGAATAGATTTCTTTTAAAATCTACACTTATTTCCTCTTCTGGGAGAAGGGGTACAGTAATTCTATAATAACAGTATAAAACCTGTTATGTGCAATTCTAAATGAGATAAATGTAAGAATATGGTATTGATTTTAGAAGGCATATAGGCTATTTTGTGTTGTTTTCTGTTACCATGTGAAAATTTGTCACTTCACTTTTTTTTAAAACGGATAAAAGACTTTCATAGTTTTCAAAGGTAGCTACATATGCATACATACATGTATGGATATATGAATACATAAAGACACATACATGCATGTATGTGAAAGCACTTAATAATCATTCAGTAATTATATACTATTTTTCTTTAGAGATTAAATTATATATTTGATACTAGAACTCCATGAAATTATCAGAATAAAAAACAGCAACAAATACATGATAGGTCCCTCTTAAAAAACTGGAAAGGAAGAATGCAAAATATCAAAAGTCTGTGTCCAGATTTATTTTCAAATATACTATAAAATATTGAGGTGAATTGAAATGAGAAAGATTTTTGGGAAAAGCATATGTTTTTCTACTAGCATCACAGTATTAAAAACAAATCTATAAAAGTAATCCCAGATTATAAATCAATATTTCCACTAGAATATTAATACCAAAGTTTTATAAACAAATAAGCTATAGTTTAATTTAGTATCATTTTATAATCCAGCGTCGTTGGTTGAATTGAAAAAAAACAGCTTTTGCTTTGTTTTGTTTGTAAGTTAGCTAAAGTATAATCATTCAAATGCCTGACACTTCATTTTTTAAAACTAAATATGCTATTTATTTTGATTAAAGTTTACACATGCATTTTATATAATAATCTGCATTTATAAACGAGACAGAGTAAAATTAATCTCACATTTCCTTGGTGACTTTCAAGCTCCACTTATTCATTCATATAGTTGATATTAGTGAATATCTAGCAACAGTTACTGTGTTCCATCAAAAACGGGAGGGGTTAGAGCAAGGAATGTACAAATAAATAAGATAAAGTCTCTGCCCTCAAGACATTCAGAGTTAGGAAAAGAAACATGACTAAGTAACAGTTTACTGACTATATATAAAAGCTTTGATATAAAGATTAGCTTCATATTTTACAGAATATTCTTAAACTGTTTGCTGTTCTAGTTGGTATCATTGCTAATTCACTATTAAGAGATTCTCCCAATGGTCCGTGATATAGTAAAGAACTCTACCCCTACAGTCCGTGTTTCACATGGCTTTACTGCCACATAATTATTATAGCAAATTATTTCTTTCCTCTGGGAATCTCATGCTCTTGGTATTGGTGGCATCAGAAATTTTTGTCCTAGCAACTTAGAGCAATACCGCAAGTTCTAGGAAATTGGGTCATCAAACATTTTGCATATAATTAAAAGAAATCTGTCCATCTTGGAGCATAATGTATAAATTTTGTGAACTTTCATTATTTTGGGGGTCCTAAAGCCAATTTTATCTTCCAGTGTACAATTTCTCTGGAAAGTGCTAGATAAATGAGGTTTTTGTTTTTGTTTTTTCAAATATTTTCTTTTTAAAGTTTGGATCTAAGGCAAGATCCCATATAAAGTGCATTTTGTTTTGTTACATAGTATCATTAACAACTCAGATAAATATAAATTCTTTATCCCAAAAATTTGACTTATGAAAAAATACTATTATTCGTGAAATCAAAGGAATATGAATCAAACCTTATAGACTCCTAGTATCTATGCATACAGATAGCTTTCAAAAAATATTCATATTTCAAAAGTAACAAATACATAATAGCCTGCCATATTATAGTAGCAAATATCTAAAGTGCTCAGTTATACACCTTATTTTTCAGAACATTTGCTTATTATGAAGAAGTCTCACTTGTTATCCCGTGGTATTTACATTTCCTGGATGGTCAAACTACTGTTTAAATAAACAGAAAATCATTTATTCACATCTTGATGGCTTTTACTGAAGAAAGCAGCCAAGAAATTTTTGTTTTGATTAATTTGTTTGGATGATATATTTCAGAATTTAGAAATCATATTTTACCCTGTGAGAATCACTGCTGCCATTTGCTAAACATTCGTTTTACCTTTTTATTTAATTTATTCAGTCATTCACATTACAGCCTTTTTTTTTTTTTAAAGATTTTTTATTTATTTATTTGACAGAGGTAGAGACAGCCAGCGAGAGAGGGAACACAAGCAGGGGGAGTGGGAGAGGAAGAAGCAGGCTCATAGCGGAGGAGCCTGACGCGGGGCTCGATCCCGTAACGCCGGGATCACGCCCTGAGCCAAAGGCAGACGCTTAACCGCTGTGCCACCCAGGTGCCCCACATTACAGCCTTCTATATAAAAGTCCATAATACCTGTCCTTTTAGTGTTCACAATATATCACAGGAGAACACAAACGAAATATGCATCTGCGACTGGCGCACAATTTCCTAAGATGGCCAGAGGCAAATAGATTGATAGGATGTTGGACCACATAAGGCCGTAACCCATATTTATATAACACCATAAATGTCTGTCTTTTGAAGAAACAATCGTAACGCCAAACATCTGGACGAAAACTGAATATTTCAGTGACATATCTAGAGGTTTCTAAACATCTGGAATTTGTAGATTTAATACTTTGTTTTCATTTGTATCTGGGTGCTTGAAATACTGTAGACATTATCTAACAAATATTTATTCACATCTTTACCACGTGAAAACATGCGAACAATAATTTTATAAGCACAATTTTCCGATTGAATCACATGCCATGTGATTAAATTTGGTCACGGCAGCTGATCTAGTAAGCCAAGGTAAACAGACCCTAGAAAGACTTACCCACGTAATTCAGTGGCAAAGTCAGCAAGTGAACTGAAGAATGAGAACCAAGAATGCTCCATAAGGTAAGGAAGAAATATGCGGAAAAGAAATACTCTTCCTGCCTGAATAGATTTATATCTGATTAAGAGAAGGAATCCTTCGGCTATTTCCAAGAAGTGCACGAGAGCAACCAGTTGACTGTGCTGTTTCTATAGCCTTGCAACTTGGGGTTGGGAGGTACAGTGTGTGTGTGTAGGAGGATGAAGGTGTTAGGACATATTCCATGACTAAGGCCTGAATTCTTGTTTAGAAGGCTGCTTTTCATGATTATCCTCTAGTTTATCACAATGTTTATGACCAATGAATCATTTTCTCGCCTCTATAATTTTCAGTTTTAAAGCCTCTTTCTTTTTTCTATTTAGAATTCTAGGCTCACCAATGCAGTCATAAAATATTTACTATTTTGCATAATTTTACACAAAGTGAATACACATTAGCTATTGGGAGCAGCAGGCAAATTATATATTCAAAAAAAAACTTTTTTGAGGGAACAGATGAAATTCCCCATAATAAATTGTATGTTATGGGTATTATTACAAGCCAGTAGCACATTTCCCCTTTCCAAAAATGCAATCAAAGTAGTTATTCACATGATGGGCAAAATTCTCAGAGAAGTGATTCCTTTTAATTGACCTTTTAGAAATGTCCCAGTAGTAATAGATACTAACAACAATACCTCTTTCTGTCATAGTTGAGGAAATTCAACTCAAATGGCCTATTTCAATAATATTAATTTATAGTGAAAATTCACTATTCCTAATCCTATTTCTTACACAATTAAAAAATAGGTATACCTTTCAGTTATTTTAAGTGAAACACTGGTTACCTAAGCATAGTAGAAACATATGACTTCAGTCAATTTGTGTGGAAATACCAAAACTAAATTAGGAAACTTTATCCTTTATTGTGTTAAAAAATTCCTGACTAGCAAATCTTTAATGCATAGAATTTGTGTATTCTGAGCCACTACCCGTACTTATTTTGTTCACACCCTTGAAATCAACTAGAATGATGGTCTTTGTTCTCAACGTTTTGCCTAATCTCTGGGATGATATTTAACAAGAGTTAGCAGCATATCACAGTCAGTATATAACATTTTGACTCACAGACTCTTCTAGTCATGATGTAATTAAGTGAAATACACCAAATATAAATATGTGTTTGAAACACAGGAATACACTATTTTTATGAGAACAGTAGAATAAAAGGCAACTCCCTATGGTTCAATCTAATGAAATTAATATTCTGATTATTTCTAGACAGGCTTAGGTTCATTATTATATTTACACTCATCATTTCATTTATTAGATTTAGGGATCACTTCCTTCGACCTCCTTAAGATTATTTTAAGAAAGTGTAATAGTAATATTACTATCATATTCAAATGCACTGACCACAAAAAATAGTCAATAACCTAAATATCTGGAGAAAGTTCAAAAATTAAAAAAAAAACACAATCAACAAAACTGTCCAGGGGGCACCTGGGTGGCTCAGTCAGTTAAGTGTCTGCCTTCAGCTCAGCTCAAGATCCCAGGGTCCGGGGATCGAGCCCCACATTGGGCTCCCTGCTCAGCGGGGAGTCTGCTTCTCCCTCTCCCTGTGTCCCTGCCCCCACTTGGGCTCTTTCTCTCTCTCTCTCACTCGCTCTCTCAAATAAAATAAATAAAATCTTTTAAAAAAAATCTGCCCAGCATTAAAAATGAGAAATGATAAAGAGATTTAAAGATAAAAATTTATTCCAAATTTAACACATGTCTGAGGTTTTCATGTGGAGTGATGAGACTCTAACAACCAATCGGTAGAAAGTCTTTTACAGCCAGATTCTCTACAAATTGTTCTCTTAGGTCTGTATTTATTATTTTAGATGTCATAGACCATATGCATATACTGCTGTATAGACTTATGTAAATAATAGGACATCTCTTTAGAACTGAAGATGTCCAACACAAAACTAGCTCCTCAAAATTTCTAGAAGCTTCTTAGTTTTAGAATTCCTTTAAATGACAAAAAAAAAAAAAATTCCCATGTATGCAAGGACAGTGTGGAAAAGGAATAATCTTTCATAGCAGAAATTTCTTTCTTTAGCATTATACTTTAAAACGGTGATCCCAGGGACAACCTGGGTGGCTCAGTCAGTTAAGCATCTGCCTTCAGCTCAGGTCATGATCCCAGGACCCTGGGATTGAGTCCCGCATAGGGCTCCCTGCTCAGCGGGGAGCCTGCCTCTCCCTCTGCCTACCACTCCCGCTGCTTGTGTTTTCTCTCTGACAAATAAATAAATAAAATCTTAAAAAAAAAAAAAATAAGATGGTGATCCTGTGAGGCAATGCATGTTATGTTTCAGAATGTTATTGTTGATCTACTGGTTAAATATAAATTAATATACTTATTTCCTTATTGAAGAAATCGGGAAATATAATGTGGCAATTCTGAGATTAAAAAGAATTATCCTTATCCTTTTATTATATCAGTTTGATGAATGCTCATAGCAAGAATCTGTACAGCAAATTTTAACAAAATTTCTAAAATAAAAGCTCATTTTATAGGTGTGTGTGTACATATATAGATAGATAAAGCTAGCAACATACAGATATATATCTATAGGTATACATACACATACATTGATATATATGTCTGTGTATATGTATATATGTGTACATACATATGTATATATACATATGTGTATATGTATATATGTATGTATATGATACATATCTGTATATTGCTATCTCTATCCATCAAACTTTTAAAAAATTGATTTGTTATATATTCTCAAGGCTGTTTCAATAGGGTAGGGCCTTATTTTTCTAAGATTTTTTTCTACATTATTGCATGTTTGGATATTTATGTTCATAAATTATTAGAGATCACCTGCTTATTTCTCAGCTTTCTACTTTATGCAGGTAATGTTTCTAAAAATTGACTTAGAACAGGGTTAAATCATTGGACTTTTCTTTATAGATCTTGCTTCATAATTGATTGTCTTGCCTTACTCTTCTTACTTCATCGCCTTTGTTTGGTAGTATGGAAGATAGTTCTGAATCTGCCCTTTAGATTGTACCTCGTCCTGCCTGGGAGGCTCAGTTGATTTAGGCTTAGACTCTTGATTTTGGCTGGGATGGTGATCTCAATGTTGTGGGATCCATCCCTGTGTCAGGCTCCCTGATCAGTGAGATCCATCCCTGCTTCTCTCTCTTCCTCTCCCTCTGCCCCTCCACCAGCTCACACTCTCTCTCTCTCTCAAATAAATAAATCTTTTTTAAAAAGTGAAGATTGTACATTGTCCACATGCATTTCTTAAAACAAACAAACAAACAAACAAAAAAAAAAAAACAGCAGCACTCAGGCAATTCCGCTTTCCATTACAACTGAAGATTCCATCATATTCTACCATCAACTCCTCCACTTTATGCTAACCACCATTTTTCTAGTAGAGGTCAACTCATGTTTAATCTTTTATTTTTATTTTTCTTAAGATTCTATTCATTTATTTGAGAGAAAAAGAGAGTGAGCAGGGGAAGGGGTGGAGGGGGAGAGAGAGGGAGAGAATCTCAAGAACACAGAGTCCTAGGCCAGGAGGGGCTCTAACCCACTACCCTGAGATCACGACCTTTGCCAAAATCAAGAGTCAATGCCCAACAGACTAAGCCACCCAGGAACCCCTCATGTTTAATCTTTTAAAATAGCAGACACACATGATTTAAGCAAAGAAATATCTTATTGTTACTTCAGGTTACTGTTAAATATTACTCTAAAGAAATGAGGACATATTCTAACATCATTGGCTACACAGGTAGTCTTGAATTACCTTAAACAGACAATATGTCTGGTCATGGAGAATAATTTATTAGCTAAATAACTAAAAGTATTCATATGAATTTACAGAAAATAAACTTTCAAAGGACAGGGATTATGTAAATTGATAAGCAAAAGACAAAACCAGTGCTTATTTGGCACATAGAAAATTCTCCTTCATAGTGATCCAAAAAATGGATGCCTATTTTGAAAATACTTGGCATTGAGCCATTTAATGATTTAGGAGTAACAAACAAAGCATAATCCCTCTCATTTCCACTAATGGGATACGATCCAAGTAGGTGGGATTTTCCATTTATCTTGCCAGAGGTATCATGAATTAGGTCTGCTTATTCCAGTAATCCTTGCTAGTTTACAAATCTGCAACATTGCACCTTTGATTAGCTTTGTGAAACGAAAGGATCTCCCATTTTCTATTTTTTGGCAGCTTTAACTGTATAAAAATGTCCATTTTGTCACTCCTGTTATAGTTTCATGCAGCTGCCTTCTCTCTTCTTCCCACTGTGAAATAGTAAAAAATTGGCAGCAGCTTTCTCCAAATGTGTCTAGATGGATGAAAAGGCCAGAATAAGCATGTCAAGTGTAAAAATACATAGGGACAGGAGGGTCTTTAGACTGACTGGCTCTTCAAAATATTCCAAGTGGCTCAGCCAATTGAGGCTTATTAGCTGTTGATCAAGAAGGGGATATAAGAATATATTGTAAAATGGAAGCTCTAAGTTGGAAGCTGGGAGACACTAGAGTGGTAACTTCCACACAACAGCATTATATAATTAAGAATATTTGAAGCTCAACTGTATTCTAGTATCTCCATTCTTATTTTACATAAAATAATTTTCTTTAATACCTATGTGCTAATGTGGAATTACTTTGCAGACTGAGCCTCTTTTTTCTTCTTCTTTTTCTTCTTTTTCTTTTTCTTCTTCTTCTTCTTTGACCAGATGGAGTTCAAAGGGGATTACAGACTTCCCTGACCTGTAAAGGCATTGCATTATGGGAGACACAAGCATTAAGAATCTGACTTCTTCGTAAAATTGCAGAACTATTCTTCAGGTAGGGATTTGAAAATTCAGGTCCTGAGTGATATTTAAGGATTTAATCTTACTTTTTTCCTTAAAGGAAACCTAATCATCATAGCAAATCTGTTTTCTTTATAGTAAGTCTTTATAATGACATGTGCATGGCCTATAATAAAATGTAGCAAGTATGTTGATTAGTGATATAAACAAAGTAGGGGTATGTACAAAAAACATATCAGTTATACACAGGCATATTTCATAGGCAATTATATAAAATTCCTAGATGAAAGTACATCTAAAGACTACTTCTGATTATAAATTAAGTTTTCATTTAGGAGAAAGTTATTTCTGTAAAAAATTCTGTCATAAATTGTTATGGATTATTTAATATTTATTTTTCTCTCTTTACATTATCCACATGAGTTCTGCCTTTGCATTTGAGTCTTGAAAAGCTTTTACAAAGTCAAGAAAAAATATTTAAGGAGATAGAAAATTCTACTAAAGTTAAGGAAAACACTGTACAAAATGGAGTTAGATATAATTCTCAGGTTATTTTAAAGTATGGAAAGATAAATCTTGCAGAATGGAAATGAAAAAAGTACATGTCTATAATTTAGAATATTTTACATCTGGAAATCCTATAAAAGGGGTGTTATTTAAGAATATATAGGGTTAGGATATAGATTACATAGATAAGCAGGTATAGCATTAATGTAAAATCAAAGTAATGGAATTGCTGTGTCACAATTAAAAGAAGATGAATGAAATGGGTTCAGTTTATAACTCTACATTTATAACTTTAAAAGCCCAAGCTTGAGAAAGTAAACTGAAAATATCTCACTGGGACAACAGCTCTGGCATCATGGAGGAATATGCTTTCAGACCTTTAAGAATAGTAAAACTGATGACTGACAGCATACAATATTTTTCTGATAAATTTAGCATAGTAAAATTCATCCCAGAAAACATAAATAAAACCTTCAGATTCTCAATTTAAGATACTGCGTGTACAAAGAAGTCTAAGAATAAAATGAAATCTGGCATAATCAGGAACATTCTCCCATATCACCCTGTCATTCCTCTCCTGTGATATTCAACACTCATCATAATTGTTAGTACTTGTTCAATCTTTGCCTCTTCCATGTTCTAGCAGAAACTTACTAGCTTATTTTAGCAAGATTTTATTTCTAGCATCTAGCACAACAAATATTTGTGTTACAAAATATGCCTTGAATGGCAAAGACATCTCCCCCCTCTGGTTGACAATTGCATTTTATATTTTATGCTAGAAATTCTTTCATATCCATTATGATATATAAACCTGAGTAGAAGCAAGAGAAGGTAGTTTTAATTTCCATTTTGTGCCCTAGGGAGATTGTTACTTGCCTAAGAATACACAATTCCAATTGGAAAATCGAGTCATTTTGTTCAAATTTTTATCATAATAATTCTATTTTTTCTTACTAACACATAGTGGCCCTCTAAAAACTTAATTTTGATTGAGAATTTGCACATGCATGCATCTCCTTTTTGTATTAACTTGCAAAATTAGAAATAAAGATTTATAGGACAAAAAAATCTTCTGCACAATACAAAATTTCAATTCTTTGAAAATCGAATTACATCTCAAGATTTGTTTGTTTGTTTTTCCCCTATGACGCTACAGTTAGATTGTTTCAGTAACTGCCTCCAACAAATGTTGCCTTCCTTCCATGTATCCATTCCTTTAGATGGTCCCCTTCTACACTGACACTGTGCCTGGTCATATGACTTGCTTTAGACAATGAGGCATTAGTAAATATGAGGTAAGGAGAGTCTCTGAAAGTCCTTGTACGTTGGAGTTTTTCTTCTACTTCTGGCAATGCTTCTACTCCCATTTGAAAAGTCCCAGGGAGCTTATTAGAAGAAGATGAAACCACACACAACACAGACAAGCGTCTCAGCTGAGGTTACCGAGACCAACCAGCTCCTCAAACCCACCAGGTGACTACAGCTCTATGAGGGATTTAGGTAAGGCCAGCCATGTAACTCTCCAATTGAGCCCGGTCAAAATCCCTGACCAACAAAATTGTGAGCAAATTGAATGTTGGTTATAGGTTGAAACCACTAAGATTTTTGAATAGTTTGTTACATAGCAAAGGCTAACTGATACAAATCTGAAAAGGGACCTTTAAAAAACAAAGATTAAAATTCTGTGTGTGTGTGTGTGTGTTTATAATTTTGCTTAAAATCGTATATCATTCTTTTCTATCAGTGGCAACTCAGGAAGAAAAAGACATATCCAAAATACCTAAAAAATCCCCAGACCAAATTTATAGAATTTCTTCTAAAAAGAAATTATTCTAAACCAAAAGTAAAACCTCTGCCTTATAATCAGATAATCACAGGTAACCAACCAAAGCTATCCCCAGACTAGCAAGCACAGAAACTTCACTTTTCTCTTGACTAAGAGTGTAGTACTGCATCCCATTATTTCTGTAGCTTGGAAGCAAATCCTAGTTTGTTTCCTTTATGTATTATATAAAACATGATTGCATTTCCTAGAGTTCACTGTCTATGTATAAGGACATTAATGTGTAATGCCTCCCCTCCCTTCTTTTTTTTATCTGCTCCCAGTTTAAAAAAAAAAAAAATGAAAATAAAACAGATAATGTAGATTTTGGATTCTCCTTTCCAGCATGCCAAATGTTGTACACTTATGGAAGGAACTTTGTATGTGAAGTTGAAGGGAAGGAAAATGCTGCGCTTCACAAGTTAGGCACTAGTCATAATATTTAATAAAAATAAACTGCTAATAAATAAAACCACATAAAAGTGTTTCTCAATATATTCTCACTACCCAGAAATATCCTCCCAAAAGCTGAAATTCAGAAATTAACAGAAGAAAAGCAGATGATTTAAGAAATTGGATAAAATAACTTGCTCTCCTAAGATAGTATTCATTTGTCCACACCCTGTTGGTATTTCTTTGGTTCCAATGGGATCCCTGGAGGAGGTGCATACAGTGAAAGAGGAAATGAGACTCTAGCCCTCGGAGTGCCAATCATAACTGCACTGTCCATAAAGATGTTTGGATTTGCCTTTCAGGAATGTTTTTCTAAAGATTAGCAACTGTTAACCATCAGTAGGCTAGATTCTCCCAGGGCAAATCAGAATCCATAAAAAGAATGCGCTGGGAGCACTATCAGAGCAAATAAAATACAAGAAAGGACCTAAAATGTAATTAATTACAAAGCATTTCTTAGGTTTTATCAACTGGGGTCCACAGATCGTTAATAATTTCAAAGTGTTCTCTAAATGAGTCAATGTCAGAATATTAAATTTTTGATCAAAAATAATTGGGAAATATTTACCAATGATCTATGTGCCCTTGCCCCCATCATTTTCCAGCCCCCTTGAACTTAAGTGGCACCACTGATGATTTCCGGACCTTAGAGTATAAATGGAAGTGACATGGGTCATTTCCAGGTGAAAACATTTAAAGGTCAATGCATGAACCTCCAACTCTTTCTTACCTCCTGTGGTTACCAAGGACACCACATGTCGAGATGCCAGAGAGTTAGACTGGGTCCATGAGTGAGTGATCGTTTGTAATGCTGGACTTGTAAAGTTAATATGGGGAGTGAGCAAATAGTGAACTTTTTTGTCATGTCATTGAGGTTTGGGGGTTAATGTGTTACAGTAACACAGCAAACCCTGTCCTGAGCAAGAGGAAACTAACATGGGGCTGCCAGCTGTCTATTATATCAAAATAAGGAGATTTTAAAATACAAGCAAACAAAATTGCTCACTATATGCCATCATTATATACAAGAAATAATATCTTAAGCCAAAATATTTAGGAAGAACACAATTACAGAATAAAGAATGATTCCTTAAACTGAATAAATGTGGTTTCCCTTAAAACACTGCTATCTTATCCTTAATTTTGTCATTTTGCTGGGCCAAAACTTCATCATGGAATGGAACACCTGTCTTCCAAATGGTATGTAAAAACCACAGATCTAGATATTTCAAAAATGGCAAGAGAAGATTCTTGACTCGACGCAATTAAAAATACCATACCACCACAATGTCCAACTTTACCTGTCTTTCAGTGAGATCCAGATTCACTGCTATCTCATATCGCCTCAGTCTGGTCAGATAATTATGATGGGCAAATTCTGCTTCAAGTTCTCTGATTTGCTCTTTGGTAAAAGCTGTCCTTTCCTTCCTGGGTTTGCTATTGACTTCTGACTTGTAATTTCCTTCCTGGGAGTCTGGAAAAAAGAAGAAAAAAAGTAAGAGAGAATTAGATTTACTTCATTCATTCAAATGCATTCAATCACATCATTCATACTAGGAGCATATACTGAGTAATTACTTTTTCAGATACTGTGTTAGACATGGGAAAAATAGCAAAGACAGTAAGACTGATCTCACAACAAGGTAAGATACACATCTTATTTTTTCAATCTGCTCTCACATGACTCACAGCCTAACTGGCAAAGTGTCTGCTACTCTTTCAAAATATGAGCAAAAAATATAAACGCTCTTCATATGATAAAAAGATAAATGAACCATCTCTGGAAAACAATTTTAAATATAAAATTGTATTTAATAAGTTGTTTAAGTTATTAAGTAAATTATATTTAATAATTTGTATACTTGGGATCTAAGTATGATTGAACTTTCTAATTCCTAAAAAAAAAAAAAGTGTTGACTTAGTATATGAATATTTAAGCAATTTGAATGTTTAGCAACTGGACCCCAAAGTCAACTCAAGTTCAGACAAAGCATACAAAAGAGTGTGTGTGTATTTACTAACCTTTTAATTTCTATTCAAGTTCAGTCTCTTTGAGGGCAAGAGAAATGCTATTCTTTTATTTTGTATAATACGTATTCCAACGTGGAATCTATAAATAAAATTGCATTTATATAACTCAAACTATGAAAAGTTTTTAAATGTTTTATCATTATACATGAGATAAACATAGGATGCACAACACTTGGGCGCCTGGGTGGCTGAGTCGGTTAAGCTCCAGACTCTTGATTTCAGCTTAGGTCATGACCTCAGGGTCCTGGGATTGAGCCTGGTGTCAGCCTCCACGCTGAGTGGGGAGTCTGCTTGAGGATTCTCTCTCTCTCCCCCTCTGCCACTCCCCCCACTTGTGTGCACATTCTCTCTCTTTCTCTAAAATAAGTAAATACATCTTAAAAAAAAAAAAAAGATGAACAACACCTAACAAAAGCTATCCAAACATCAGATCTTATAATGCCATTTAGAAGTAATAATAATTTGGAGCACATTGTTCCATCTTTCTTCCTATGCATTTTTTTTTAAAGATTTTATTTATTTATTTGACAGAGATAGAGAGACAGCCAGTGAGAGAGGGAGCACAGGCAGGGGGAGTGGGAGAGGAAGAAGCAGGCTCCCAGAAGAGCATGGAGCCCGATGTGGGGCTCGATCCCAGGACCCTGGGATCACTCCCTGAGCCGAAGGCAGAGGCTTAACGACTGAGCCACCCAGGCACCCCACTGAGCCACCCAGGCACCCCTCCTCCTATGCATTTAAGACAAAATTAACATATAGTATTTCATGTATCCTTATCATATCCCTGAGATGTAGGTTAGAAGACATTCTTAATATACTGAAGAACAAATGTGTGCCTATAATGGAAAAAAATTCCACATAAACCAATAACAGGTAATCATATCAGGTCCAGTAATTCATGTCGAATTTATCTTCAGGGAAATAGCACCATGATCAAGGTAAGTGGTGTGTTTCTGCTCTCTTAACAATTACTTCAATTCTCTATTTTTCAGCATGTGCACACAAACTGTGATGTCTTTAGCAAGTGGGAGTACAATGAAGTCTTCTATGAGCCCAAATGAGAGAAGCAAGATAGGGAAAATGACGGTTAATCAAAGGTTACAAAGTGTGGGCCACCTGGGTGGCTCAGTCGGTTAAGCGTCTGACTCTTGATTCCAGCTCAGGTCGTGACCTCAGGGTTGTGAGATCAAGCCCCACGTTGGCCTCCACACTGGGCATGGAGCCTGCTTGAGACTATCTCTCTTTCTCTTCCTCTGCCTCTCCCCATCTCTTAAAAAAAAGGTTAGGAAGAACGACATTTTAATTTTTTTAAATTGATAAATGTAATATGGTATACTTAGGAAAGACCTTTTTGGGCAACATGTTTCTTCATCCAATGATGCTTAAATACATTAAGTAATACATATAGATATATTAGTATTTAATATATATTAATATATATTTACATATATATTATTATATATGTATATATTATATATATTTACATATATATATATAAATTAGTGTTCTTTTCTGTCTGGCGGGGAAAGTCTAACTGAAGTCAAGAGGGCCTGCATAATGGGAATCTACTAGACAAGGCACTCTAATGTAAACAGTTTCGTGCTCTTACTAGGTCTCCGTTGGCTGGATGTAAAGTTGTGTAGGTCCAGCAGCAGCTACAGAAAGTCTGTATCAACCTTTTGGTACCCTGGCCATTACTTTTCATCTGAGGGATCACGGGAGGATTCACTGCTGCAGCGGCACAGTCGCCAATTCCTCAGATTTCACTGACCGCGTTGCCAGGCCGGTCACTCAGCCCTGTGCTGACTGGCTCCCCACCTTGGCAGAGCAGGCGGGCTTGATTCAGGGCATAAGTGGTTTGTGATACGTCCCACACGGGCTTTCCCGTACACGAAGCCACTAGGACAAGATAAGATCTGTAATAGATGCTGTGTGAGCTCTCAGGCAAACTGTGCTCACACAATGCCAACTTCCCTGACTCAACGTGGAACCTGCCGTCATCACCCACTTATTTTTTTCAGCTACAGATTTGCCAACCTCTACATCTTTACAGCACTTAGCTATTCTGTGTGAGCAAATCTTCTTGATGATTGATTTTTTTTTTTAATTTAATGTTTCCATTGGCTGTCCTGGCAGACTGCAAACTCACTCACAGCCTAGAATACTCAGATAAGTGCCTCTCACAGGATCTATATTCTCATGTGAATCAAAAGTATTTTTGCCAGTTTGGAGCCATGCTCAGTCTGAAATCTGCAGATGATTATTCTTTATATGGGGACAGTACCCTTTTCCTTTCTGTAAAACAACTCTGGAAACTGACAGCAAAGCCAGAGCATTTTTTCTCATGAGCAATTCAATTTGAATGATTCATGTTTAACACAGTCGCTTATATAAGCATGAATGAACAAATTCACATTGAGGAAAGCCTATTACTTTATATTTATTTTTTGAATACTTTAACTTTTTCAGTATTCAAAAGTACTTCGAAATCAATAATACATACACACACAAATACACAAGCGCACAAAACTTGGGCCAATACTTGTAAGAACGGTCACTTGGAGTGGATCTATATACATGCCCATTGTAACCAGAAATATACAACAGGAGGTTTATATATCCAGTGACTGAATTTAAACAAAACTCTGGCTATAATTCAACATTTAAATCCAAAAGCAATTTACTGAATGCCTGAATTCCAAACCAAAGTAGCTCACAGAGTAAAATCCAGCGACTAAAACAATGTGAACCGTGTACACTTACACTTGCCATAATTGCACATGGAAAGATTACACTGCACTTAACTTGACAAAGAGTGGGTGTGTGCCTCCTGAATTCATCACCTAAGAGCGAGAAAGCCAACCCAATCGAGGTAGCACCGTCAATTAACTCTGTATACACTTTCATCTGTGTATCTGTGATTCTGTTGTGGTTTTCACCTATGTTGCTCCCACTTTTTCTTTCCTATTGAAAACATGTTCCTTGGAACTACATTTCTGGACTTGTATTTCCTATAACTTGGATTTTTTTTTCTTTTTTCTTTCCCCAACATGTCCTGAAGCCCATCATTTGCTGACCCTAAGGCCTCCACTGCTATCACCTGACTAGTTTTTCTTTGGTGGAAAACGGGTGGGAGACTTGGACAAGGCTTTTGGCAAATTGCACACCAGCTACCACCTGTTTTCCAGCTGTTTCAACTGAGGCAAAAATCCCCGTTTTCTTCAACCTCCCATATCCTATGCCAAATGGTAGGTGTTGAGGGGGGAGTCTGGAAACTGCCTTACTTTCTTCCCTACAACCACAAACAAAATGTCACCATCTGTACAGTGTATTCTAATGTAAAATATTACAATTGTTGTTTCTCGTCTCAGATACTTTAATGCACATGTGGGTGCACTCTCACACTCCCTCGCCGCTTGGAGGAAATGTTGACTTATGTGTTCAGGTAGAGTTGGCAGTCCCAGTTCCCTAACCTTTTGCTCCCTGGGACTATGTTAATGGAAGAAGTCTGCAATACTTCCGTGGAGGATAAAAATTGCCCTCTGAGGATCATTTCTGTCTAGCATTTAGAACTTCTCCACATGTGACTTTTTATTTCCCCTAGTGCAAGAGGATGCCAAAAGATAATCATGTTTTATTGAAGACAAGTAATGTAAGGGCTTGGTCTGTTCACTAGTGGCATAGAATGCTTTTTAGCAAAAGAGAAATATTAAAGTATGATTGAGTATATTTTTTGGCTACCCTGGGTAAGCTTATTAACTTGTTTAAATGAAGAACATAATTTACCTATGTCTGTAAAATATCAAAATGTAAAGGAATGTCTCTATAGCTTAGACTACAATGAATATTTATTCCTTATTCTGACAGAAGAATGAATACTAAGCCATTGTCTATTTTCGTCCTTTGCAACTTCTCATATCAATGTTTTGTAATCTATTCAAAATGATAGATATTCTTTTATTATTAACAAAGCTGCACAAATAGTTGGCATAGGAAGCTAATAATTATCTTTACGTGGACATAGGATTGTGGAAGGAGGCAGGGAAATTTATGGAATAATCCTACTGACGCTAGTATTTTCACATTTAAGTGGGAAATAGCCTACCTTATGGGAAATTTATCCAACTTGCTTCTCCAGCTTCTTAATGAGTAAGAATTTCAGCCTCTCCAGACTTGTTGTTGTTGTGTTTTTTTTTTTTTTCCCAGAATAAACAACCTTCCCCCAGGGGTTCTTAAATCCTCTTGCTGATCCACGATCCACGATCCACTCTCCAGATTTGAGAACCATAGCCATAGTGAGCTACTATTACTAATGAATAAGTCCATTATATATTGAGATGTTACAGGAAAAATGGGATTGAAACCCACTATACTCAATCTAGAATAGGAATTAGTGCTGAAAACATCCACTATTTCTTACACCTTTGATGTGAAAAACATATAGCTATAATAATAGTTTCTCTTTACTAGCAAAGAGAAAGCAAACACAAATTTCAAAGACCATTTTTTAGTTTAGTAATAGTAACAGTAATGGTAATAGTCATGTTCAACATGCAAAAATCATTCTACGGAGCTTCCTTGCTCATTGCCTCTTTGATTATTAGTCAATAATTCATTTCAATTCCCTACTTTTTCTGCCCATCAATATATGAATCCATTTTTACCTTACAGCCTCTTCTTAGTGGAGTCCCTTTGTTTTTAAAGAATGACACATTAACAATTGATTTTAATTTCATTACCTTGCCTTTCTTGTTGTTTATTTACTACGTAGTTCTTTCTGATAGTGAGAGG
The DNA here is from genome assembly GCF_017311325.1 of Ursus maritimus. Lineage (NCBI taxonomy): Eukaryota > Metazoa > Chordata > Mammalia > Carnivora > Ursidae > Ursus > Ursus maritimus. The sequence goes on along the minus strand of NW_024425563.1, from coordinate 57,768,221 downwards.
ATGTCAACCTAATAGTTCTTCCTTTGTGCCAAAATTACAAAGTAAAATACACAAAGAGCTAACATATTTTGATGAAATTAATATTGTGCAATTCCAAATATATTTAATAAAACAGTATTTTTGTTAAAAATTTAAAAAGAGGCAAAGACGCACAAAATGGGAATACAATGCAACTTACTTGAGTCAAATTTAGCAGAGTTTTAGTTCTCATTACCAAGTTCAAAGTATTTAACCAAAAACAAAACCAGCATATGTTTTCTGGGTAAATGTAAACTTCTTCAATCTTTCTACATACTTCTAGGATTAGAAACTGTTACAGATGCCCAGAATTGACTCTTTGCCTCTTGCTATATCACAGAGAGAAAACATAAGCTACAGAAATATCATGACCATCTGTCTATCAAAAGAAGACACACTACATGTTTGAATTGTACCCGCTAGCCAAGGACTTCACAACAATTACCATTTGCACCTCCAATGGAACCCCTTGTGAAGAGCTTTTGACATACAGCATTCCATTCCATTTTCCTGATCCTATTAGCTTAAAGAATGTACCCTTCCTCTGAGATCTCATCAAATGATCTTTGTTTCCTTCTTCCAATGCTTACCACATTCACTATACAGATCCTTTGTTTCCTCAACAAGGATATAAATGTTTGATGCATACTTCTGTTCTCATCTATTCAGTAGTTGGGGGCAAATATAAAGATAATACTGGCATTCACGTTTACATCCCAATATATGCAGAAGCAATAGACAAGGGCATGAAAAGGATGCAAACTTCCATAGGCAAACCCCCCTCCCATTCGCCTCCTATTCAGCTCTTATGTCAGGAAATGGCTTGGAGTTACATGGTGTTACTGTATCCTTGAGAGTATAAGGAGGGAAAGAAACTCTTTTCAGAAATTAGGGACAATAAGTAACTTGACAGTGCCAGAAGAATTGAGACATTTCTAATGTACAGCTGTCAAAAGGGAAAAAAGGATTTTTATCTCTTATGACTTCGGAAAACACCATACAGTTTTTGCAGTGAAGCACCCAAAAATTCAGCATCGGTTCTGCTAGCAGCTTGGTAAATTCCTTGGACATGCAACAGGAGAACTTCCATAAAGGTTTTTTCTTTTGTTTTGTTTTTATTCTGGAAGACAAGTCTGCATCTTCTAAGACTGTGAGGGCTTGCATTCATACCGTGGTTCTGAGCCTTTTTTGTCAAGACAGTCACCATAGTGACTCTAACATATTTTTTATAGTAGTAACTCTTTTTTTTTAAGCGATAACTCTTATAATAAATTATTGAGCTTGTTATTCATCTCCATGTCTACTTTACTTCTCTGAACTCTAGATTCCAGTTAATTTAAAATTTAAAAACGTGCCTTATTCATCTTCATATTTCCAATATTAAGCACCTAGTTCTGAACCTCTGTTGGAATTTTGATTTTCATGCTCTGGTTGTGGATTAGGATTCCAGTGATAATCCTAAGGGGTTCTGTTCTGTTATCAAAATTTAAATAACCTTCAGCTTAAAAAAAGAGAAAGCATCACAGCAATATTGCTTTATATTAACTTTTCAAAGCACTTACACACATCAATTAATAACAGATGGGGACAAGGAACATTACTTACATTTTATATCTATAATGATATCTGTAAACATGTTCAGGTAGAAAAGCACCAAATCAGTGTCACTACTATAAAATTTAAAACTGAGGAGACTGGGGGCTCTGGGCGCCTCAGTCAGTTAAGTATCTGACTCTTGATTTCAGCTCAGGTCATGATCTCAGGGTCCTGACATGGACGCCCGCATAGGGCTCTGATGCTGGGCGGAGCTTACTTAAGATTTTCTCTCTCTCTCTCTCTCTCTCTCTCTCCCCTCCACCCCTCCCCCCTCCCCCCACACCCCCACTGTTTGCTGTTTGCACAGGTGCATGCATGCTCTCTTTCTGAAGTAAATAAATAAAATCTTCTAAAAAATGAGGAGACTAAATATTATACAAGTGAAGGAATAGACGGCACACAGATTGTAATTGCCACCCTTAGCACTATTGATTGATATGCTGGACTGGATAATTCTTGTTACATTTATAGTCCATGAAATATGAACATATTCAAGACAAAATGGTGGTGATGGCTGGCCGGGGCATCGTAGGATATTTAGGAGCATTCAGGTTTGTACTCACTAGATACCTGTAGCAACCGTCAAACCCACTTTAGCATTGCCAAATACTATATAGGACTCCAGTTCGATTTAAAATCCAGAGACATAACAACAACAAAAGTCAAGAAAAAGAATAAATACTTTTAGTATAAGTATATCCCAAATATATCATGGAACATACTTATATTAAAACCAACAAAAGTTGATCAGAAATTCAAATTGAAGTGGGCATGATGTATTTATATTGGCTAAATCCTGGCAATCCTGTCCCAGTTATGGCATTCAAAAATGTTTCCAAATATTGCCAAATTCTCCTAAGGGGAAAATCTCTCCCAGTTGAGCCCCACTGCACACAGGTAATACTTGAGACAAGACATCAGTAACACTAAGTTACACAACTCTCTCTAGGAGTGACCAGACTGGTCGAGAAGTCAAGGTGAATTTCTTATGTGTAAGTAATATCCTCTTTACACTATGGACAATACTTGTCTGATGATAAAAATTGCTCAAAAAGTGTTTTTGTCAATGCTAATTTATCCAAATATATAACTGCAGAATAAGTGTCTCTAACAACTTCAGAGAATTATCCAGACAAAACAGCAAAATGGTGCATATGTAATCGTTAAAGAAATTTTTTTTGCCATTTCCCTAAGCTATCCTTTCAGAGATGTGGTAAGTGTCAATAGATTTCAGAAGAGAGCATTATGTTTCTATAATACACCAAAGCACATTAGAGTTAATACTAATTTAATTTTTCTATTAAATCTATTATTTAATTAATAAATCCGGAACATCTTGACTGAATATGCATGAATTTTAGAATCTGGACAGTCCTTACAAATCATCTATTTGTAAACCTGCTTTATTTATAGATGAGAAAAATAAGACTCAGAGTGACTGAGGGGCTCACTGAAGGTCCCATACTGTCATACAATTTTCTGGCCTCCAGTGTCAGTTATAGAAACAGACATAAATGCATTGTCAGAACTCCCTAAATATCCTTTACATCTTGCATGGCCTTTTCATAAGAACAAAGATTTGAGAAACACCACCATTTAATTGTGATACTGAACATGGCTATGGAAGCTAAAATTCACACAGAACCTTTATTACCCAAGATGCCAAATGCACAGATGTTAAGAGCACAGTCTCTGCCACTTGCTTATTCAATCACTAACCATCGATTTTTCTCATCTTTAACACAGAATTAAAGTGAAATAGTTAAATTAAGTAAATCATTTGGCACAGTGCCTGCATATTGTGGGCACTCAATAATCAGTTGCAAGTTCTAGTCATTATTAAGGAAGGACCTTAACGCTGCATCCCAGGACCTCAGCAATTGACAATGATAGATTGATAGAATCAGGTTTTAGAAGGTTTTTTTTAACTGTAGGAAAATTTCCTCTTTCTAAAATCAATCAATCAATCACTCAGTCTTAAAAGGGGGGGGGCACCTGCGTGGCACAAACGTTTAAGCATCTGACTCTTGGTTTCCACTCTGGTCATGATCTTGGGGTTCTGAGATGGAGCTCCTAGTCGGGCTCCACGCTGCACACAGAGTCTGCTTGGGTTTCTCTCTCCTTCTTCCTCTGCCCCTCCCACTCCCAGCTCTGTCTCTCAAATAAATAAATAAATCTTTAAACTGTAGGAAAATCTCATTCTGAAAACAGAACTCAACCTAAAACCTAAGGAATTTAGAATTTACACAGTAACTAACAAACTACTATTTTACACTGAAAATTAATGAATCCCTAAAAATATCTGTGTGTTATTTTTGATTAGTGTACAAATAAAATTAAGCTTAAGGTTTAATTATTTTCCAGTGGAACTGTTGAGGTGACAGCTTACGAGTCCCGCGGGATCAATGTATGGATTTTTGTTTTCTCTGAAAGTTTTTATTTAAAAATTTGATGAAACTTATCTGAAACTGGCAATCCAATAAACTAGAGTCAGGATGTGTGTGTGCGTGTGGGTATTTCTTCTCCTTGAGAGAATTCTAACAGCCATTTATATGGATTTAGAGAGTTTAGGTAGGTAGGAGTCACATTCTGCTTTGATGTTAGAGCATACAAAATGTTTAGCAAACACTATTAGCTGGGTTAAAAAAAATCAGGTCAGGGCTATTTACTAAATTAATAAACATACTCTCTTAAATACTGTGCACTTATTTGTTTGCTTGGAAATATTGTCTACTAATAATTTTCCTCACATAGAAGGTTTGAGAAGTAAATCACCTAGTTATTTTTTAACCTCAGAAATAATCATATCAGAAAATTAATGGCAACTAATTTACAAATTGCTTTTGCCTTAATTTCATAGTAGGAAAAAACTATAAAAATAATAAATAATATATTAAAGTAATAAAATAAAACCAATCATAAAATCCCAACCAACCTGGGGTTCTGGCCCAGGCACCACACAGCAGTTAGCTTCCTTCTGATTGCTGTTGGTGGAGTCAAATGGTCTGTGATCTATTTCTTTATATACATATTCTTTATTTCTTTATTTACCAGCAAGAAGGAAAACAGTCTCAGGGTGACTCATCTGCATTAAAGTCAATTTGTGGTTATTTTTGTAAAGGGATTTTCCCAACTGGAAGAAGTGTAAGAATTTAAAACTTACATTTATGGAACACTATTTAAATTCTTTTCACAAACTGCATTCTGCTCACACTGACTAGGGAACACTTGCTTTCTATTAAATAGATAGATAGGTAATCATTTCTCTGTGATTAAGTCAACTACTTGTGTGATTTGATAATTTCCCTAAATAATAAAGAATAAGTCTGATGTAAATACGTTCAAGCATAATATGAAAATGAAAAACTTGTGCTGATGGATCTCAAAATGTACACGTCATATTATCCTCTTTCTCCTCCTCATTATTACTACTACTTACTACTTATATGTATTTTGAGTTGGGAAAAACAACAATGAAATTTACTTGGAAAAAGTCTGAAACATGAGATCTGAGTACAGGGATCAAATGATAACTGAGAAGGATTTTTGATGATAAAATGTTAAGAACCGCTGGCCTATGCCGTAAAGAATATGTAAGCAAAGGTGGCTGGTGGCAGAGACCAGTGAAGCCCGAAAGGTTGCAAGAGTCTAAAAGATTATGAATAAGAAAGGAAAAGATGAGGTCTCCATTTAGGTCATAAACACTATTCTGAGAGATGGAGGAAGAGGTTGAAGTCAAAGACACTGATTCTAGAGTTATATTTCTTGGACAAAGGAAGGTTTGAATGATACTCAAGTTCAGAATCTGTCTGTCTAAAGAGAAGGGCATATTAGGAACTGACAATATTGTTGAACTGTGAGACGCTCAATAATAAAGTGTCATTTACATACCCGTTTATGCTATAATCCATCTTTGAACCAAGTGTCTACGGCCTATACTCTATGTATAGGTGTGGTTGCTATATATGTACACGGCTAACATGTTGTGTCATGTGCTATCAAATGAACCAACTCAACATAATACCTATCCTAAAGTAGCTTACAATCAGGGTAGGAATAAAGGCTGCTAAATATAAATCCACAAATAATTAAAAGTAGCTATTTGGGGTATAACCTCACCGCAGCTGTTTATTAAAATTTAATATTTGGGGATGTGTAACCTGTGTTTTTGTCAGACATTTTGTGGGAAATATCTGAATAATATCACTATTACTACAGTTCATGGGGAGGTAAATGTAGAAAGATATACATAACTATATTTGCATATGTAACAGATTCTAACCAGCTACCCATGAAGCCTTCCTTTAGTCCCACATATGGTATAAAACATTCTATAAAGTCTTAAGAATTGCTATACAGGAAACTTCTGAAAGACTTTTCTGAAAGTCTTAAATGCAATTATATATTTGATATAGAAACTCAAGAACTTAAGCACAATTATTATCTGTGCATCCATAATATTTTAGAGGATAACTTGAACATATACTAAAAGAATTACACCAGGAAGATAACTTTTACTGAAGTCTAAAAGATAAAAATTATCATGATATCTATCATATTATACTACATGCGAGAAAACCTCTACACCTATTTCTAATCTCTACCAAGACAGTATACAAATTGTATGGAGTTAAGCTAACGAGAGAGTGAAGCTTTCATCTACGTTTGGCAGACAATTCATGGCTTATAATTTTACATCAAATTGAGGCACTCCACCCAAACTCACAATTTAATGATTTTTCTCACACGTCATAGGTCACAGCCTATAGCTTTTGAAATGTTTCAAAAGCTTATGAAGTTTAGATATTAAACAGCATTTAGTATCCCACTACACCATGGAAGGAAAGGGGTTTGCAGTATCAACATTTTTGTTGTATGTAACACCTGTGAGTTAACATCTGTGTTGTGCAGAAGACACGTACGGTTTGCTCCTAAAATGTAATTTTCCAACACATACACACACACACACACACACGCACACACACACATACACATACGTGTGCACACATGCACACACACAGATAGCATATCCTTTGCTTATCTTGTAATAATTTTCAATCAGTGGAAAAGATCTTAGTACACATTTTTTAAAGTTTTGCATTGACCAAACAGAATTGTGATCACAATTAAAGCTGTATAAATATAAAGCTGTTACGTACCGCTTAAAACTTTTACATATTTGGAAGGGAAGAATGACTTGGGGGAAAGTAGCAGGAGCTCTGAAGCCAGCCAACCTGAGTTGGAAATCCACTGTTGCTACTTACTAACTGTGTGGTCTTCTGAGCCTGTCTTCTGAAATTCAGATTCCCCATTTACAGAATCCACATGGGATTGTTATGAAGAGGAAAATGAGGGAATTTACAGTGTGTATATCTAAGATGTAGAACCAATGCAATAATATATAGCTATTATTAATAATATTATTAAACTAAAGATGTATCATGAATCAGACTTAATTAACTGAAGTTTTTACTAAATCACATTTATTAGACTTTTAATTTTATATCAATCACTTAACTGTCATTTCACACCTAGCCTTTAGTGAAATACATCTTGATGTGTTTTGTAAAAATGAAATTGATTTTAAAAAGGAGGTGATTATATTTTTTTAGCTCTTTCTACCAATACATATTTTAAAAGGCCCAGCTGTGCTCATAATTTCTTTGGCCAATCAGCAAGGTTTAATTATGTTTCCTTTAAAATAAATAAATGGGTTTTGCAAGTCTGTATGATTTTATTTCTTTCATATTTTCTTTTTACAGCTTTGCTACTAAAAAGTGAAGTCAAAATTAAAGTATACATTTTTTTCTAAGTGTAATTAAATGGCACTATCTTTTATTTTTAAAGTAAGCCAAATATAAAGTGTATGTTTGTATATATGTAAATATATATACATATATATTTACACTCAAAACATTTAAAATATTTTATTTTCTTCAATCACCATTGGTCACATATGCATGTGGTCAAATTCATGCACATTTCTGGTACATATTTAAAACATTGTAGATTTTTAAATTTCAGTCATTTGTGCAATATTTGAATCCTCTTTTTGAATGATTTGGAATGAATTACACCCAGCTGTGTACTGGTAGGAAGGAAAAAATGCTCTGGTTTGTACAAGTTGCCACTTTCCATGATGTAAATACTCTCACCTTAGTGAATTTCAAGCCTCTAAGTTAAGGTGAAGTCAATTGGTTCTCAAACTTCCCGAAAATTTTAACAATTGGCTCCCAAGAGTCCCTACTTAAATGTCCCCAGCAGAGCAGTAACACCTTACTATTTCACAAACTAAATTCTGGTATTCTGAAACTATCATAAAATCATGAATAACAATGTCTACAGTAATAAAGTTTTAGAATAGAAAGAAAGATCAACCAGGCTAAGAGTGTATGCTCAGCTAACTTGGAAATGATCTCAAGGACTAGACAATAGTATTTTCAGCAGTATTCTAAAGTTCATCTATAAAACTAACAATTTTCTGATTCATTAATAACCCTTACTGTTGTGTTGATCTGATAATCAATTCACCAAAATGGGTAGATCACAGAGGCTATGCTCATGCCATTGTGGGCAAAAAAAAAAGGCTAGGAGTTGCTTTAAATAAGTGATAAAGATTTATTTTTAATCTTATGCAACAGAGTAAACCACCGCCAATCACAGATTTTTGGGGTAGCCAGCAATGATCACCACATCTAACTGTTTTGTTGTTTAAATGAAATACTAACTGTGCCAAACCTAAAGCACAGTATAAAATACATCAAGAAGGAAGGGACCACCCTTCAATATCCAAATACTGGAAACTAAAAGTATAGACGTGGTCTCATAGCAGTGAAAAGAAACTCCAAACTTCCCACAACTGCAATAATATTTTCCTTTTAAGATGGAAATTGGGCTTATTTTCTCTTGAAAATTTTTCTACATTGAAATTATTTAAGGCACTTACGTCTTAAGACAAAGAAAAATGTAAAAAAGTGTTTGGAAAAAGACAATAGAGTACCTGAATTGTCGGGACTGTCAGCAAAGAAAAAAGCATTTCTCAGGTGGTCTCTGGACTATTATGCTATTTCAAGTACCACACAACGTAAGGAAAAAATACAAAGCACCTGGTCTCTAGGAAGAAGTTGGCTTACAAATAGTAAACAGAAGGAAAATTACACAGAAACAGAGATAAACCTTGTATTCTGAGGAATGTGTATGAGTAGTTCAGTGTCACACGCATTTAAGGGTGTGCATGTGTGTATGTACGTGTGGCAGGACTAAAGGGGAAGGCTTCCTATTTTTAAGCTTACACTGAATTACATCAGGGAATCTTACCTATAATGGGTACTTACTATGAAACATTGGAAATGAAAAAAGAATGTGTTTATAATTAAGCTCCATGTTAGTAGCCCCACAATAAATGTTAATTAATCTATACTAAAACACTTAGTTTTCTGGGGATAGCTGTGGAAATGAAAATAGCAACAGGCGTGCATAAAACCTCGGGGCTCAGGGCTCAGGGCTCGTCTCTATTCATCAACCCAACAGTTGTAATCCATTTATTCTCAGTTTACTGCCAGCTTCGTAGATTTCTTAAACGGACAAGTGAGATAATACACATAAAAGTGCTTCATAAACTTCCCCATAAATAAATAGTTTAACCAGAGATAAAATTTCTAAAAGCACTTTGAAGTACGTTTTCACGATATAATTAATTTTGTTTTTTTCTCTCCAGACCTCGGATGAAGTGACATTGACTTTCTATCTCTCACATATCTATACATTTACCTCTTTCCACTCTGCAACATACCGTCTCTCAACTGAAGAAGGGGTCATCTTTGCAACATAGGAAAGTTTTGAACTTCAGTTTGATGAAGTATATGAAATTCAGTAAAAATCCATGCTATTAAAGATCTGGGCTACTAGAAATACTGTATTTAAGTGATTATGTTTTAAATGCTTATTATATTACAAACAGATCTCCATGCGCTTAGCTGGCTATCAAGCAATGTCTTATTAAAAGTACTCCGTGGAACTTGAGAAGGTTTTCATAATGAAAACAGAAAGCTCTGTAATTCCTAATTATATTTAATCACCAATTTGAAAAGAGCTCTAGTATTTTTCACTTAAATAAATCACACTGACATAAAATTAATATCCATAGTATGAAAGAATAATCATTTAGTGAATCCATGTTAACCTTTCCTAAGATAATAATTGTTTGAAATAAGTGTTTTCTCTTTATTGCTGGTTCATTATCCTCAAGGTACTGTATAGAATGTTGTTCATATGTCGAAATGCATTTGCCACACTAAACGCAATTTAGCCGCACATTCTGTGTTTATATACATGTGGCTATGCACCAAGAAACAATATAACAAATACATTTATTATATGTTAAACAAGCCATAGCTAAAGCTTATACTTTACCTAATGTTCCTAAATATTGGAAAAAAATTCCTTAATTTAGAGATTTCAACAGTTTTGTAAGAAGAAAGTTTTTAATAGCTTAAGTAAGGTCTTTTCTGATTGTGATTATGCTCTAAAAATATCAACTGAGGTTTCTGTTGAGAAGAAGAAATCGTCATGCAATTCCCACAAACCTATGATACTTAAACATGCATAAAATGAGTGTTGGAAGAACACTGTCAATGCTCATTTTAACCAGTAATCCAGGTTTGCCTCATGAGCCCAGCATAACATTATCTCAGTGAGGTCTCTGTGCTTCCCACATTAAAATGGTAAGACATTTCCAGATATACGGCTCAAAGATATGTTTTAGTAAATTCTATAGCTAAGTTCAACAAGCACTAAAATTCTGCTTGTTATGCAAAAGTCTACTTTGATGGCTTGATTTCTTTGTCTTCTCATATTACACCATTTCCTTTCCTTAGTAATTGTATGCATTAACATAGCAAAATCTCAAGGATCATGATCTAGGTTCTAAAATGTAAAGACAGGAAGCTCAATTTTATGGAACATGAAACTAAAGCTGCTGTGAACAGTTATTATATGCTAGTGGCAATTCTACAAAACGGAAACTTTATAATTGTTTAGGATAGCCAACAACAACAACAACAACAAATCACAAAAAGTTTATTATAGTATGTTTCCTTAAATTGCTAGAACATAATCTCTCATTTTAAAAGATAATCATTTTTTTAAAGATTTTATTCATTTATTCGACAGAGATAAAGACAGCCAGCAAGAGAGGGAACACAAGCAGGGGGAGTGGGAGAGGAAGAAGCAGGCTCACAGCGGAGGAGCCTGATGTGGGGCTTGATCCCATAACGCCGGGATCACGCCCTGAGCCGAAGGCAGATGCTTAACGACTGCGCCACCCAGGCGCCCCTAAAAGATAATCATTTAATAAAACAATAAGATATTTAAAAGTTAATTAACTTTACCTTTTCTAGGATTACCATGTATGCATTAGCTCATCTTTTTATAAAGATATCATTTCAGAACTCTAGTTTACTTTTAGACTCCTCAATTTACAAACCCTGTTTTGGAGAGCTCATAAGACAAACTCAGATAATGGAAACATAATAATCTCAAAAGAATTTCCTTTATTCACTCATTGAAGTGGGAAAATCTGGCCTTCAAAATGCTAAATATTAACATGTTGACCCTATCAGCCTAGTGATATTCCCACAGCATTCAAATTCATCCTTATGACATGTGTTTTTTAAATTACATTAATACGCATTGGAAAACAAATATCAAGAATAAGCAAGCTTTGTCTTTTTTTGTATTTAAAAAGTCTTTAAGATTTAATGTCATATGGACTTCTTTGATTTATTATCAAGAGTAGTATGAATGAAATGTTTACAGATAAAGCATAGCTACTTTAAAAGATAAGACTTTATTAGCATCATTTCACTGAATAACAAGGCAATTTTGAACATTTAATCATGATATAGGAGAATACCTTCTTTTTCTTGAAAAATATAGCTACACATAAAAAAATGATTCTATGCTGTTGTGGATGGGGGAAAAAACAGGAAAGTGAGGATCACATCACACAGTAAATAAATGACAGATTTCATTTGGAAGCTTTAACATGGCTCTCTTGTTGGAAGCTGTATAATCACTGCTGGGATACAGAGGAAAGGACAGCAAGCCAGAGAAGGGGATCTGGGTCCTTTATTGTTACCATTAAAGTCTTACATAAAACTGTCTCCACATTCCATAAAAATGCCATGGTGCTTCAGGAAAAATACAGACCTGAGACAACAGTTTATTTTGGCTGCAACTAAAGTTCCAGAACTGAAGAGTTACTGCCAGAAATAGGAACCAGCTTTGAGAAATATTTAACTGACCTAGGATGCGGCGAAAGTGCTGCAGCATTAATACCCTAGTGCTTGGAGATCTGAATCAAGGGTCCTTTGTTAAGAACCCTGCAACATAATTAATCATCCAGAGGAAGTAAAGAGCTTTGAGGTTGGAGTCTAGTTACCCAGGGAATTCCCTTTTCCTCTGGCACCCACTTGCCAGTACAGCTATAAAATAGGAGCAGAAATGTCTCACTCTGTAAATGATTAATATAGCTGATTTACATGAAATTAAGTTGTTCACTGGCTAAGCCACAGTTGACCTGGGTTCCAGGGAGGCCCTCCCACAACTCCCTGAATAACCAAAGCAAGTCACCATCTCTGAGCTGCCCCATCTCTGCTCTCCTTACACTTCCCTCTCAAAATGGGGAATTCTCCAAGGGCTGTGCTTCTACGAAGAATTTCCATAACTAAACTGTTCACAATTTTCAAGGTGTCGATTACCATATGAATTCCACTCCACAAATATTTATTGAATACATACAAACACACTGATAATTAATATGTCATGTAACTTCATTAAGGAGATTATAAAAATAGTGTGTGTGTATTGTGTGTGTGTGTGTGTGTGTGTGTGTGTGTGTTTGTGCGCGTGTGTGTATGTGTGTGTTTGGTGCAGATATCAGAAAGAGACTTTTTTTTTAAAAATCTCAAAAATAGTTCAAAACATTAAAGAACAGCTTAGTGCCAGAAGAGATACAAACACCTATGGATAATCAAAGGAGGATAAAAAAAATTGCATGAAATTGCGGGATCATGAAAAGTTTCATGAACAGATTACATTTATGATGGTTCTGAAAGAAAAGGTAGAGCTTCTACAATGGGAGAGAGCATAAGAGGGTTTTCCAGGTGATAGGGAAACTAAGGTTAGAGATTGAGTAATGGACACAGAAAACAGTTAATACCAGCTGTATGAAGTACAGAAGGAAGAGATGATTGGGGGGGGGTCATCCGAGAAAGGTACGCTGAAGCCATGTGCTGCCTTGAAAGACAGACTGAAGGAATTAATACATTTTTGAGCAGAAAAAACTGTTCTCAGCGCAGGGCTCTGGTTTAGCAGAAAGCCTGATATCCTATAGAAAAGTAAAACAGAAGACCTTCAAATTTAGACAACACTATAGAGATTAAAGGGTGGGATGGGCCTGTATATTCTGCGAAACAATTCATCCTAACCTCTTGAAGTTTGTAACCAGATGAGCCTAAAGCTAAGATCAAGGTTTTGAAAATCATCAACAAAAAAGGGGTGGAGAGCTCTCACCAGCCCCACCCTTCTAACTGCCTACTGGGCATTCCCATGTGGTTGTCTTGCCAGCCCCTATGAGGCAACCCATTTTGAGTTAAATTCTTTCCCCAACCTAAACTAGCTTCCTTTTCCAATCTATCAGTGGTACGAGTTAATCCTTAAAGGATTTTGATTCTACTTGTCTCCATCCCCCGCAACATATTAGTCACAATGTTGTGTCATTTTCCCTTGAGACAGAAAACAATACCTGCATCAGGTTCAGCATCTTGTGCTAAAATTACTACAATAATAGCTTTGCCTAATCCAACGCTTGTTTGCCTGCTTTCTTGGTACTTCTGAAATCGCTCTTACGCTGTTTTTTAAAAGTTATGTTCCTATTGTATCAAGGAAGGTACTTATGTCCAAATGATGCTAGTCTCATTACTGTATCTCAAGAATATCTCAAACCAATTTCATCTCCTGCAAATGTGATTATTCACAAAATGTTTACTGAGTGCTTCCTATGTGCCAAAACTGTGCAGGGTACCAAGGGAGTAAGAAATTATCCCTGCCCTTCAGGAGCACACAGCATTGAAGAGGGAGACAGAAAGGGAGGGGAAGAGGGAGAGGGTGAGAGGGGGGAAGAAGAAGGAGAAGAAGAAAGAGGAGAAGAAGAAGGAGGAGGAGGAAGAGTAGGAAGAGAAGAAAAAGGAGAGGAGGAGATAGAGACAAAAAAACAAACAAACATGGATTCCAATTATTCTCTTCTTTGTACTTTTCTGTACTTAGAAATTTTGAAATACAAAATAAAATAGCCTGGAAAAAAATAACACAATGAAGGAGGTGCTAACAGAGCACAGGGATTTCCACTGTGGTTTAAGAAAGGAAGAGAAGCACTCAATCTGCCTAATTTTAGTTATGAAGAAATCCCACAGAGGGCAAATGCAAGCCAGAATTTCGACATGGAGAACGGTTTTCCTAAAAGAGAAACTGGGAATTGAATTAAAATCAAAGCAAACAGAGGACTTGACAGAGCACCTGGAATATACTGGGAACATTAAGTACCTCAAAGTGCTAGAAACAAGGATGTGGGGAAGATGGGAGAGGAGGCAAGGGCAAGCCATGAGAGCCTTTGATTTCCATGCTGAGTGTTTTCTCTTGATAATAGGAAGCCACTGATGGTTTTATTATTTATTTATTTATTTATTTATTTATTTATTTATTTATTTATTTTTAGTTTAAATTTAGGTTAGTTAGCATATAGTATATTATTAGTTTCAGGGGTAGAATTTAGTGATTCATCAGTTGTGTATCACACTCACCACTGATGGTTTTAAAACAGGGAGTAAAAGATTGATTTTGAATACCTAATTCTGGTAACTATAAAAAAAGCATGATACATGCTCCCTCCCTATTGCTATGAAAATCTTCATGCTCCTATCCAGAGTAGTAAACGCAGGGATCATTTAATATATCATCACCAGTGACAGTGCCTGGTAGGCATTGAACAAAAACTAATCAATTAATTCTAGCATAAACTTGACAGTCAAAGATGATAAGCTATTATCTCTGGTGAAGTTCCAATGGAGTTTCATTTCTAATCACTAAAAAAAAAAAAAAAGGAATTCTTTAAGAATATAATATTTCTACAGTGTTCTTAACATTGGCATAATAATAATAATGGCTAATCCTAAGTAGTGCTTATTATGTGCCAGGCTGTATTGTAAGCCCCTGCATCTAATGACTCAAGTAATCTTTCATTTCAGGAAGAAGGAAACTGAGACACAAAGGGATTTAGTAACACATGCAAGGTCACATGGCCAGCAAGGCACAGAACTAGCTAGGCTGTAATCCTGAGGAATCTTCAATCAAAGTCTGTGCTCTTAATCATTGCACAGGACAATCTTGTCCAAGTACTCCATTTTGAACCCATATCAAGAGACATCCTACTCAAAGAAATGCAAAAGAAGGAGAAAAGACCACTATGGTTTGTACCTTCCCTTGTACTAATGGCTTGTACCTTTCCAATCTAAAAACTTTAAATTCATAAGTGATATTAAAATTCTCAAGGTCTTTAATTACATAGGTAACCACATCATTAATAGACCTACATGATTACTTCGTAATTTCACTCCCCCAACATACAACCACCAGACATTAGCAAGCATATCTTGGGAAGAAGGAAATATCTAGAATCCACCCAATGATTAACTCATCTTCTTATCAGCCCTAGACTCTACCAACAAGGGATCGAAACAGCTTGCAAAAGACCTTCTTTGGTAGTATTATTGAATATTATTTTGATATTCAATATTGAATATCATGATAGGGTATTAGGTGTCAACTGCTTTGAACCTATGGGCATCTCAGCAATAAACTCATTTTCTTTTGACTTTTCCGAAAATTTGTTTCAAGCACAGTTATGTTTTTTATTATTATTCTGTTCAAAAGAAATTATGTTAGGTGAATAGCTGAACTAGCTGTGAGTAGGATATTCTTAGGGTGCTTCTTTAGGACCCTGTCACAAAGTGTAAAACTACTATGTAATTACTCATGTTTCCTGAATACTCTCACTTAATTAATTTATAATATTTTCAACAACATATATATGACATAAAAGCATGGAACATGTATTGTGACATCTTTTGTAAACAGCAGTCTGTAAGCAGATCCTCTATTCTCAGCCAAAAGAAGTTGCTCCTCTTTGAAAGCAGCACTAACATCTCCACATGGGAAGAGAAAATATCTACTATGAGTATTAATAGTATCATGCCCCATATAAAGAGTTAAACAAACTTTAGTATAGTAGAGTATATATAAAGATATTCTAAAGAACTACTAAACCATCATATTTTTTAAATTAAATGAACCTTTTTGAGATAATTCTTGATTCACATGCAATCCATAAATAACACAAGGAGATTCCATGTACGCTTCACTGAGTTTTCCCAGTAGTAATCTATCTAATCTAGAGCACGATATCACAATCAGGATATTGGCATTGAAACAGACAGGGTTCACAACATTTCCATCACCATAAAGATGCCTCATGCTACTCTTTTATAGCCACACCCAATTCCCTTTGGGCCCCACCACTTCTTTAACTCCTAGCAACCACTACTCTGTTCTCTATTTTTATAATTTTTGTCTTTTCAAGAATGTTCTGTAAATGGAATAATATGGTATATAACCTTTGGGACTGGCTCTTCTCACTGACCATAATTCTTTGGAGATTCATGGACAGTTGCTGAGATTCATGGACAGTTCTCTCCTCCTTAATTGCTGCCCCTCTTAACAGGGGCTTGAACAGAGCAGAAGATGTTTTGCTTGGGTAGAGCAGTTATTGTCTTCAAGTATCTTGCTTTGTGAAGCTTACCCCTTTCCCGGACCTTTGCCTAAAGATAGCAGACTTCTGTTGGAGCTTTTTGTGTTTGTGTTTGTTGGTGTTTTGAGGTTGCTGGCTGCCTCAGCTCCAATCTGGGACATATATGACAAAAGTAAACCCAGGCAATTCACCACCGCATCATTTCTTGGGTCTCAAAATTGCTACCCATTCTGCTATCCTGTCTACCTTTCAGAATCTTCTTAGGTTCATTTTATATATAATATCCAGTGTTTTCAGTTGTATTTAGTGAAAAGAATCAAGAAAAGTTTTCTAGTAAGACTTATTCTTTCTGGAAGCAGAAGCCCCCAATTCTACTTTAATATATAAATTTATTTATATACTATGCAATGTTATTTTAAAATATGAGTGTGTCTGGTTTTTTTTGCAAGCAATCTCTATGTGTTTATTTGCAAGTATAGGGATTATTAGGAGAAATGGAAGTGATCTTACACTCTCATGTGTGTATATGGAATGCAAATTTCATATCTCTGTCTGTTTTATGTCAAAGGTTGCCTAATGCCTAACATTTGAGAGTAGAGTAGATCTGCTACTCTAAAATAAATAAAAATTTATTTTTAAAGTTGCATGCAATTTAGATCGTTCACTCTCCTACAATTATTCAGGTACTTATTTCATTCTTTTATCAAATATTTGAACAGAAAGTTTTTGCCAGACATTGTCATACGTATTTGGAGCTAAAGATTCAATCCCTGCTATCAAGTTTAGGAGACAGGGGTTAATAAATAATTTTAATGCAAAATGACTCATTCAAAAATAAAAGGATGCACAATAAGCTACAAGACTAATGTGAGGAAGGCAATGAATACCTTTTCTTTTTTGTTTCAGTGAGTATCTTTTCTAGGGTGAGTTAAGGATGGCTTCAAGGAGGAAGTGACATCTGGAGTGAGATTTAAAGAATGAATGAATTTCTGTAGATGCAGAAAGAAGGGTATTCCAGACAAAGAAAAAAGCAGAAACAAAATCTCACAAACCCAAGAGCACAGAATGCCCTTCCCTTTGGAAAGCAATACTCTTCTGAGATTGAAGGCCAGCACGTGCAGAAGGCTGGAGAATTGGAGGAGAAAAAACTGGCAAGAGAGTGTGGGCTATAAGCAACATGGAATATACTGATTTGAGGACTTTAATCAGGGTAGGATTAGATGGGTGTGCCTGAAGAGCTGAAACCTGACTTTATTCTTTAAAACCTCCCCATCTATACCTCCCCACAAGACTCTGAATTCAGGCACAACTGGCATTTTAGATCCAATAATCCTTCCTTGTGGGGACTGTCATGTACACTGGAAGATATTCAGCAGCATCCCTGGCCCCTAACCACTAGTTGCCAATAGCATTCCACGCATGATTATTTGTCTCTAGCTATTGTCAAATGTCTCCTGGTTCAAGAACAACTGAGGCTGCCTTCAAGTTCCAGCACTGAGCTTGACACATAGTCAGTGGTCTATGAAAGATGTTTAAATCAACAGTCACACTTGCATTAAAAAAAAAAATGAGGAAGGAAGAAGCATTGGGATAAACTGGAGAGGAACTCTTGTAATTATACAGGTAAAAAACTATATTCTAAACTAAGAGATTAGGGCATGGGGAATATTAAAAAATGATTCAGAATGTGAAATCACTAGTTTTTCATAAGTAAATACATGAATAGTTCTACTACTGGTAAGTGGCTTTCTTCTTTCCTTGCCCAACTTGTCATGATCTGTAGCTGAGATCTTAGAGCTAAGCTAATGAGCATGGCTTGAGAAATTAATATTCAAACTATTTCCATTTTCCTCTTAATTGATGAATACATTAACATTGATTAAATTTATTTGGTTAAATAGGCACCTACATAATATATGGGGCTTGAGCTTTTAGACACATTCTGCTTTTTGAATCAACCACACATTTTTTTAAAAAAATACAGCACTTTGCCAATGAGAGGCACTCAATATGCACATTATAAATGATTGAATGACTGAAGGAGTGGGGGAGATGAATCAATCATCCTAAAAACATGATCAACCGTGTCAAACTGGCCTTCTTAAATGGGTTTTCCATTTATGGCTGGGCAAACACACACAGTTCCCTGTGTAACACAGAATGTATTTATTATACGGCTGGCAGTGATTAGGGCAGCGCTCTGTAGAGCCACGAAAGAAAGTCATTCTCTGAAAGACGCTAATGTCACAAAACCTAAGCCTATGATTTCGGCATTATTACCACCACTCTAACCGCTTAAGCTAACTGACAAATTTCCAGAACAGATAATGACTGGCTGAGGTAACAGATACAGGTTCTTCTACCATCGCAGTTGTATTTAATCACATGAGAGATAGCATTATGAAATGGAAAGAGTCAAATTAAATAGAGTAAGGTGAAAATAATTTTATAGTTAGCGCTATGCAAAGGTAACTACTTCATTTTTATTTTAGGCAAGACCATCCTTATGCTCTGGAATTAGAAAGGACAAGATCACCTCTCCCCCACATTACAGTTTATTCTCTTTTTGGGTGTTCACTAAGGAAATCTAGGACAGAAAATCAATACTGCTACTGCTATTTGCCTTCTGGATTACTTTGGAGAAAAAAAGAAAATCAGCTCTATATAAATATAGAGCAAATTAGTTGCTCTAAATTTAGCAGCTTTGAGGTCTTCAAAGAAGGGTACCATCTTACTGCAACACATAAAACTTTCTTTAGGGACGTATTTGCGTTTTAGTGTTTTGGTTTTTTTTTTTTTTTTTGGTTCTCCATTTTCCTAAACTAAAATCAATTAAGTATATTTGGAAAAAAAACCTCAAATTGACTCTACTTAACCAACAAAAAGGTGTATATATTCTATAGCATGAGGAGATTATCAGCTGTACAATATTCTAATGAGGTTTTCACTACCAGTCCATTAGAACTTTTTTTTTAAGATGTTATTTATTTATTTGACAGAGATAGAGAGAGAAAGCACAAGCAGGGGGAGCAGCAGGCAGAGGGAGAGGGAGAAACAGGCTCCCCGTGGCACCGGGAGCCCGAAGTGGGGCTGGATCCCAGGACCCTGGGATCAAGATCTGAGCCGAAAGCAGACCCTTAACCGACTGAGCCACCCAGGTGCTTCCAGATCAGAACTTTTGAATGAAATGGGTTCAAAATAAAGGAATAAAGACAGGACCAAGAAAATTAAACACACCTTGTAGTTGCCAGGCAATAATATTTCTCAAGGTTAAGTAATATATTAATCCCCTATAGGAATACACTGACTTTTAGTTTCCATAGTCTTATAAGCCAAATTTTGATATTTTTGGCTTGGAACAATGGAGCAATCCCCCATTCCTTCAAAACTTTCCAATCCTCTTTAACAGTCACACAGAGCAGTGACTGATATTTTTGGTAATGTATTTGTATTTCATCTTGATATTTATAAAGAATGAAGCCACTCCAAAAGATTTATGATTGCATGTAGTGCATATAAAAATTTAAAAACACAGTTCCATTAAGCCAATAAACGTTCCGCACAATGAGAAATCAATAACCTCAAAGACAACGTATTCTTCATGTCCTGGATTATCAATGTGGTAGGAACACAAGTCTGAGAATTAAAAAGCCTCTGTACATTTTTATCAAATAACTCAGAGATGTACATTACTCATTCCACAAATAAACATAGTGGTCATTCCCACATCTGTACCTAACCAAAGCTATACCTATGGATAGAAAATCAGCTTTCCCATTGCAGCTCCAAATGACGAGGGCCACACAGAACATACTCTTTCACAGCCACAAACTGCATTTTGTTTAAAAGTCCCAGGAATCTCTAAAAACCAATATAATTTTAAATCTATTGATGAAAAGGTGATGCATGGAATGATTTCAATTTTCAGAAAGGCAGAATGAAATAAGAACTTTCATATTGTGGCCAAATCTGTTACTGTCAAGTGAGAGAAATTTCTACATAAATATTTTTAAAATATTTTATTGAAGCATAATTGACATACATTATTTTTAGTTTCAGGTGTTCCACATAATCACTCGACATTTGTATACACTGCAAAATGATCATCACAATAAATCGTTACCATCTGTCACTATACAAAGCTACAGATTTTTTTTTGCTTGTGATAAGAATTTTTAAGATTTACTTTCTTAGCAACTTTCATATTTGAAATACAATATTATTGAGTATAGTCACCATGCTATACATTACATCCCCATGTAATGATGATCACTAACCATCAGGGAAATGCAAATTAAAATCACAATGGGGTCCTTTTTTTTTGTTTTTTTAAAAATTTATTTATTTCTATTAGTAAGCTCTACACCCGATGTGGGACTCGAACCCATGACTCCAAGATCAAGAGTCACACGCTCTTCTGACTGAGCCAGCCAGGCGCCCCTCTACAAATAGAATTCTTTTTTTTTTTTAGATATAAATTACATATTTATTTTATTTTATTTTTTTATTGTATTATGTTAGTCACCATACAGTACATCCCTAGTTTTTGATGTAAAGATCCTACCTCATAACTACTGGGACAGCTATTATCAAAAATATATATAACAAAAGCTGGTGAAGTTGTGGAGAAAAGAAAACCCTTGTGCACTGTTGGGAATGTAAACTGATGCAGCCATTATGGCAAATAGTATGGGGGTTCTTCATAAAAATAAAAGCAGAAATACCATTTGATTCAGTAATTCCACTTCTGGGTATTTACCCAAAGGAAACAAAAACACTAATTTGGAAAGATATATGCACTCCCATATTCACTGTAGCATTATTTACAATATCCAAGATGTGGAAACAGCCTAAGTGTCTATAAGTGGATGAATGGGTAAAGAAGACATGGTACATACAATGTACCATATACAATGGAATATCATTCAGCCATAGAAAGGAATGAGATCTTTCCATTTGTGACAACACAGATGGACCTTGAGGAAATTATGCTAAGTGAAATAAATCAAAGACAAATACCACATGATTTCTTTTGTATGTGGAATCTAAGAAACAAAAGAAATGAACAAACGAAACAAAATACAACTCACAGATACAAAAAATAGTTTGGCAGTTGTCAGAGGAGAGGGCAGTGTGGGGTGGGCAAAATGGGTAAAAGTGATCAAGAAAGAGGTACAAGCTTCCTTGTAATAAGTAAGTAAGTAAGTCATGGGGATGTAATATACAGTATGGTGACTAGACTCAATAATACTCTTGCAAATTTGGATGTTGCTAAGAAAATAATATTTAGGATGTCTGAATGGCATAGCACTAAATTTATTTTTAAAACAACAAAAATGTGCTTTTTGAAGGCAGAACTATTATAAATAATTGCACAGTGCAGGCAACCTTAAAATAAGGACAGACTAGTATAAGGCAGGCAGTGAGAAGAAAAGGTATAATAGCAGCAACATGCCAGTCACTGAGCTACTGGAAGAGACAAAACAACTTGCAGTTTTGGTCTCCCAAATTACACTCCTAGGCCTTTCAACAGCATGTATTTGAGGAAAAGAAAATACACACACACACACACACACACACACACACACACACACACCTGAGTCAAGAAGTTTATCAAAACTTGAAATAAAGAAAATTTTTAGTTCAAATGAAAATTTTAGTTTGAGTAATTTTTTTTGTTTCTGTTTTTAGTATTATGATTGTTGAAACAATTATCAACCATAGTTACATGCACTCAAAGAGCTAATAACTACAAAGAAAAGATATAGGTTGAGAGATTGGCTCTGTCGTTGGGCCAAATAAATTCCTTAATCAAATATAAAGATGCAGATAAAATTTAGAAAAAAATAGCAAAGTATCCCCCCTTTTAAATTTAATTTTGGGATATACTTTCAGTTTTTCTTTTAATGGCTGATTATTTCCTTTGTATCTTATTTGTTTTTTGGTCTTTCTAGAAGTTTTAGCATTTGTCTTCTCTTTTAGTTCTGCCTCTTATGTGAACTTGTATTTCCCTAGTGGATTGATGGTTAGAATGAATGTGAATTTACTTTAAAAGAACTCATTTATTTTGGTTGAGATAAATGAAAATAAAACATACGTCTGGAATTCAGAGATTAAATAAGCAAGCAAACAAAAAAAGCCCTTGACAATGGATGCTTGATGTTCCCTCCTTAACCAAATCCCTGCCTTTCTAATAAAAGTTCTTATTTATAGATTAATTACCATTTGATTTAAAGTAGAATATGAAGTAACCTAGAGATAAAAAACTGTAGGGCCAATTCAGTTGAGGGCCACAGGCCTCCAGATTTCTAGCCTTTCCTCTTCAAATTTCCTATGTTTCCACAATTCAGGTTTTCTACTTAGGAAGTTTCTAAGGGCCCTACAAAAGTTCATTCTTGGCTTCGTCTCTGCACTTGTGCTGAATGTCAAGGTTTGAGGTTTGTTTGAATTCCTGCTCTGTGAATATCTGCTGGACTTTCAAGCAGGTGTGAAGACCCCACGGCTCCTTCTGCTGCATCTCATTTCCACTTATTAAATACTTTATCTTGGAGGATGAAGCAAAAGTGACTTTCGTGTTTCCTGGCAGTCTCTTGCTTCAAAGGACTTAATAGTGATTTGTTTATTTCAGAGGAAATGGAGACCAGTCAGTGATGACAGATTTATTAGTTAAGTGGACATCACACACAAAAAAAACTTTTCTTACAGTTCAGGCTTCCTTCTAACCACACTCTAAATGTTCAAGACAATGTCATGTATTTGCCAAATTAAACCCGTGTGATTCAATATAGTCAAATTTGTGAATTAATATGACCTCCTCCATATACATTGCCACAATAATTCGGAGAAGAGGAAATGAGCAAAGAAAACAAATTATTATCCTAAATTAAAAGAAAAAAAGACATCCCGATGAATTGGTGACACTGAATATCTTTTGGAAAATCACTGAAAGAATATTAAAACAAAGAGTCATGAATTGCAAGGATTCAGTGAGATGCCTGGGATTCAGAAAGAGTACATACACAGAGCATACACAGAAAACCCTCAAACTCAGATCATGAAGTACTTGCAAGTGTAACAACATTATGGATTTAATTATCAAATATTTGTTAATTTTCAATAATACTTTGTAAAATTTTCAGAGTAAACTTGAAAAACAGACATCAACTCTAGAATGGCCCAAATTATTGCTCCTCAGTGAATGACCAATTTTATCAGGAAATAAATATCATGCAAGGAATCAATGGAAATTCTATCCCTTCCAAATTTTTTAAAAATCACCATGTTCACCATTCATTCCAGTTAAATGGAGAGGGATAATTCAACGATAACATTGCTGGTCTAAAAAAGTAGATTTACATGCTATCATAACTAATCTGTTATAGAAAGTAACCAGTTGGGCAATCCTCAAAAGGAAAATTTCAACAATCTGATGTCTTAATAAAGAAATGGAATGAGAATTTCAAATTGTAGAACTAAGAGAAAGATACTAAATTGGAAGTTATTAGTCCCAGCACTGCATGCATTATTTTAGGGATTCCACATCCTGAGCCTCAATTTTTTCATCTTTAAGATTAAAGAAATGGTTTTGATGAATCTAGAATCCTTTCCAATTCTAAAATTCTTTGAAGGTGCTTGAATATGGCCTGCAGGAAAGTCCTAACAACTCTCAAGATAAAGATGCAGAGAAATGCCAAGAGGACTGAAGAAGGGAAACTAGGAAGGACTAAAAGTCATTTCACTTGTTTCACAATATTCATCAATAGTCAGCCCTTGAAATATGGGAGAGCTAATAATATGACACTCGCATTGGTAAATGTATTCCACAATGTCTTCCATGGGCCTAATTCTCCCTTGCCTTATCAAGACGACATTGATTTCATGCCAAAAATGATGCAGCATATATGCTTAACTACCTACTAAAATCTCTTACCTTTCACTCTGATTTTATCAAATGACATCCTGGAAATAATATTTTTGAATTGCAAAGTTTAGCTATCTTATGATCAATTACTGCCCACAAACCTTGGTGCAGAAGACAAAGGAATTCTTAAATCTTAAAATTGAGGTTATGAACAAGAATACCCTAGGAACACATTTTGTGCATGAGGCCAGGAACTCAAAAACCTACTCTCCATTTTGTATCTTCATGATTCAACAAAGATCTTTATATTTTTCACCAATGGTGATTTGGTCCAGTCACAGTCTAATAGATTACTATGTATTCATAACTTCCAAAGTAGAAAATATGAAGTGAGAGAAATTGAGGCAGGTGCCATTCATTTCCTAAAACCTTCCTGGATTTCTCTGGATATTTTCATCACTTTTGCTAAATTATTATATCCTCTATCATAGTGCTGCATCCAGTTGTTTCCATCTTTGCCTTCACTACCATGCTCTGGACCCTTCCAGAAACCGCAAGGTGTACTATTCATCTTGGCGTACTCACCGCACAGAACCAAGAACCTGGAACACAGGCATTTAGTGAAGTATGAGTTTGTGAATTAGGATCCTACTGAAACACCTATGGCATTGGTGCATGTGTCTGGGGCCAAAGGGAGGATGGGCTACAATCTGACACTAATTATCATTTATCTAATTAGCTCATCTCTGAGCTACTTACTTTTAAGGAATTCAATTTGATTTAAAAATACTAATGCTGCTTCCTAACGTTAATAGATAGCTGATTCAAAGTGAAGTGAAATTCTATTAGAAAGTCTAAAACGAGGAGGTTTTTTTTTCAATATTAGGAAAAGCATAGAGAAAATGTGAGAAAGTATTTATATTTGACCTGAGAACAGCACAACCACCTCATGAGAAATTCCCCTAATAATATTTCTGCTTGTAACTCGTGTTAAGTAGCTCTCCCCGCCTCAGTTCAGCACCTCTTAAGGACATAGTTAAATTATGGATCCACTTTTTTCCATCCACTTTGAATAACATATTTAAGATTCTTATTGGTTTAGTTGGGCTTTCTCACATTCTGAGTTTTCAAGGTAAAACCATTCAATTTGGAAGTCAACTATTTCTACTGTGTACTAACATGCATTTAACTGCTTTATTGAATATAATTAACATTTAAATTAGTGATGTTTTTTATACAAATGCTTTGCATATGGAGACTATTTCTTCTAAGTGGTTTCTATGAAAAAAAAAAAAAAACGCACAAAAAACCCTCTTATCTTTACTTACCGTATCCATGAAAAGCACATTTTTTTACTAATTGGGAAAAACTAAGATTAAGTCATCTAAAATAAAAAATAATTGCTGTTAGTAATATAGATTACTATAGCCACACATTTATGCAGCAAAGTTCACAATATTGTATGAGCAAATTTTCAAAATAAAAGTAAACTTACAAATTTCACTCACTGAAAACTACTAACATTTTTCCCCACTCCTCTGCTACACTGACAATAAAACTTTATTACAAATTATATTTGATCTGTCCTGATTCTGTTCTAAAACATCTTAAAAACAATGAGAGCTGCCTGGACACTTGCATATGCTTGCCCCAGAGCTGTAATGTGTGGATTTGTTTTTTTCTGTTCTTAAGATAGCCTGTATGGAATCATTAACATTTTTCTATATGTTCATACCCGAATGTACACTCTCAACTCATGAATTCTAACATGAAAGTATCCAGTGATATCTTTGCTTAACATGTAGTGTTAGTATTGCCTTTCCTCCCACAAATCGCTAGCAGTTCAATCATCAGTTAATTACCAGTTAATCCTTATAAAATGAATCCACTGATGAGTAGTCGTCCTGCTTCCCACATATTAAAAACTCTGTAGTTGTGGCAATTTAATTGTGTAATGTATGGCCACAGCCAAACATGTCCAGATGTTTCACAGTACAGATGTGATACTCCCTATACTCCACTCTTCATTGCATTTGTTCTTTTCTAATGCCAAAATGAATGCTTTATGCTCATTTTTTCCCTAAAATGTTAAAAGTCTCCTCGAATAGGCTCCTTTTTCAGCTACCTGACTTGCAATTCCGGAAATCACACCAGGACTGTGAAAGACCAAATCATTTGACAGGCTTTAAAAGTTAATAATTCTTTGTCATTAATTGCCACTGTCTGATTCTATTAAGTTTTCATACTTTCCCCCTGGAAAATCTAGCCTAATTCCTGGCATGTTCCCCACCCTTTCCCAGAAAAATGTTCTCCTCCCTATTCCTCAAGAGGCCTAGAAGAATCTCCCTAGTTGACCTTACATTTTTGAATATGCTTTGTTTGCCGTCCCTCCTCCAAAATTCTGTTTTTCGTGTTTTTTTTTATATTTACATCCATTGTTATGTTGTTTTATCTTATTTGAATTCTGTATTTATACTTCAACCATTTATTACCTCTCACTTTGCTTTTATGTTGATAACTGTCCAAATCCCAGGCTTATCCATTATGTTTAATTAATAATTATTTTAGGGTACATTTTGGCCTCTTCTAAAATTGTGAATGTATTTTATTTTAGTAAACACTTGGTTGACTAAGCAAGCAAGCATTTATCCAAAAAGTGTTTGAACAAAGTAATGCTCTTTACATTTTACTTTCAGATATGCTTCCACTTTTACAGTTAAACTTTTAACTGCATTTAGCTTAGTGTGGTATTAAAATTTGCATAATCTCTTTCTCCACTTGAGGAGATTCCCATCCTTGGTGATTCTTTCAGTAGCTGAAGAGTAAGAAAGTTTGTCTTTTTGTCTAAAAGCTCTGTTCAAATGAACTTTCTAACAACTGGAAATGTTCTATATCTGTACTAAGTAATACATTAGCCAACAGCCAAATATGGCTGGTAAGTATGTGGTATGTGGTTAGTGATACTGAGACTGATTTTAAAATTTTACATAATTTTAATTAATTAAAATTTAAATAGCCACATGTGGTTAGTGATTACCACACTACACAGCACAGAAAAGTATTATGATTATTGGTGATACACATGGTTACACAAATGGTCATTTCTAGTAAATCGATAATTTTTATTGAGCAACCAGGTCAACATTGCTCTCCATGCGCAGAAAAGTTTAAGACTTAGAATATAAAGTCCAACCTTCTTAGAACTTTTCAACTTAATAACAATATCCTAAACCAGTAATTCTCAATCTCAATCCAGAATCAATTGGGAGTTTTTAAAAATACCAACGTCAAGATGATATAAGATAACCTGAGATTTGTTTCAAAATAATCAAGGGCGCCTGGGTGGGTCAGTCGGTTAAACATCTGCCTTTGGCTCAGGCCATGATCCCGGGGTCCTGGGCTCCCTGCTCAGTGGGGAGTCTGCTTCTCCCGCTGCCCCTCACCCTGCTCGTGCTCTCTCTCTAATAAGTAAATTAAGTATTTAAAAAAATAATTAAAACAAGGTGAAGGAGGAGTGGGATGCTATAAATGAGATAAGATTTGCCATGTGTTGATAAATATTGAACATGATGGACAAATGAGTGTTTGTTATAGGATTTTCTCTATTCTTGAACTGTTGTAATTTTCTATTATAAAATTTAAAAAATTCCAGCTCTACTCTGGATTAACTTAACCATAATCTATGAAGCATCAGTATTTTTTAAGAGTGCCCCAATCGTTCCAATGTAATATCAGTGTTCAGTTACTGTTCTGAATAAAGTAATCTTATGATACCATGTTAATGAAAAAGGCCAGAAGCCTGGAGACACTGCAAGTTATTTTTCTTTATGAAATGAAGGAATTGCTGAAATAGAATCAATATCAGAGTCATGGATAACATAATTTTAAAAAATTATCAAAGTGTATCCCAGTATGGATTAATTTTAACTCTTTTACAGAAATAAAGGCTAACTCACTCCACAGAGAGGCTTATTGCAAACTTTCCCTTCATTAGTTTATATGATATGTGACTAAGCTCAGAACCACACGTGAGAGGATTGATTTAACTTGCCCACCCCTCACTATCATTGCTCTTTCCTTATTAGCCAGGCCACCTCACGTGTGGTCACTTGTCACTGCCTTAGACCCACATTTTCTCATCATGTAGCATTGTCTGAATATGGTTAAACAGTCACGTTCAAAGCAGAATCCAAGGCATTGTGGATTGAATTAGCATCATTGTAACAATGTCCTCATAAAAGGGCATAAGAAAATAACCCATTTTTCTTGGTCACGTCACCAACTATTTGTGCCACTACCCGACACAACAATGCAGATCAATTAATATTCCATATTTTTCCAACTGCCCAATGATTTCAAGTTTAGTTTAACTGGGGGGCTTTGTTGGACAGACATTTTAAATACTACAATTACTTAGTTGTATGTAATGTGCAAAAGCTCAACAATACATGGCACAACTTCATAGAATGTTTGTAGACTCTTATGTTTCACTCAAAAATCATGGAATGAGGCATTCCGATACATTAATTAATAGGAAGTTAGGTCTAACAATCACTGAACTGTTGAAAATATAGACACTTTAACTTTTAATCTGTAAGGTTTTTTTTTACTGATTTATGATAAAGTTTTTAATAAATGCATATTTATTCTTGTCTTGATTTATTCACAAGTGGTAACTATATACCACACACTTACAGGTATCTGATTTTAGAAAGCATCCATAAAAGTCAATCAGAAGCAAACACAGATCACTGCTTAGGTTGGATATTCATTAAACTCTCCTAAAGACTGCACAAGAATCTTCCAATTTTACCCTACTACTGAAAGCCTGGAACCAAGAATTCAAAAAAAACCCATAATACAGATAATTCATTCATCATTAGTGAGCATTTTCTATGCCACAAATAGGATTTACCAAGCACTTCTGCATATCTAAAAGGATGCTGGATATCACACTAAAAGAAAAAAGACAATACTGACTTTTCCCCTTAGGGAGTGCATGCGATTCAAATTCAAGACTGGAGACATGTGAACAAGGAAGAGCAAAGAGAACCTCAAGGCAAAATTCAAGTGTATTATTATGCAGTATATAGACATTAATGTGGTAGGGAAATGCAATGATTAGGGCAAGCTAGTAGTAACCTGAGAAGGTGTCATAAGCTAGCTTTTAATGAAAATAATGAATATATATTGATAAAAGGTATTACAGGCCATGGGATCAAAATACAAAATAAACCTGGCAGGCAACATAGAGATGAATACACACACACATAAGTGCGTGTAAAACTAGTGAAATGTGAATAAGATTGGTGGATGTATCAGTATCAGTTTTCTGGTTAACTAGTATATTATAATTAATCAAGATATTACCACTGGAGGAGACTGGGTGAAGGGTATATGAGATCTCTATATTATTTCTTACAACGGCATGTGAATTTACAATTTTTTCAAAATAAAAAGGTTTTTTTAAGGGGGTAAGCATAAATAAGTTATTGAAGAAATATTGGTTAAAATAAAAGAAAAACCGTTAATATCAGCAAAACTGACCCAGCTGATGGATAAAGCCTGTAATGACTGAGTTGGGAGACTTCAGCTGGAAGCCCATTAATATATAGCCCTAAATTCTTACCAAAGGAAATTATATAGTAAGTAATTTGTTGCATATCACGAGGAGTTCTTGACTAAACAGGAAATTAAGAAAATCTTGTGGAAAACTTGAATGCAGCTATGATGATACATATCTAAGTACCCATATAAGGAACATCAGAACACTGTTTTAAACTAACACAAAGACTAAATGAAAAGATCACTTTGCCAGAAAAGCACTGCTTTAAATATCTGTGTGGTTATATATATGAGATTATAAGACATATTATTATATGTTATATTAGATCTAATTATATGTTGTGTACATATGATATTAAGCAAAATTTGGATGCACACAAGAAACACTACAAGTAAAACCTAGTTGTCCATCACTGATGGATATTAGCCACTCCATGTGCCTTATGCATCAAAGCCTATAATTAAACTTTCATACTATAAGTATGAAATAATTTCAGTTTAATGTAGAATTCCAAGAAGAGGAATGAGAGTCAAAATATTACTATATGCTGAATATAGAGTTCCATTAGGGAAGGGTGAAAAGAGATTTAAAAAAAAGATATCAGAAGAGAGCCATATCAGGAGTCATAGAAAGAAAACTAATTTAAGTGCAAGAGACATTAAAGTACAAGTAAGAAAAAAACATAAAATAAAAGAAGAATGTGAAATAGAATGGATTTGGGCCAAGCTGTGTAGGAAGAGGCTGCATGGCTGAATCCTGAATATAAGTCTAGTAGAAAAGGAGAAATTATCAACTGAGACTATTAATGTGAAAGCATTTTGAATGTAAATTAAAATTAACTACATAAAAGAGGGATTATGTTTTATTATTTTGGAAATGGTGTTTAGAGAAAAAAGGGACAAGAAAATTTCTTGTATGAACCAACTGTATTTTTGATGTTTAATTTTGTGTTTTGAGGGTCCAGTAAAAACTAATGATCTGGAATCATCACAGAAGGTCGGTGTTAGAGTGATCCAGAGGTGTATGGTTCAATGTATTGGGGAGGAGCAGATGGGACTGGTATTTACAGATTGTGGGGAAGATGGGTGTGGACAGGAAAGGATGAGAAACAAGAAAGGTACAGCTCGTTAGGCAAGGCAAAATGGCCAACCACTAATATTTCTGAGTATCTTCTATGCAAGAAGACTGCATTCATATCAAAACTAAGATCAATACTTTTCAAAGAATGGAGATAAAGTTAATGAATTAAGACAAGGGGGAATTGCTTGGTGTCTACTTGTAGCTATTCATTACTTTGAACACAAAAAAAGCAAATACTTTTTCAGTAAAGCTCAACTTAGAAAAATTAATTTGAGTTAAATTAAAAATTTTAAAACAGAAAACAGATTCTTCAATTCACAAATGGCTATCCAAAATATGATTCTGTTATCTAAATATCTATTATTTATAGGTATAATACAGCAAAGTCCACCTGCACATTACCAAATATTGAACTTTAAAATGCTACGGTTTATTGTAGGAGGTGTCAAAAATATACAGGTAAAGTGGTAATTGATAACAAGAACCATGTCATTAGAAAACTGAAGCTAAGAAAGTATAACAGTGTTTATATTCATAAAACAAGAATGAAAAGTGACTGAAGTAACCATAAAACCAGATTTAGAGAGAGGTAGTTTACACCCAAGAGAAGCACTTTGTCAAATTCCATTTTATTCACTCAAAAGCAGTAGCCAACATTTTAAATGATGCTGAAATTTATTTTTATTGGGAAGACTAAAAACTTAAGGTTTCAAAATATTTTATGAGATTTTCCTTTTAAGGGCACTAGGCTGAAGTGAGGATATGGAAGCTCAGCTTCCACTACTTGGCTGAATGGACAGACATTACTTAATTTCTCTGGGCACATTCTCTCATCTAGGAAATACATTCACTGAGCTGGGTGATGCCTTGGGAGTCTTCTAGTGTCTTGATAATTCAGATTCTAATGATCTATTTAAACATTAAAGATCACAACTCATCACGAAAACTGACCAATCAAGCCTACCTTGAAGTCTAAGAATAATGACCTAGAAAATGTCATTTGCCCTTTCTTGTCATTGCAGTGTATGGAACGGAACATTTAATATACTGTTCTTCTTCCTGTACCCCTCTCTACTCCCTCCCCGCCCATCTATTATCCAGAGAAGCAATCACAAGTGATGTGAACATCTCTAATTTTAGGGATTTATATTGCTTTGAATCTAGGAACTTTGAAGCATTAACTCTGGCATTTAGAATTTTAATACAGTATTTGATTCTACTATTTATTCAAAAGCAACTGCCTCAAGCCATCAAATATAATAAAATTTCCCTAAAATACTTGTCTGAATTCCTCACATTGAACTGTGGGTGTAGGAGAGGTGGCTAAGCTTACCAGAGTAACATGAGCCAATCATCTAGGACTTGTTACTCAGGCGAGTAGTCTGTAATTCTCAAAAATTTATGAAATATAAATAAATACACAAATAAGTAAAAATATTGCCTTATTCTATGAAAAACAAAATTACAAAAAAAAAAACCTGTTTCTATGCATTTTATGAGCGATATAATATGTTCTTTGTGTTTAATGGTGGCTGCATATTTACCATTCCTAAAGGTCTCCAAATGAAACCACCAAAAATAACAAGGGGCTACAATATGTAAATTCTCTCTGCAATAAACTTTATAACATGGCAGAAAAAATGTCATGTCTATATCCTCCTAGTTAACAGCTGAAAACAGAGACCTGAAATCTCATTATAATATTCAAATCCCTTTGGTTTAGGTTCTGCTCCCTTTTGACTAAATGCTCGTCTATATGTTCCTCTTGAAAGGAAGTGTTTGATGGAAAAGTGGCAGGAGACACCTGAGAAAGGAGGTTAGGAGATGCCCAAGCAAAAGATGCTATGGAATGGGAATCTTAAGGGTGATTAAGTGAAAGAAACTTGAGTCTCTTATACAACTTGGTCTCGAGCTCACTCTACATTTTAGGAAAATGGCTTGGACTTAACAATTCTAGTGACAGTGGCAGATTATTTTAAATCTTCAGTAGTCTTTTAGGCAAGCAACATTTCCTATAGCAATATTAGTAGTAAAATACAAATAAAAAGGCAATGTAAGATAGAAGTTGTTTTCAGATGGGGCACACCCATGACACAATTGCACCTACACTGATATATGACAAAAATAACAACACTTACTAACCCAGACATTGTTCTAAGTGTTTTATACTTATTAACTTGCTTTGATGTTTAGGAAACTAAGAAACAGAGAAGTTGGGTAACAGCTAGCAAGAGACAGAGCAAGACGTTGGGTTCTCCCAGATTTACTATTGATTGACATTTCTCCCCTGTAGCCTGCATTCATTAATGACTTCCATGGATTTCATTACCAAGACTAGTGTGGTCTGCTTCACTGTCATCTGATTATATTTGGCCAAGGGGTAGGAACAAAAGGAGATTGGAAGGCATGGAGATAGTTTACTGGATGAGACTTGATATCAGTGGCAATCCTCCACCTGTGTCCCCACTTTGCCAGAAGGCTTCTGTCCTGCTGCTTTCCTTAGATTCTGGATTCTTGTAATAGCTCCTTCTATTTGCCACCTCAGGTTTAGAGGAGCTAATGTTTTCCAAATGTGGGCAGACCCTGGATCACTGACCATTTCCTGTTGCTTCCCTACATACCGCTCACCATCAAATAGTCATCATCAAACTCTCTTCATCTTCATTTATCCTTTTAAGTGTGACCATTATTTCCTTGTCTGATAGGATAACTAAGAAGTAATATAGATCCTTTAGGATTTATCAACTAATGGCTAAGTAAACTAAACAATTACATACACACAGTGTTTCTGTTACTTTTTATTTTCCCAAATATCTGAGTATCCAAGAATAAATTTGGTGAAGGTCAACTTCCAGGAGCGAAGAATAATTCTAGGAGAAAAGGTATATGTAATTCCCTGAATTCTGAAGGTGGGCCTCCAGAAGATGATACTCCAGGAAATGTGGGCAGCAGCAGGACCCCAGATTTGGATGCCTAATCTCTGGCTTTCCTGCCACTTCAATCTGTCTCAAAAGCTTACTTCTAGATGCTGTCTAGTTTAACACATCCGGATCCGTTTATATTTCAAATTAAAAAAAAAAAAAATCCCAAAGTAAACATAGCCTGTATTTGGACAGATTTTAATTGTTAAAGGCAGTAAACACACTGAAAGCTCATTTTACATTTGAAAAATACTAAATACGGAGAGATGTCACTTAATTTCAAACTATCCAGTTCACAGTAAAGCTCTCTTTACATGGTTCTTAAAATGTGAAAGCCATTTG
Organism: Ursus maritimus; assembly: GCF_017311325.1. Lineage (NCBI taxonomy): Eukaryota > Metazoa > Chordata > Mammalia > Carnivora > Ursidae > Ursus > Ursus maritimus. The sequence continues at coordinate 57,733,974 of NW_024425563.1, read as the reverse complement.
CTAAATAATTGGTATCCTACAAAATCAAAGCTACATTTTATCTGTTTAGTTCCCACTAAGTTTCTGATGACACAATTCTATTTTCCTGAACTTCATGTTTTAGCTCTCAAAATAAAATCAATCATTTGTGAAATTTGCTTGGTGTTCACTGTTCATTTGATAAGAGTCATTGCCCATTGTACTTTTTGGTTTTGACGAATAAGAATACACTTCAGTTTAGTTTGCTAGTTTTTCAGGACACTAAGAATGAACATCTAGAAGTTCACTGTGCAGTCTAGACAATATAAGAAGCCACCTCTACAGACACTGAATTCATTTCACCACTACATTTGCAAATAACTATCATTTTGCGAAAATAAGTTTTTGTTTGGGTGTCATTTCTGGCAAAGCTTGAAGGCTACATTTTCAAAGAGCAAAATTCCAGGCCTTTAAAATTCTACTGGCATCCACCCGCCTAGGCTGGACCCTCCTCTCCGTTTCAGCAGAGCCTGAGAGAGAGATGACTTCATCTTAATCATTTTCTTGCCCATAGTCATGTAAGATAGCTGAGGGTTTTTCTTCTCTTACAGCACTATGGGATCTCTCGAAGTGTGTGGAGAGTAATGAGCGAGAGGGAGAGAAAAACAAAAGAAAACAAAAACTGCAGGGGAGTTGGCCGATTTGACTTTAATGACTATCATTGATTACCAGCCTCGGCCTGGTGGACTCTCTACACAGCTGTATATGCTTCAAACCTAATATTTTATTTTCTCACCGGAACATGTAATATCACATTGAGGTCTCTAATGTGAATGGTCTACTTCAGATGATCTTTTATCAAGAGATTAAGTTTGGAATTCTATTATTGTATATGTGTATCCGTATGTATCTTTATATAAACAGATTATTTTAAAGTGTGCTTTAAGAATAGCTGCCATATCCTAGTTAATTTAGCTCCCTCCCTGTTTTCTTCTTACCACTAACCTTTCTACTAAAACGCAGTAGGAACTGAAAACTATGAATAATAAACTCCTTACATTCATAATTTCAGCCAATCTAGTTTACCCAAAATTCAAGAAACATACCTGAAACATCTTAGAAAGAAAGCTTATGAAAACAAAGAGGACATTTAAATACATTTGAAACATTCGAATATGAATTGATTCTATGAAATTTTGAAGAGCAATAATTTTTTAATTTAAATCTTTAAACAAAACCCTAATGTTTTTACCACTATGACTTATTACCTTGTAAACTTATGTTATATTTACAGTAAAAGGAAAACGCCAAGGATGTAAGAATTGAGTCACCAAAACACACAAATATTTTAGAATCATTAAACTTTTAGGAAATGCTAACTTTTTAACGAAGCAGAGCAATAATATCATGTAGGTTAAAGATTCGATTTGCTAATTTTTAAATCTATATAATATAGAGAGAACTCATTATTTCTGAAAGTATTTTCCTCTCTTTCATACAAACTCTTTCCAAGAATGTATGCGTATAGTACAGATTTTACTTGATGATTCTTGTTCATATGCACATGTAAGAGATCAAAAAACGTATCATAATATATTTTCAGAACCCTATGAGAACAAGTATTCCAAAACACGGTACCAAATTTACAGAGAGTAACATGTAAATTCAGAAGTATTATATTGCTGTGGAAAATGTAACATTATAAACGAAAGTTTGGTGAATAACTGGAAACTATTTTATTGCATATTTAAAATTCTAAATACAGGGAAAATTAATAATGACCCATTCAACCACATATGAATGTATACTCTCACTAAGTAACTTTCTGTTAATTTCATAATAAATACATCAAAAGGTTTCAAATAGAAATGCTTACTCTGAAATATAAAAACTATGTCTGAAATTTATACGGATGGATCAATAGATATATTACCGGTTATTTTGTATCTTAAAATACTATCTAACACAACTTACTTAAAGGGAAAATAAACTCCCTACACTTTTATAATGTAAATGGAAAACCATTAGAGAAAAGGACATTAGATTTAAATTAATTCTGCTTCAACATAGGTCAATGGCAAATTGAAGGCTGAGACCTAAATGACCTTTACCATTTTAAGTTTTACTTCATGAGAGCAATAAAATATTCTGCAAGGGTTTCTCCAGTTGGATTTTGAACCTCACCGATGACTATGATTTAGGAGTAGCGTAGAGTGTTAAAGTAACTTTTCTTGATACAGCTATTCCAACAAATAATCTTAAGAGCATCATAACAAAAATAGGAACGGTGTTAGTGCTTCATTTTCTTTACAGAAAGAAAGCTTATCATTGATAACTAAGCCATATTAATGACTAAAACACATAATCCAGAAAAATAAGCTGTGACAATAAAATGTGTTTTATTACTTAAATACATTAAGAGGAAATACATCATACCCACCTCAATTTCTAATTCGTGGATTTTGGTATTGGTTCGTATTTCATCTTTTTTTAATTTTCTTTTTATTCTAACCACTAGAATCAGTCACCAGTACCATAACGCTGGAAATGTAATTTAACTGGCCACTCAAGAATTAATCCTTCTTATTTTATTATTTCAATCAAGGTGGAAAAAAATGCTACTCCTGATAGTCTCACTTCATGTGCTAATATATTTTCCCAGAAAATGTTTTATTATTATAAAAAACATTACGGCAGAACTATAGAAAATTTGAGAGAAATAAATCATCTACAACTATTAACTCAACAAATATTAATTAAGGAATTCCTGAATGTATTTTGTTTTCTAATAATATCCCATCCTTAGCATGTATCATTTATGGATGTTTATAACCATTATAGCAATGTTCAGGAAAGAGACATACTCTGAAATTTTAGAAATAAACTACTTAAGTGAACAAGGTCTAAAAACTAAAATATATTATTGTATTATATTGGTTTTTCTCATTTGAAATGAAAATCTAAAAAGCCCTCACATCTTTGTTTCTGGCTGTCATTTTTTAATATAGTTAATAAAACTGCCCAACATATATATATTTTACTATATAGTAAATGAATAAAACTGCCATCATTACCAGGCCAGGCATATGAAATAGATTTATACGTGGTGAATTTTTACATTACTCAGCTATTAGTTCATCCACAAATTATTTCTTAAATGAAAAAAAAAGTTGATTTTTCTATTAAATATGGAATTAGTCTCCCAAATTTCCCTGAATCTGATGAAAAAGTTTATCCACATTTGCGATTTCATTTTTGTTTAAAATTAATTTCTCAGAGGTCTTATAATAAACATTATGTTATAAATACCAATGTTGTGATGAAGGGCCAATGTTTTCACATCACACAGAGGGAAAATGGGGTAATACTTAAAATTTTTTTTTTCAGTTTATTAGTAGAGATCAGCTTACAGGGTGTCAACATAATGGTTTCCATTGATAGCTACTATAAACAAAGATTAAAATTTTAGATATTCATTACTGGGTTTTTCACCAAAATGAAAGTTTCAGCAGTGTCATGCCTTGCATTTAATGCTTTTCCTTATGATGCTCTTATAGGAACTATAAATAAAGATATTTACAAAGATCTTGAAACTACTTCTATTTTTATTTGCATTCTTCCTTCCATTCATTGCTAACTTTCAACAATAAAGCACCTTAATTCTAAAGGGACCGCTGCTCTTGACTTTGAGTGTAATCATTTGAAAACACTCATGTAGGTCAATGGTACGTAGAATTTTTTTATGTCAGGTCACCATTTAAAAATGTTCACACCTAAAATTAATCTATCACTTCAAGAAAAAGACTTAAATGACATTTTTCTTTTATTCAATCAATTTGAGACATTTAATTTGTTCAGGATTCCTCTATAATTATCAAGATCCAATAGACTCTTTTTTTAATCCTAAAGCAAATGGTGAAAAGTCATAATCCAGTAACACAGAGATGAATAATAAAGTATTTTTTTTCCTTTCAGAAAACATGATGATTGAAATATCTAGAAAAAATTACAACATAATACCAGAGTTAGGGTAGAGAAGACATTCCTCTGTATTTAAGTTCCAGCTTATTAAGGTAATACTTGCTTGTAATTCTGCATAGCCAAGCAAATAGACAGATATAATTTGACAACAAGTATTTTATGACATTGTAGCTATAAATATTTGTAATTTTACAAGAATCTAATATTATTCAAAACCTTGTAAAATCCACATTCCCAAACCACTTCCTTCCTTTTTAATTTTGATTTTTTAATAAAATGTACACTTATATTCATTCAACTAATTTGAATAAGAAATATTTACATGTTTATACTGTATTTTACCTGCATAAAAACTAAAGTTAGATTGGCTGATCTGTTCTGGTTATTTTAGCTAAACCTGGACAGTTTATATCTATTACTACATTGTTTGAAGAACAATCAAATGTAATTGAAGCCAAGTAATTCACACTATTTATAGACATTTTTTTTCAGAATCACCTGCTTTGTATAGATTGTTTTAAGTGCAGTTGTAAAGTTTTGATTTTTAAGAGTTCCTTTGAAGACGTCACAGATGTTGGCTTTGCTAATAATGCTGGAAAGCCTAGCAGGTTCAAAGTTGCAAAAATGTTTAACACATATAAAAATAACAGTGTGCTTTTCCATTAAACTCGGCTATTTTCAATTGTCAATAAACTATAATGGAAGCCCAAAGTCCATAAATATTTGTTTCCAGACCCTTAAGCTTCTTGAGTTTGCATATGCGTGTGTTTGGGAGGACAAATACATGCAAAGCATACTGGAAAATGTTATACATTGTAGCTTTAACATCATTACCATGGATAAAAATTGGGGTCATTTTCAATATTTTCTGTTGCTTAAAATTCTACTTGAATTTCACAGGGCCATGCACACATATACATACACAGACAATCTGGTTATTTTATGCAAGGATAAAGAATTTGGTTCTGATTTTGTCCTGGATTTATGTACTACATTTACTTTCGATTATAAATACATAGTAATTATAAACTTCCTAACAAAATATAAGTAGACTCTACTAAGTATGATATGACTTTCATCTAATATAATTTTAAATTTTTGAAGGTTTAGAAATAAGTCTAATTTTTTGAAATATTGAAATACTAAAACTGTGCAGTAAGAAAGGAGAGATCTATGTGTTAATAATATGCCAGAATTATATGATTTTCTACATTGCTTAAGTTCCCAATAGATCAGGATCCCCTTATAATACTATGAAATGAAATAACTAAACGTAAATATGGAAGACCAACTGAAATACCACAGGAGAAAGATATCTTGAATCTAAATCTATCTAAAGATCTTACATGGATTAACTCGAATAGTGAAATTGCCAAATTAAATTTATGAGTACACATATGTTTAACTGGAACCCATCATGGTATTTCCTTTTAGTCAAAAAGTTCTTTCAAAATATCCTATTATGAATAGAAAACTTTGCTCATTCTAACTCCCCAGTGATTCTATGCTTGGTGATGGCTAATTGTATTTTCCACTCAAGATCTAATCGATTAAGACTTTATGTAGCTTATGCAAATTTTTGTATTTGTTTTTCCAGTACTCTAATTAGTTCAACATGTAAATATAAACTTATTTTGTTATATGGTTATTTCCCACCAAAAGAGGATAGCCCTATTAGTATAACTAGTTTTCTTAAGAAACTTGTTATCAAAATAATTTACGGGAAGCAGTTCTTGGATCCCACTTTTTTGTTTCCCCCTAACCAAAATAATATGTGCCTATATGAAAATTCAGTTTACCCTAAGAAGCTTAGGTGCATTGATTCCGTTCAGAAGCAAAAGGCACAGTCCATCACAGGTTTTTCACTGCGGAAAGTAAATGAACAGTAAGAGCCTCTGTTAATTGCAAAAATGGACTGACCAACCTGAACTGGGATCTGCACTGATATCAAATGCTAAACCCAGGAAATGAACACTGTATTTTAAAAGTAACTTTAAAAAAAAAAAATGAAGATGGAAACCTTCTTGTTATGGTTAACCTTTCAACTCTGTCTTAAGAGAGTTTCACGTATAGTTAGTAAAAACCATTAAAAATGAATGATACTGTTGATAACTTTCTAAGATGTAAACTAATTTGTGATGGAGCATTAAAAGTTCATCTGACCTTGGAAAGTAAAAGTTAGATTTTAAGTTTGTGATAGAAGAATCCATCTCATACTAACGCTGAAGAACAACTGATACCATTGCTGCAAAGAAACATGAAATATGCGGCTCAATCACTGCCATTTATGTGGGATCTTACCTAAAGCATTGTGAAAAACAAAGATTCTCCAATCCTTCACATTAATATCTGTAATTACCTTCTAGAACTGTTAAACCAATTCCTCAAATGAAGAAAAATACATAAATATTATATTTAAAAAGCGACACTTCCCAAAAAGATGGAACGCAGGATACGCTCTAGCTACAGAAAAAAAAAAAAGCACAATTCCCTTGATTGTAAAGTATCTTTAAACAATTTCATGATGATACAGATTCTTAAGGTCTTTAAGGAGTTGCTCGAAAAACTAGTTTCTCAGGATTGCTACAGTTTACTTGGCACTCTGTGCTTTCAAGCATCTGCGTTTAGTAAGGTTCCCTTTTGCGTGGCTACTCAAGTTATCCCCACGTAGATCAGCGCCTCCTGAGCGCACCCTCGCATACCAGCCTCGAGCACGTAGAGAATCAGCACTACCCGGCTGTTGTTTGTTTCCAAATACTTGCTTTCAATAATACTGAACCGACGGAGATTTTACTTTCCACTTTTGAAACTCACATTCTCTATTTAGATTAGCACCACACGAATACAACTATTAAAAATCGTTTTTCTTCAAGAGTCTGAACATGTATTTATTTACCATTCTTTGATACATTCCTTAAAATCCTCTGAATTCCTAGATTGTCTTCTTCCCCAAGAAAGGGAAATTTTTACCATTTGGAATAGGATGCTATTTAAAGAACTCTGAAATCAGAATAAAAAAAACCTAAAACTTTTTTTTTTCTCATACGTTCTGCCAAGTTCCACTGCAAGTTCCAAATATTGTGCAATAATTTGGAAATCCAGTTAACGATGGGAAAAATCGAGCCACTCGGAGTCGGGAACTTGCAAGAGAAAAGTCAAGGAGCGGCACCCGCACGCACGCCCAGCGGACGCTGCATCCCAGGGTGCACTCCCCTCCTCACCGCTCAGATGGAAGGTCACGCTACGCAATCGATTTCACATACTGTCACTTGTCCTTTTTTCTTAACCCTCTGGTAAACTAGTTTGAACCTTGGAGAGTTTAGCGCTGTTGGCTGCAGTGTTGCCCCTAGAGAAACACGTGCCCCCAAGTAACAGGACCAAAGCAGCCTCACCGACTTTGGCGGCGGGGAGCCAGAGAGGGCAAGCCATATACCGTTTTCTCTGCTGCCTCACTATAGTCGAGAATCTTCTCTGTCATCTCCCCGCCCCCTTTCGCCGCCAGTGCCCGGAGAGCCCTTACCTGAGCTATCGCTTTTCCTTTTGCCGCCAGTTCTCTTCTCCGCCTCCGCGGGTGACAGCGCCTGGCGGCCGTAGTCCCCTGGCGCGCACGCGGCCCCGGTCGGGGTGCTGGAGCCCAGGCTGGAAGAATTGGAACACAGGACCGGCGGGCTGCTCCCCAGCTCCGGGGGCCCTCCCGAATCCGGCTGGAGGCAGAGGCTGTGACGAGCCGCACTCGGAGGGGAGGACATCTGCGGAAGGTGCCAGTTGGTTTGCAGAGCTTGGTGCTGCTGCTGCTGGTGGTGGTGGTGGTGATGATGGTGGTGATGGTGATGCCCCCTGTGATGCTGGCTGGCAAACATGCCCTCCTCGTTGGGGTATCCCGCGATTATGCAAGACGAGGAAGAAGTGGAGAGCTCGGGGTAGGACATATGGTCAGATCTTCCATGGAGGGCGAGAGAGGACTGGGAAAACGGGTGCAAGCCTTGCGCGGTGGCGTGAGGGCTGCGCAGGCAGCCAAAGAGCGGGTGTTCCATAGCATGCAAGTCTCGGGGTCCAGGCAGAAGACTTCACGATGGTTCCAAACGCTACCACCCTCTGTCACTTTTCACTGGAAATCTTGTGTTTTCCCCCTCCCAAA
>NW_024425563.1:57488249-57725887 GCF_017311325.1 Ursus maritimus | reverse complement strand
CAAATAGCCGCCGTTTCTGCAGAGCTGGGATAATCCCGGTCCTGAGCCCTAGCGGCCAGTCTCCTTTACATATAAACACTCGGACCTGGAGAAGCTTCCCTTCGAGCTACTCAGATGTCAAGAGTAGGAGAGGTTGAAGCCAAAAGAAGGTGGTCCCAGAGAACTGCTTTCAGGGGGAAACGGCTCTGAGAGGTTATAAATAGAGTGTAATGTGAGCTGGGGGCTGGCTTAGGAGCCCGGAGCTGACCACATGCAAACTCCCTCCAAAACTCCCGCTCAGTCTGCGCCACGCGCTCCCAGTTCCACTTCCTATCTCGGGCTGGACGTACGCAGCGCGTCCACGCCCGCCCGCCCTTGCCAGCAACCAAGGTTGCAAGCCGCGCGCCTGGCGCCTAAACCCGAGCCGGGGCGGACAGCGGCTCTCCGTCCAGGCCCCGTCCGCCAACGTGCTCCTCCGCGCACGCCAGCCCCAGCTCTGCACCCAGCGTTGACCCGCTCACTTCTCTTAAGAAAGCGGTCTTGTCAGTGCCACTTGGGCACTGTCACCTGCAGGAAAGCTAGGGTTACGCCTAGCTCTTGAGGAGCGCGAAAGGGGAAGTAGGATTAAGGAAAAAGATCAGAGCTAGTTTGGCGCGCGCTCAGACAAGTTTTTCAAACTCCACATCAACTCGTGCCCTGGGCTCAGGAGCGCGTCTAGCTTTTTGCAGCTGTTTTCTCCGGGTGGGCTGTTAATGGGCTCGGACCTTGCACCCGAGGTTTCTGGAAAGTGTCCCGCGGATAGGAAAGGGCCATTCTCAGCGCCGAAAAGAGAGCTGGTGGGGTGGGTGGGAGAAAAGCGTGAGGCGGCGACAGTTGCAGATGTCCAGAGACGCTGGCATCCGCACCTGCGGTGTCAGGTGGGGTCTTTGGCTTTCCGACTATGCCCTTCCTGCTTTTGCACAATGTCCTTCCCCTTGCTCTCCTGGTCCACGTCAAATTCCTAGCCATTTGTCAACCCAAAACTTTTCGGTTAGGAAAACCCGAAGCGATATCTTCCTAGTCACGTGTAATGTGTATATTGCAAGCACATTTCCAATCTTTCCAAACCTCAGGAGCCAGCCCATGTCCCCTCATCTCCCTCCAGAAATTCATCCTCTCTTCCGCTCAAAAATAAATCACGGTACCGCTTCTGCCCCACGCCTGCCGCCATGGTTCCATTTACTGGGAAATATTACATTTCGATATCCCCCAAAGTTCACTAAATATGGGTGCTGCTTCAGATCTCCCTGGTTACACTCTTGCATCATACAAAATGAGTTAGAAAACTTGCCACCAGTGAATCAGTATGAGCGGCAGCTGGGCTTTAATACTGCCACTTGCTTGAGGGGTGACACTGCGGGGGGCGGGGGGCAGAGTCGTTTGCACTAGGCAAGCAAGCCGCCCGTAATGAGCTACAGAACAGTCAAGTCCTGCCTGGGACGTGTTGCATCAGAAGATGGGCGCTCACCTATGCCGCCCAGGACCGCTAACATGCCACCAGCAGTGTAACCCCGTTATTTTCATTGTCTCACGTGTCCAGTGGATGGGGACCAGGTCTTTGAAGTTGTTAATGGGATTAATGAGGACAGCAAACCGAGCCAGCCATCTGGTTTGAATTAGGAAAAAGTATTGATTAATCTTTGAGAAGTGTCCCCAAGGCAGTACCTTTCCCTCAACCAGTCCCTCAAGTTTCAGCCTATCTCTCTTGTCTTCTAAGCCCTACTGCAGAAGAGCGGCCTCTCAATAAACCTTTACATTTGTGTGAAAGTTTGAATTGTTTTCCATTGCTTAGAGGTGGGATGGGGTGGGGGTGATCAGGAATTCTGAGATTTGTAAGCGCTGCTTTCTTTAACGGAAATTGAGCCCTATTTTGAGGGAAATTAGTTTTGCAGACTTCGTTAAAAAAAAAAAAAGAGCTAAAACTTTTGTTCACCAGCTGCTCAGCTTTTCAGTCTGGGTCTGAGCTGGAACCTGCTGCAAGCGTTTGACGGTAAGACTTTCTTTGCCGATATGTTTTGGGAATCTAATATTGTTTTAGACTTCGAAAGGGGGTGTTCTTCAGGTTGCACGTTTCTAAGGGTTTTAAGCACTCCCAGGATGGCGTCCAGGGCTTAGATCTTAAGAATGTTTCTTCCTGCCACTCCCCACGCCCTTGGCTCTTTAAGGATAAAAAAAGGAGGGGGTATATTCTTCTAATATGGTCGGAATATTTTTTGAATTTTCATTGTGTTTATGGTTTCAATATGTGCTCTGATATTAAAAGCTGAAGTACAAAGAGCAACACTAAACTCCCCAAACTTGAGTAGCTCCTCTATAGGGATTATGGGTGAATGCATTAAAGGCTTTATCCACAGAGAAATTTAGGCAACCATCTCCATAAACAGTAACCAGAAATATTTACATAATATAATGCTGTCTACTAAAAGCATTGTGGAAAATGTCAGACAAGGCTAACGAAAGATACACTCGATCTACACAGATCAACAGAAAACATCTATAAAGGTCCCCTTTTGGTTTGCATTACAGTAGTTTAGAGGGAGCAAAGCAACTGAGAAATGAATGGATTTGAATTTAACCAGTGTGCTTCAGGTAACCAGCAACTAGCAAACACAAACGTTTCATCTCCAGGAGCTGTCAATTCTCCTTGAACCTGCCCAGTGATTGTGCTGGTTTTTTCTCACTTACTGTGTCAGATGTTAACAACATATCCAGAAATTTCTCTACAACCTGCCTCTGAAATTATGAGGTAGAGGACCGGGAAAAAAGAAAAGATTAGAAAAAGAAGGAGTCTCTTTGAAAAGCACACAATTAAAACAAAGCTAGCAGAAAAGGTCTTTTTAATTGAAGACCCAAAATACACAATATCAGTAAAAATGATGAAGTCTAGATTTCTAATGGAAATCACAGTACAAGAAAAACGTTATTTGAAAAATTGTGATTCAAGGAAGAAAGAAAAATGGTCTTGATGCATTCCAGAATTAAGTATTACTTTATTTTCTCTGAATTTCCAAATATATATTATTCCATAAAGTTTTTTCTTCAAAATTTTCATTTCCTAGAATATTTGGAATAAGAAAAAAAATACTGAATTTTATTTTCTAGGCCATAGGAAAAAAATTTTAAATGTCATAACAAGAAAAAGTCCTAACATTTCCTATAACAGCTACTTCAGTGTCCACAACTATATCCCAATATTGAAAGATGCCTTTTCACATTTAATGGCTATTTATATTATGAAGTACGGTAAAAATTACAAAATTTATTATAGAATTTTTATAGCTTTCATTTTAAACTATAAAAAGTATAGCGTTTATCCTGTATTTATAATACACTTGAATTTTCCTGAAAAATATTCTATTAATACCAATATTTCATGCAAGGTTTTGATACCAAGCAGTGCATTATAATAAGAGCTTGAATATATGACTAATGTAAGATGCTAGTCTTTTCTAGAAAACATAATCAAAATTATTTTAACCATGTGCTAGACTCATTAAATTTGATAAATGTGTACATCTATTATTCCTCTTGCTTAACAAAATGATATTCAATAGTAAAGGCAGAGATTTTTTTAAATTAAGATTATTTTATTTTAAAGAGATTATAACTTAAATTAGGCAATCTGAAAAATTTGTTTAAATTTTAAGAATCATGACGCTTCTTTTAAGAGTTGCTATTCTTCTGTACATTTGTACATCATACATTTGAGGTATGATGGAAAAAATATTTAATATTAAATATGATCTTTAAAGAAATTACAAACTTTGCCTTGCATTTTATCTGCCAGACAAATTTATCTTGGTAGCATATAGTCATGATACATGAATTTAAGTATGGAAAATCAAGCCAAAACTGGAATTTGTCTCTCAAAGTTTTGTTGTACAAAAAAATATTTTTTCTGCTCTATTTCTCCAAGAAATAATTCTTCGGTTGATTCTTCTGAAATAAAAAATTTTGAAAATATATTAAAATATGCTAAGTAGCCAATGGTAATTTATGTGATTTATGATGCACTCCATTTTCAAAAACTAAGGAACTGACTTTCTCCAGGAATTATGCATTGTAATATTTCAAGAGCAATTTTGCTATGGCTAATGCATGTTATTTGGTAATTCCATATATTTTTACTGATTTTTAAAATAAGTTGCTACTTTTACATAACACTAGTTGGTGCTTTCACAATAAAATTTGTTATGTTTCTACATTACTAAATGAATAAACATTACTTCAAAAAAGGGTAAAATAATACTCAATATACTGTTTTCTTAATTTCTGTCTTTTCCTACATATAGTTTTATGATTTCTTTCAGAAATTAATGATTTTTTTCATTTCATCATATAGTAAATAATGTTCAGAAAACTAGCACAGAATCTAGATTATGACTGATGAAATTTATAAAATTTAATTAAAAGTTCAAAATATATCCAATCTTTCATTACTCCAATTCCTTAACACATACATTTTCTGAAATTCTAATTATATTTTTGTGTATGTAGGGAGTGTTAAAATTAAGAGACACTGACTACCTTCTCAAGTTTCAAAAACTTCTAAATGAACTTCCTTTTGTCCACCTGTTTTAAAATCAGAATTTTCAACATAAGTATATAATGCACATGGGAAATAATTACAGTTTCTACATTTTCATTTGTATTCACTTTGTATGTTCTTTTTGTTGATAAATGTATGCATCTCAAATTGCCCCCCTTACATATCTACCTGTAAGAAGTATAGACACACTAATGCAAGACAGTTTCATAATGAAATGCTATATATTACATTATATATTCTATACTGTCAAATTCATAAGCATTAAATTTCTATCCACAATTTAAGGGAAATAAACCATTTATTTCCCCCACGTCATAAAAAGCAATGTTATACTTTTAAGTGGACTGAATTAGAACAAGTTCATAAATCTCGGAGAAAAAAAATTCAATCGAAACTAAACACAGGAATTACAGGTAAAACCTTAGTCTTCTGTTTTAAATTTTCCAACTTGAAGAGTTTAACATGACTAACGTAATTCTGGCACTATGGTAGGTTATTCTTATGTGTTTTTATTTTTCATGCTTCATCAATTTGTAGCATGTTTTATTCTTAAATGGTTCTTTCATTTTGAGCTTGGGTTTATGATTTGAATCACTAAAACATCTCTGTGTTTTAGCTGTGTTGGTATAGCTCTCCCAAAATATTTAATGGCACACTCTAGTTTTATATGATTCTGACTCAGCGAAGAAACACCAGCTGCCTTTGATACTAACACTTTTGTTTGTAGGAATAAAGGAAAAATGTGTATTTGTGTACCAAACAAAATAGAAAGTTAAGGCAAAACACATGATCTCTTGTAATATTTTTAAGGGTTTAATATTAGTACCTTGATAAGCTCAGATTTACAAAGGATTTTGATAATAGAGGGTATTTTAATACAAGGAAATGGCCACATGAAAATGGATAAAAATGACAATGAAAATGATTAAATGACACTATTTGCTTATGTCTCAGCTGGCAAAGGAATTAAAATGATGACAGAAGCACAAAATAGGCCAAGGGAAAACCAGAAGAAGGTGTTTAGTAGATGAAAAGACAGAGAAATAAGACAAGCTGAAATATATGAAAAATAATTCTATATTTGATAATACAAATATGTAATTCATAAGCCACATATACTTATGATAATGGTAAAAAGATGCCAGGTACATGTTTTAGTTTAACTGGAATTAAAAAAAAATAAGTAATCAGAAGATTTATGTTTAAATATATATATGACATATGTATTTTTTATAAAAGAAATACTAACAAAATACTGTTCTTCTGAGAAACAGTTTCAAGTAATCATATATGTATAATGTGAAAGTTAGGTAAAGACGGGGTCAATTCCTGGACAAGTGCAAGCTACTGGAGTGTCTGAAATTCTGAATCACTGCCTTCTTGTCTTACAAATCCGTAACCTGAAACTCATTGTAGTCAATTGTTTTTCTAAATTTTATTTATTTTTAGAGAATGATTTCTGCTAAGTTGGGGTAACAGTATATGGGAAGAGAATAAACTGGTTTTCAGAAGCTTTCAGCGACTGAGAAAAAAGAAAAAAAAGAAACCTATTGGGCCAACTGCATCTTTGAGCACTTCAAAGTACAAGGGATTCCAATAGAATCAAACACCAACCAGAACACAGAAGGAATATCAGTTCTGAGCCCAAGGGCCCAGCATAAGGCAATTACTCATACCATCTAGCTAACAGCTGTTTTCACCAACTAAGAAGACCTGTGATCAAAATGAGGCTTTCCCTATATTAGGCAAGAATGTACAAATACTAGATGAAACTTCTCCAACACAGTGATGCAGAAGATTCTTTCCTCCCACTTGGCCTATTCATTTTGCATGACCCTTGCCTAATAATTTCAGAGTGGCAGGAACCACCTTGGTCCAACTCCATGTTTCTAACGATGAATTCTTGAGGGATAAATAATGAACAGGGAAACAGAGCTATGACTAAAAAAGTCAAAACAAGCTTGGAATACTTTATGATAAAATACAGTAAAACTTATTAGTGATCTTGAAAGCAGGCTACACAGTAATGGGAAACCTGACAGTTCTTTCCTCTAATTTAGAGCATCTGTAGTGATTTGCAGCAGCATTTCTGCAAATAACTTATTAAAGATGAGTAGGCATGCTGGTTTCAGTGAGGTTGATGTTTCTATGAAGACATATCAAAATCAATTTAAATAAATTTCACCCATAATCAAATACAGTAACACCTCTACTTACTGAAAACAACTTTAATATTTCCCTGATGTAGTAAACACAGAGAAATGAAAATGGTACAATTAAGAATTTTCAGGTTAATTGTTGTATTTTGTTTCATAAGAGTTCTCATCTGTGGACCAGCATCACCTGTCAATAGCTTATGAAATGCCTGGATACCTCCAAGTTTGTTCTTAGTCAAATCTTGTATCCTATACTGTTCAAGTGAAAATATGATTTGATCAGAGTAAAAAGCTGAGTCCCTTTGGATTTTTAAGATCAGATTTTCCAAAGTATGTGGCTTATCATTATCTGATAGACTTTGCCAAGGCATATGCCCAGGTGGCAGCGCTTGGAATTGATCTTTCAGGCCCAAAGATAAACACATAATTAGTAAACTCTGTAAAAATCTCCACTGTTTTATGTGTGGTGACAAAGCTGAATGAGTATCTTTTAAAAAGACATAAAGAAGCACACAAAAGCTAGTAAATGTTACACTCTGTAAATCTGAGGTTGTTGAATTAGTTATTCGTGTTCCTCTTTCTGTAATGTTAAAGACTTGCCAATCCATGTGTAGTTCTTTATGTAGACTCATTTTTAAAAAATAGTTCGCAGATGCCATTATCATCTGGCATTTGTCACCAAATGCAATGTAGACGTGGTTAAAACAAAAAAGTGGGTAAGGTTCCTTGCACTGTACAGGCAATTCCAGTGATCAAAAATTGCTAAATCCTACTTCAGATTAAAAGGCTCATGTCAGTCTCTCTCTAAACAGCATGACTGCCAACTTGCATTGCTCAAGTTAGAAGAACCCACCCCCAACAAGCATCTCCCTTTCTACCCCTCCCCAATATGCAATCAGTCATCAAGTAGAGTAGTCCCAATTCTACTTGAATATTCATTAACTCCATCCTTCCCTCCATCACCAACGCCCTTTACTTTAACTGGGGCCCTCACCAAGCCTTCTTGCTTGGATTACACAGGACTCCCAATGGTACTCTACTTGCCTAGGCACTCCTTTATCTCCAGAGGCAGGAGGGAGAACTGGTTTGAACCTTAGCTCTGTCACCTTCTAACTTTGTGAGTGCATTCAGTTATTTACTAACGCAAAGGAATATTATAATGAACAAATATCACAATGTTGTGAATGTACCTAACAAGATGCCTAACAAAACGTGGAGTAAATTTAAGATGCATCTAGAGCTGCAGTGTTGAATACATCATCATGTGGCCATTGAGCATTTGAAATGTAACTTATCCAAATTAAGATGTGTTTTAAAAGACTTCACGTGAAATTAATTCACATGATTTCAAAGACTTCATGTGAAATTAACAGGCTTTTTATACTGATTGCAATTAAAATAATTGTTGGATACACTGGACTAAATAAAAAATAGTATGTTACTGAAGTTAATTTTCTTTCTACTTTTTTAAATGTAGCTACTAGAACATTTAAAATTACATATGTGGCTTGCATTGTATTTCTCTTGGATAGCACTGATCTAGAGGATGCCACTTAAATGCTTCTCTCATCCCCCACCCCCTTGCAAATAGGTACCAAATTACATATCTATTTGTCAAAATGATGTAGGATCTGAAATATCTCTGTAAGTCGATCCTCTTGACCCCCTGATTAGGAGCTTCACAATGTGGTACCACACATGGAAACCTCCCAAACAAAATCTCAAGGAAACACAGGAAATTCCTGGGGTGGCAAAACATCCTATTTGAAGACATTCAGCCATTCCTTTGTGCATCAGGAGCATCATTATTAACTAACTGTTGATAAGCTTGAAAGAGCCCATTTAGCAATAGCCTTTACAAAGAAAGAAGAGCCATGTGTATTATCCATGATGGACTAGACGATGCAGTCACAATGGGTTAACCTCTGTATCTTAAACCTTAACAAAAGTTTAGTTCTTATTCCTATAAATTCTGATAAAAGGCAGTTGGCTCTCCACGTAGCAACTGATTTTGTGCATTAGTCACCTCAATGTGTTTCTCCAAAATACCATAGCAGGGGAAAAGAGATGTGGAGTGTGATATACATGGTCTTACGTACTTTGATGCGGAGGTGATACATATCAACAGCTTGTAGGCCTGAACCAAGCCTCATATACCTGTAAGGGGACTGGGGAATATTCTAAAGCACGTGGGTATTTTGTGAGCAGTAAACGTCTCTGCCACATCAGGAGTTAGCAAACTTCAATTTGCTCCTAATAGGCCTAATTCACACCACTAAACAATATATTCCTGGAGTCTTCTTGGCATCTTTTGTTGGTGTTTTCCAGCAAAGTGTCTGGCACAGAGAAAACACTCAATAATTATACCCTACAGAGCACTTAGATCTGCAAGTTTCACTTTGTCATTAGGCTTTAGTACCCATGAAGCTACTATCGGAAGAGTGTTATCTGCAATATAACTGCAAAGAAAATTTAACTAATAAATGTTCAGTCCAGCTTCAGTTTTGTTTTTTGTATTTTTTGCTTTGATTTTTGCTCTAGAGCAGAGATCCATTCCTAATTTTCATTGGAATTAGAACATTCTTGTCCATATATAATGAGAACGGTTCAAATTCTGTAGGGGAATTTGCCTTCAAATGTCTACAGTCATATTGTGACACAAATATCTGTGTAAGTGAGATTCATTCATGGTCAGATATTGTATTTTCAATCAATACTGTCCATTCTGTAATGGTCCACAACATAGACTCTGAAGATGAAACCTTGGGTTGTGTTTTGTTTTTGTCGCTTAATAGCACTTTGATCACGGCAAGATTAACTTTTTTGTACATAGGTTTCCTCATCTCTAAATGAAGGTATTTATTCTATAGTTTCACACTGACAAATGATATAAACTAGCAAATCAACCTAAGTCTAGTATGTGTATATAAATGACAGATATGATAATTTTCATTATCATCAGTCTTGAGGATCTTGAACTGTCTAAAAAGGAGTCCCTGTAAGAAAATTTGGGAGTATTTACTTATATCTAGCCATTCATTCCACTTTTCTCTCAATTAGCACTCTAATAATATCTAATGACATCTTATCTTAGAACAAAATTCCATAAATGTTTGTTGAATGAGTAAAAAACATGCTGATGATAATTTTAACTTAATTATCTCAACATTTTATAAGTAATGATCATACATTCAGGCTGTACATTTTTCACTTGATTTTTCCATTTCCTTCAAAATATGATTAAAAAAATATTTTCATCATATAAAACTTATACTGGGATGAGTGACAAAAACTCTTCATTACGGCCAAAGTTCTATTAAGTAATAAGGAAGAAGCTATATTACATTGCTTAATTATAGTACCTTGGAATGAATTTATTTGGCCACTTTTATTTTAGGCTTTACTGGATCTAACACTTGTTTCAGAGGTAATGAACATTTCTTTAATAAGAAATTTTTAGTGGTATAGTAACAACCTGATTAATCCTACTCTCAATTCTGTTGAAATATGTAATTTCCTCAACTCCAAACAATAAGACATAATAGCAATGAAACAATATTCCTGAAACAACATCCTAGAACTTAAAATTTAATATCTATGTACTTCACTTATGCTTGATTCAAATATTTGGCATACATAAATTATGCTAAAAGCTAATTGTTACATGGATAATGTCCAGATACTGCTATATCATCTATGCCTGAATAATCTGAGATAGCTATAGTAGATATATATGAACCTAACTCTTATTATGCTGATTAAAATCCGTATTATTTTAGAACTGAATCTCTTCCTAGTTCCAGAAAGGTTTTGTGGTGATTTATAGTAAAACTTGATATAACAAGATAATTTCACATAAAGATATGAAAACTTTTTAGAGCAATAAATCTTAATTATCAGATAAATTCTCTTTTAAAAAAGGAAACTCATTACAGAAATACAGCTTTGTAAAGTGACCAGTGAAAAGCACAGCAGTTATGACAAATACAGGTAAAGGGGACACGGTACCACCTGCCTAGTGTTTTCTCTTTTCTTCACCTACCACAGGTGTGTGTGTGGCACCTACAAAAAAACAAAGGGTTCTAGGGACATAACCTGAAAAACCACTCTTTTTTAATATAAACAATCAGTCCAATAAAATGGCCCCTGAAATGCCATACCTGTGTTTCCTTGGTCCATTATTTCATTTGAGAGGCATATTCCCGGGGCAAATATTTGAGCCACATTACTTCCTTTTTTTTTTTTTTAAAGATTTTATTTATTTATTTGACAGAGATAGAGACAGCCAGCGAGAGAGGGAACACAAGCAGGGGGAGTGGGAGAGGAAGAAGCAGGCTCATAGCAGAGGAGCCCGATGTGGGGCTCGATCCCATAACGCTGGGATCACGCCCTGAGCCGAAGGCAGACGCTTAACCGCTGTGCCACCCAGGCGCCCCACATTACTTCCTTTTATTTCAGTCTTCAAGTGTCTAGTTATCAATTCCTTCACATTTTCTAATTTTTTTATAAAAAAGGTAAGGTCAGATTGACAAAAACTACGAGTGTAGAAATATTTTTAGTGGAGTATATTTTAATATAATAATCCTGTATTTATCAAGAACCCAAATTAGAAAAAAAAAATAGCTGTGAGAAACATCTCCATAAGGTCTGAACAGCACAATGCTATTTAATAGAATCTAAAAAGGATCTTGTGGTGGTGAGTACTGGCTGTTATATGTAAGTGATGAATCACTAAATTCTACTCCTCAAACCAATATTACACTATATGTTAACTAACTAGAATTTAAATAAAAACTTGAAACAAACAAATAAATAAATAATATTAAAAGGATCTAATCCCTACAGAATTCAGGGCTAGAAAAACAGATTATCAGATAGGAAAAAGAGAAAGGACACACACTGCTAAATTATCAAGGAAGAAATATATATGCTCAAGAAATATAAAATACTACATGCTTACTTTTAATGAAAATACACATTAAAGAAGATAGCATTTTCCACCCACCAAAATGATAAAGTTTAAAAAAAAATTGGTTATGGTGACAAGAATTTAGAGCAATAATAAATCTCATACACTACTAGTAAGAGTATAATTAAAACAGATAGCCAAGACAAAACTAGCAATACATAGAAGGTTAATTGCTGATTCTACACTTCCAGATGAATGCATTCAAAGTTAATTCAAAATTTATATATATAATCAGATATATCAAAAAGTTAATGTATAATCAAGTCTCTGAAATAATATTTATTGTATTGAGAATATATATCAAATAATAAAAATTGATTAAATGCTTCATGGCAAATTATGATAAGTACAGGGCAACTATTAAAAATCATGTTCTAAAACAAGAGTACAGAAAATCAGTTATGATATAATACAAGAAAAAAACAGGTTACAAACATGTAAAATATCCAAATATAATCACACCATACATCTTGTTATGTCTATATTATATATTTGTTACGTATATTATAGATATGCACATATGTGATATAAAAGCTATACTCAGAAAGACAACAGTTAAATGTTATCTCTGCCTGGTCTTAAAGCTGTCTTATAATTTTGAGTAATGAATGTATATCAATTTTATAGTCAAGAAAATGACATTTTTATTTCTATACAGTTAAAAGGTGTCCTATGAATTAGAAAAAGCCTTTGTGGGTTTTAATAAACCATAAAAATGTTAAATCATTCCATTATGTATAGACATAATCATCCCATAATTATTGATTGGCTAGTAGCTTACGTCAAATGCACAGATTATCTTTGCTACATCTCTGCCTTGGAAACTACGGTTCTTCTCTAACATCCACTGCTCTAAATGTAGCTATCTCCAATTTGCAACTTACCTGAACAACTCAAATGTGAAAGATCCAATTGTCTGCCTATGCAGTATGGTGAAGCATATGGAGTGCATTACACCTAAGGCCGAGAGTTTCCGCTGGAGGCTTAGCAGTATCTGGAGTATAAACTAAGGTGTTGTCTTGGACAAATAAAGTCCTTAATGGTTTGAGTTACAGTAAATTTGAAACTCATTCTCCTCCTGTGTATGAAAGTAGAGATTGGGTGGTGGCATTTGGGGGGGGTGGTGGGCAATGGCAAGGTTTAATCTCTACTGAAGGTCAGAACAGAAGGTGTTCTCATATTAAGGTATGGCAAGAAAACAGTTAGGGTATCACATGACACTTTCTATTGTCCAAGAAGCATGAGTTGCTATAGCGTTAAAGCAGAAGTTTACAGAGTTTCAACGTCTTAAGATTTTCACACAGAGTTCAAACTGTTACCTTTTCTCCTGGTTGATATCACTTTGGGAAATATGTTAGCAATGTAAAATAGCACATTCAAATTTCTAACATAAAGAAAACCAAAGTTTTCTTTCCTTGATACTGAGCATGTTAAACAAGAAAACACAGTTTAACGTCCATTGACTGTAAAGAAACATCCTCTCTCTTGCTCACCTTCCTCCTTATCCTCCTCTCTCTCTAGCACATGGCTTACATACTATTATTAGTATCTTAAAATCAAAATATCCTTGGCATCATCAGAGATTAAACCATGGTGGAAATGCACTGAAATGTAAAACTGAAAACAAATCTTAGAGCTGGAAGAGACTTCAGAGCTCATTTAGTTCAATCCTCTTTAAAGGATACAAAAAGGCTACTGACAACTTACAAATGACCCATAAAGTTCTAAATTAAATTAGTAATTCGTTAATGGGCTGTTAGAAAATTTACATCTCAGATAGTCAACAAATCTGATATATTTCAAAGAATCACTGATGTTCACTATTATTTCATTATTATCCATTTCAAACTCTCAATAAGGATCATTAAGGATCTAAAGAGGTCTCTCTCACTTTTAATTACATATATTGTTAGCTGTGGAGGGAGGAATTATGAATATAAGTGGCATTCATAAATACAGGAACTCACAAGATATAGATGAATGTTCCTCGAAAATGTTAGCACAGTTCTTTAATTTCCAAATTCCTTATTGAGGTATACCATGTACTTTTAAAAGTGGGCATGGTTATATTTTGATGAAAAAATTGTTCTAAGAATTTAAGACAACAGACCCAATATAGTTCTCTAGCCTTGAATGTACAGATGGAAAAACAAGAAATTTACCAATTGAAGTGTTCATTATTCATCATGACTTTTCCTCCAAATCCCATCAGATCTGTATCCAGCCAGGCCACGAGTGGCAGTCAAAGCAACATGGCACTTGCCTTTGCTGAGGACTTTCACATAGCTACGCCCGCCCTCCCCAAAAACTGTAACATCACTTAGTACTGACACCACAGTAAAGCTCATACGAAAGGGCACATGTATACAACCACAAGAGCTATCTGATGTGTGTATAAAAGGAACTTTACCTGGGAATAATAAAAGTGTAATTACTGAAGCACCTGCAACATATCACTTTATTATCATTGATACAAATGCTCAAATTGACTGTCTTCTACCCCATTGCTATTATTGCACACACATTTTATTTTTAAATGCTCATTTTTGGGGGGCACCTGGGTGGTTCAGTCAGTTAAGCCTCCAACTCTTGATTTTGGCTCAGATCATAATCTCAGAGTCCTAGGATCGAGTCAGCACCAGGCTCTGTGATCAGCAGGGGATCTACTTGAGGATTCTCTCTCTCCTTCTCCTCCTGCCCCTCTCCCCACCCATGCTTTCTCTCTTTCTAGAGTGAATAAATCTTTAAAAAAAGAAAAAGAAAAAAGAAAAAAATGCTCATTTTTAATAGGCATGTTTCCCAGTTGAAAGTTTTAAAGCAAAATTTGTTTTATATTTAATTCAATTACAAAGTTAATTCTGCTGTTAATAATTTGACTCAGAATTTCTAGGTGGTCTCAGTTAATACAAGCTTACAACTTTTTTTTTTAAAGATTTATTTATTTATTTGAGAGAAAGAGAGAAAGATCAGGTGGGGAGCGGCACAGGGAGAGGGAGAGAGAAACTCAAGCTGACTCTGCGCTCAGTGCAGAGCCTGACCTCATGACCCCGAGATCAGAGCTGAGCCGAAACTAAGAGTAGGAAGCTTAAAGACTGAGCCATCCAGGTGCCCCTAACATGTTTACATCTTGAAAGAACTAATCTGAAGATTGATAAAAGTAGACTGCCCTGATTCATATCAAAATGTATGTGTGAAATGTTAATATTTTATGGTCCCCTTAAATCTTTAAAAGATTGTTCTTTTATTTTGTATGACCAGGGCTAACTAAAAGTAACTGTCCATAAACATCTCCTTGCAAATATATATTAGTGAGGCACTATTATAATTTATACTTAAGGAAGGTTAATAGCAAATATTTTCCATTGACTATAAATTATTATATTATCTCAAAGTCCTATAATCTACTAAAGCATCTTATACTTTAAAAAATATTTTAATTCATATTAAAATAAATCATACATAAATAAGCATTTTCTTATAAACATAATTAACCTGTATACTAAGAAGAGTTTCTTCCATTACATCTAGTGGATATATATTTTATTTATTATAAAATGATAACACAGAAAGGTTTGTGGAAAAATCTGTGGTTTAAAGAAGAGGTTCAAGATTCCAGAGCTGCAAAATGTGTGCTAGATGGAGAAAAAACACATCATTTTATTTATCTGATAAATGTCAGTAGTGTACCTCTCTTTTTATCTTGACTAATTTTGCTCCCATTCAAAAAATTTATTATATTTGACAAAGTGCAGCTCTGGTAATAGTTTTTATTTGTTTGTTTTGTTTTTAAATATACATGACACAATGATGGGAATATACATGACACAATGATGGGAATATCTGGCTCTAAAATAGGCCATATATTTCAATTTTAATAGGTCAGCTATGGCCTGGTTCCACAGTCGACTGCAATATATTTACACACTAAAATTTGCCATCAGCTCAGCATTTCTAAAGGAGGTGTCAAGAATATGAATAAAATCCATTTGTTTATTTTTTAAAAATTAACATTACGCTGATAATAAGTCTTCATTGAAAATTGAACAAGTGTGACATTTAAATACATGTTCTACATGGGCTGCAGAATCACACAAAAAAAGAATTGAATTTCTGCTCCACTATTTAATATCAAATGACCTTGGAGAAGTAACTTAACTTCTTTGAGTCTCAGTTTCTTTTCTATAAATAGAACCACTGTGGCTAGGATTAAATGAGCTGAGCACGTAAAAGACTTATACAGTATTTGCTACGAGATTTTATTTTTTATTTTTATTTATTTTTTTTAGAGAGCGAGTGAGCAAATGGCAGGGTGGGGGTGCAGAGGAAGAGGAAGAGAAAGAATCTTAAGAATCTTAATCTCCATGACCAGCTCATAGCCCAATGCAGGGCTCGATCACAACCCCGACATCAACCCGGACATCATAACCTGAGCAGAAATTAAGAGTTGGATGCTTAACTGACTGAGCCACCCAGGTGCCCCTGGTACAAGATTTTAAAAGTGTTTCTTATTAAGAATAATTTTTCTATTTCAGGCACTTCAGGTTAGAGTGAAGTGATATTTGCATTTTAAGAGCATATGTTTATTACAAATGTTCACAATTGTTGTTTTCTTAGCATCATAGATTTTGACGATTATATAATCTGCCAAAAGAGCAAATTACACTTAATGAAAATGTCAATACTGAGCAGGAATTGTTAACTGAAATAAAATGAAAACCATTTTTTGCATTTGTGAACACAAGTACTACCAGTGCATCTGAGAGATAATGTAAATATAAAGCATGTATATTCTATTACTAGGTTTAGTGCAAATGAAAACCATCAAGTTAATTATAATTTGATTATATAGTAAAAAAAAAACTCAGGTTAAAAATGACAGTGTACAGAAGGTACTGAATCACTATATTGTACACCTGCCTGAAACTAATATTACACTGGATGTTAACTAACTGGAATTTAAATAATAACTTAAAAAAGAAGAAAAAATAAACCTTGAAATAAAATATATTTCTATACATTTTAAAACAGGGATCAATATTTGCTTCAATAGGCACTAAAAGACACACAGATTCTTACATTTGCCAGCATTTGGTTATCAACTCTTGTTTGAAATAAGTGACAACCAGCTAGGTTTTTTTTTTTTTTAATATTGTTACAGATATATTCTTCTGCTTCACCTTTTCCCACTGGATCTTATTCTTTTATTTTAAACAAATATATATAAATTATTGTTCACTCTGTACTAAAACATTTCAGTTTTAAGTACTAAACACCTAGTTTAGCTAGAAAATTGTAATAAATAATTCAAGTAGGATATAATAAAATTCCAAATAACGCCAAAGAAGTACTCAGTCATAAAGGTAATA
Source organism: Ursus maritimus (assembly GCF_017311325.1). Classification (NCBI taxonomy): domain Eukaryota; kingdom Metazoa; phylum Chordata; class Mammalia; order Carnivora; family Ursidae; genus Ursus; species Ursus maritimus. The sequence goes on along the minus strand of NW_024425563.1, from coordinate 57,708,829 downwards.
TTTAAAAAGTAGAGAAAGATTTCTGTCCTGAGAAAACATGATGTATTTTTAGTAAGACGAGATTTATACAGATGAAGCAGACAGGGAATAATACAAAGATATATAAAAACATATATTCTTCTATAATTTGTGAATGTAAAGAAAAAAGGCTTTATGTATTAGTGTGGCTTGCAAAGGCCCCCTTGTAAGAAGATGAAGTCACATAAACTTGAAGGGAGCTTAGATTTCCATTTAGAGGGAATGTCTATATATTGTTTGGGGCAGCAAGGTAGATAGACAGGAATTTTCAAATGATTATATTTTAGTATCAAGGAAGTTGTTATTGATAGCCATAGTGTCTGTCCTTTTGGAACTAGGAGAATGTCCTAGTTGCCAGAATCGGAAACATTCCATCTAGAGAAGAAGGTGGTGAGTTTTACATTAAATACACGGAATAAAAGCTAATGGTTGATTATTGAAAAGATCCCTTTACTAGATGTACTGGAGCTTGCATTAGAAATAAGGATAAAAGTAAGGCTTGCTTGCCAAGTGGTCACTGAAACTGTGATTATGCATGAGCTTTCTATGGTAGTATAAAATATAACAATATAACAATAATAGCTCAGCCTTGTGGTAGCCTCATACTTAGAAAGAAAAGAATCGAAAACCATAAAGAAGGTTTAAAAGCCTTATCAGATGAATTATCAGAGAAGCAAGGCAAAGAAGTACATTATCCTGAAATCCAAGAGAAGAGAAAAATTCCATAAATGGGTGATGAATTGTTTCATGTAAAATAGAGCTATTGTGGAAGATAATATTTGGGAAAAAAGAGCCTAAGAGAAAGGTATGGTTAGCAGCATAGAGAATGCTTCATCAGAGTAGCAGGGGATCCAGAATGCAATAGGAAAAGATGAAATGGATGCAGTATTTTTCAAAAATCTATATATGAGCCAGAAAAAAAAAAAAAAGTGCAGTTATCTAAAGGAGAAACAAAGATAGTGGAAGTGTTTTTGTTTGTTTGATTTTTCCTTAGAAGTTTCTAAGAAGTTAAAGTTAAAGAGAAAACTGATTATGTTGACATCACTTTGCACACATCAATATTTATTGAGTGGATAATTGAGAACTAGTTGGAAAAGGCAAAAATTATGGAAACAAGAATATTTTTGGAAGTCAGAGAAGGTGAGTAGGTGTGAGTTTGCTTTAACTGAAGAAAGAGAGAAGTATGCCACTTATAAAATATCCATTAAAAGTCACCACATCTTTTCTATATGATGGGATTGCGGAGTTTTAATAAAGTATCACTTTGGTATTAAAGAATAATAAGTACTAATAATAAGAAATATTATTTAGAGGTCTTAGTTTCTCTTTTCCAGGTATATTTCTCTCTCAACCTTACCATATGAAGATGCTTGTGTTTGATACACAACATTCTTCTTAAGTATTTGCAATGAGTTTTACAATAAATACTATAATAAGTAATAAATAATACAATTACTAATTTTACAAGATGTAACAGTGTAATCAAAATAGGGACATCAGATTCTGACCCATAAGAACTCGGTAAAGAGAATCAACTAAGTAACTCTCATTAACACCTCAGGAAGTTGGGGCACCCGGGTGGCTCAGTCCGTTAAGCATCCAACTCTTGATTTTGGCTCAGGTCATGATCTCAGTGTTGTGAGATTGAGCCCCACATCCAGCTCCACACTGGTCATGGAGCTTGCTTAAGATTCTCTCTCTTTCTCTCCCTCTGTCCCTTCTCCTTCATCTCTTATTTAAAAAACCAAAAAACCAAAAAACAAACAAACAATAAAACACCTTAGGAAGTTATTAAGCATGCAATTTTTAGACACCTATCAGAATAAAGTGCTTTGCACTTCACTTCTGATTATGAATTTTTACGATTCTCCCTTTCATACAAATCTACACCATGCATTGTCAACCTTAAATCATACTTCATCTTTCTATGAATGAGTTCATTGAGAATTGTCTGGTTCCATCAAGCAACTTTCATGTTTGCTTAAATATAAGATAGCACATACTCCTAACATTATCTCACAGGAAATAGGAAGTCATGTTTTGAATCCTCAAATCCCTGCATACTCTCATGTGGGTCACTCCCTCAATTATCTTATTTTGAACTACAAACCACTATTTGGAAAGACATATTATTTGGAAAGAACTTCAATCAATAATAAATGTTAATGCTTATACAATTTTCTCCATAATTCAGTGTTAAAAAAAAAAAAAGAGAAAAAAAGGAGGGAGGTAATTAAACATAGATTTTAACACAAATTGAGTAGTTTAAAACAATAGGTATTTATTCTCTCACGGTTCTGGAGACTAAGAGCCCAAAATCAAGGTATAGCAGGGCCATGCTCCTTCTGAAAGTACTAGAGGAGGATTCTTTTTTGCTTCTCCTACCCTCTGGTGGTTGCCAGCAATCTTGGAGTTCTTTGGCGGTAGGTGCATTATCCCTGCCTCCATCATTGCCTGGCCGTGTTCACTGTCTTTTTTTTCTTATAAGGACATCAGTTATATTGGATTTAGAGCCCACTCTAATCTAATATGACCTCATTTTAACTACCACATCTTTAAATACCCTATTTCCAAATAACGGCACATTCTGAGGTTCTGGGCAGACATGAATTCTGGGGGGACAATATCCAATCCAATACAGTGAATGAAAAGTATTCCATAAAGTAGAAAATGGAAAAAAGCAACATTTCTAAACCATATACTATTTTATATACTATGTAATGTAATGTTTTTAAAGATTGATATATTAAATAATATAAATAGACATAGGACTATTTGCCTATATTCCCTTAAGTTTATATAACCAAAATGGCCAAAATCTTTATTTTGCATCTTTCTATAGCAAAAATGTCCTTACATTCAGGCACAAATGGTAGTCTGGTGAATCAAATGGTTTCTTATTGATTATTTGCCCCCTCAGAAATGTTTATTTGACCTAGTAAACCCTTTCCACTTTTTTTGACACCACAGAAACAAGGTTGTTCTTAATCTTTAAGGAGATAATTATATCTGGCATGCTTTGCAATGAAAAAACAAAATAAATATCCGTTTTTCAAAAGGAGAGTTCAAATCTAACTTAATACACTTCCATCTCCATCAATGGAGTTTTAGCAAAGTTTCTGTGTCTACCCCATTTAAAGACAAGAGTGTGTCTATCATCCTAGGTGGATACAGCGTGGAGATACAGCAATATATCCATTTCTTTTCACTCTTTCCCCTCCCTCTTTTTTTTTTTTCTTTTTTCTCTTTAAACCCTTAAAGGCCTAGTCTGATACTCACTTTTGCCAGGAAACCTAAATCATATGTTATTTACTTAGTCCTCTACACATATCACCTATTGCTTCTCAAAAAAACAAGCAAAAGAAAACTCTAACATAGATTATAGTTACTTCTGAACCATCCCATCATTGAGATGTTAATAGTTCATACAAGTTCACATAGCATTTGGAGTCAAGGACCACATTAATGCCCAATACTTTCAAACTTCAATCCATGCCTTCTGCAAAGCCTTCATTGATTTTTACTTTTACTATGTATTTACAGAATTTATGATTGATATTATGGAACTGGAAAGTGTTTCAGTTAAGCTTGTCTTATCTCCCTAGATTCCCCTGGGAAGCAGCAGATTAATACATTTGCGACCAAAGAACTTAAGAGTCTAAATTGGTAGCATGGCCCTATTGCATTGTAGCTTGGGCAAACTATTCCATCTCTTTGCACTTCAATTTCCTCATCTGCAAAGTGAAAATAACAATACCTGAAGTATTATTGGAGTGAGGATTTAATGAATTATTCCATGTCAGGTAAATGGAACAGTACTTGGCAGAGAGTAAGTGCTCAATAATTGTTAACCATTGTTCCTACCTCCTGTATACCCTCAAGCATTAAGCAAGCAATAAGCATCATTTGCATACTTTCTCATTTTTAACAGTTCTTTAAAATACCTGATTTGATTTAAAAGCTGACTTAGTGTTGAGTCATAGTATAATTTAACTTGAAAATTAATTGAAAAATGTATATTCTAAATGTTACTTTAGTGAATTTAAGGACTCTCTGATTTTTAGCTTTTGAAGAGATGAAAATCCATATAAAATATTAAAAAAAATAATTTGGCTTTTAAGCACATTCTTTCAGATGTACTTGTTTTAGCTCTGCTACTTAAATTGTACTAACTTCAAAAATGTAATAACATGATAGATGCAAGATCCTGGACTGGATTTCAAAAATGCCATTCAGCAATATCAATAGATTCCTGAATAGAAAATATTAATAAAAACACTAATGTTTCTGTGTTGTTAATGCTAAATAAGTTGATATTTAATCATGTATGATACATATAATATAAAGGTATAGAATATAATTATAGCTACGGAAACTTACATATGAAAAGAAATACATATCAATGAAGTACACTATTTGTACCTCATTAACTGAAGGCAACAAAAATTCCTACGGAAGGAGAACCCATTTAAACAAAAAGTGCATGAAAAATGAAAGCTGGGGGACTGAGGTTACTGAAAAATATACACAATAGTTTTACACCTTTGAAATAAAATTCTAAGTGTAATACATGATATAACAAGACTACCAGAGTTCACATACTTAAAGTAAGTAAAATAGGTACAAGGCATTTCCCTTTTATTTACAATACCTGCTCAATAGGAAAATTTTAGGTCTAGTCTCCCCAGAATTCCAATGAAGTCTGTATAAAATGCATTTTTTTTTGTTAAATGAAATCATCTGAATTAAAATCTATAATTGTTAACCCTCACTTTATGCAACACATTAAGGAGAAAATTTAAGTAACTTCATTCCTGTAGCATTTGCTTGGTCCAACTTAAATTCATGACAAAAACCAGGGCCAATCAGACAGTGTTTCACATTCAGTTCAATCCATTCTCACATAGACATAGTCAAATACTTCCAGCAAATATTTTATTCTAGAATTTTCCATTTCTCTTAGCCATAAAGTTACCAAATCTATTTCCTAAATAGTTTGGATTCTCCCTCTTCCTTCAAAATCATCTATACTGCATAATTTATAAAATAATTTCTAAGTTCTTTTGTTTCTAGTGTATGACTCGTCAAGTCCAACCTATGTACTGTTGTCAAAAGAATAAATCTGTCAATTTTTTATGCATGTGTAAGGTACACACACAATGCCTGACATATATAGAAAGATACCATTTCATTTTAAGGTAGAACAATGTTGTTTTCCTCCCCTTTAAAAATTCTCTTCCTAAATTGGCATATTATCTCCTTTTTGTCTTCAAAATGAAAATCTTTTGCCTTGATGAATTAACTGGATGAACTTGGCACAAGAAACCTAGATTCAAAGTGGCTTAACAAGAAGAACATATGAAATTTCACATACCAGTTTAGAGACACGGTGGGCTCTGGCTAGGGTTCCAGCTCTGCTTTTCAGGTTTTTGAGTTCGCCTTCGTATCAGCTAAGATTCATCTGGCTCCTTTCACAGTTGCAAGAGACTTCCAATAGTAACTGTGGAACAAAATTCCCACCATGCATCTAGTTGGAGAAAAACTGTTTTTCTTTTCCATGGGGCTAGAATAAGTTTGTCACTGATTTCGACCTGTTTACATCCGCTTACTCTTGAGCCAATTATTAGAGAAGGGATGAAATTACTACAAGAGACTTAGTGATATGTGGGGAATCATTATCTGGAATAAAATGAATATTGAAGAGTGAATACATATTCCCTTCACATAACATATCTAATTTTTGCATGTTATAGTCCCAGATTTGCCTACACATACTGTAAATGCTAATCATGACAAACTATCTCTTGTTTCCTAAATGTGTCATGGTCTTTCTCCCCATTAGCTATATTTACACCTTTCCAAGAATGCTCTTCACCATGTCTCCACTTGACTCATCTTAAGCATTCTTTAAAGGTTAGCTTAAGCACCAACTATTCTTAATAAATGTTCCTGATTCTACCAGGATGAATTAGGAACATCTTTCTTAGACCTTGATTACTTCAAGCACAGTACTTCTCAACCTCCTGAACACTGGATTACTTGGTAAAATGACTAAAATACTAATGACCTGAAACCATTCCCAAATATTGATTCAGTTGGTTTGGGATGAAGTCTGGACAAGGGAAATTTTTTAATTTCTCAGGTAATTCCAATGTGAAGTCTGGGCTGAGAATCCTCTAGCATATCACTTGCACATCTATTACTATATATTTGTATTTCTCTTCTACTAAGTTGTGAGTTTTTGAAGATGAGACTATGGTTTCCACCTTTGTATGCTAAGCACCTGAAGAGAGTGCCTGATACAAAGTCTGTACTCAAAATTAGCTGATGATAAAGGCTGTTTCAAAGGATGGTTATTTCAATTCAATAGCTATTAATTGCCTACAGTGTGCTGAACTCTGTATGTGGTGTTGCTATACAAAGGTAAATAATACAGGGTCAGCCTTTAGAAGAATTTCTATCCAATGCAGTGCTCAAAAGTGAGCACACAGATAGTAGCATCAGGCTACTACATCTTAAATTACTCTTCCAGAACTTCCAATATTCTCAATGAATAGGGCAAGTCATTCCTTCCTTAAGTTAATACTCCTTTACCATAAGTAACTGAATGCATATTTTTTAAATAGGGTCTCACGGGCATATATTAATGAATATGTAAAGTCTAACTATAAATAGTTCTCTTTTGTTTTTTTTTCCTTTATACGAATATTTAAAATATAAAAGGGTTTCTATTTTATCTGAGCTCCAAAATAAAAATGCTAAAAGAATCCAGTAAGTTTTACTTTGGTTCAGTATTCAAGGAAAGGCAGGTGTTCACCAAATAGAATGAGAAAATTAAAAGCAGTCTAACTGTAGAAAGTCCCTTTGAGCCACAAGTTTAAATTTTTTAATGGTTTTACAATCTTCTCAAGCTGTCAATGGAAAAAAGTGGCTTGACATTGAACACATACCAAGTCAGTAGCATAACTATTTTATAATGTCTGATTGGTCACTGAAAAAAATAGCTTAAAATTCAATCCATGTGATGGAAATGCCACTTAGAAAAAGACCATTCATACTGCAGTGCTGCAGGAAAATTGTGGTTATAACAGTTCCCATTTCATTCAGCAGCGGGATTTTTAAAGAATTACAAATGGAATCGTTCCTAGAATATTGCATGTTGAGTATTATTAATATAAATTTTACCATCATAAAATTCACCATTAATAAGAAAATGTCATTATTTTTTCATCTTACAGGTTTAAAAAAAACTTTATATGTTAAATGAAGATTCTCAGGCTAATTTATGGAAACCCTTTGGGAATATGCATTCATAATTCCTCTAGGAAATTCACATATTAATTTAACTGAAATGTACTGAATACTTGCTATTATTGTTTCTCATAGTAGAAGGGGTTTGCCAAAGTCATAGATTTTGAACTCTATTTGGGAAGCCTGTGAATGGATATTAATGATTAGAGGTTACAGTATTACAGATTCCCTGAAATAGAAGGGTTTATAATGTTGAATAGCTGTCTTAACCCTGCAAAAGAGAGAGAGAGAGAGAGAGAGAGAGAGAGAAAAGGAAAAGAATCAAAATAAATCAACTGGTGAATTTTTAAAATTCAAAACCTGTTACAGAAAATCGTTATGAAAGGATAAATGGACTTCAACCACATTTAGAAATCAGACACATCTCCTGTATATCAGTATTAGACAGTCTTGAGGCCTATAAACTTTCAACTTTTAAATCTGTGCTAATTTCAGCTAAATGTCAATTGCCTAATTTTGAAAAATCCAAACTCACTGATTTTCTTTTATGCCTATTTTCCTGTCTACCTCTGGGCTTCTTCCTTGTCGATTAGCAGTTTCCAAAATGAAAAGGAAGGGACAGGGAAAGAAAGCATTATAAATCAAACAGAATTTGCCCAATCTTAGTAATCAGCTTTGAAAAATGATTTAGTAGGTTTACTTAGTTTCTTAAATAAAACACAGCAGTCAGGGTTTGTTTTGTTCTATTTTTTAAACAGACTTTATTTTTTAGGTTCATAGCAAAACTAAGCAGCAAGTATAGAGTTGCCATTTAATCCCTGCCTCCATACACACAGCCTCCCCCACTATCAACACCCCCTACCAGACTGGTACAATGAGGAACCTACATTAACACGTCATCACCCAAAGTCCATAGCTTACCTTAGGGCTCTCTCTTGGTGTTGCATATTCTGTGAGTTTTGACAAATGTATAATGACATGTATCCACCATTATGGATATCATACAGAACAGTTTCACTGCCATCAAAATCATTTGTGCTCTGCCTGTTCATTCCTCCCTCTCCACAACCCCAGGCAACCACTGATGATTTTATCATCTCCATAGTTTTGCCTTTCTAGAATACCATACAGGTTGTGCTCGCTTCGGCAGCACATATACTAGAATACCATACAGGTGGAATTATACCATATGCAACCTTTTCATACTGAATTTCTTTGACTTAGTAATACATAAAGTTCCTCCATGTCTTTTCATGGCTTGATAGCTCATTTATTTTTAGCACTGAATAAAATAATAATCCATTGTCTGGATGTATCACAGTTTAACCGTTCATTTTCTGAAGGACATCTTGGTTGCTTCCAAGTTTTGACAGTTATGAATAAAAATGCTATAAACATCTGTGTGCAGGTTTCTGTGTGGACGTAAATTTTCATCTTAGTAAATACCAAGGAGTGTGATTGCCAGATCATATAGTAAGACTATGTTTAGTTTTGTAAGAAGCTGTCAAACTGTCTTCCCAAGAGGCTGTACCATTTTGTGATCAGTTAAGAGTTTGTTTCTTCGCGTTCTTGCCAGCATTTCGTACTTTGGCCATTCCAATACGTGTGCAGGGATCCCACTGTTGGTTTTCTAATTCCCTAATGATTTATGATGCAGAGCATTTTTTCATATGCTTATTTGCCATCTTTATATCTTCTTTGGTCAGGTGTCTGTTTAGGTCTTTGGCTCATTCTTTTATTAGTTTATTTTCTTATCGTTGACTTTAAGAGTTCTTTGTATATTCTGGACAACAGTCCTTTACCAGAGTTGTATTTTAGAAATGTTTTCTCCCTGTGGCTTGTCTTCTCATTCTCTTAACAATGTTGTTCATAGAGCAGAAGTTTTTATTCCAGTGAGCTCCAGCTTATCAAAACTTCCTTTCCCGGATTGTGCCCTTGGTGTTGTAGCTAAAAAACCATCCCCGTCCCCAAGCTCATCATCTAATTCTGCATTTTATATTTAGGTCTGTGATCCACTTTGAGTTAATTTTTGTGAAGGATATAAGGTCTGTATCTAGATCCATTTTTTTTTTTTGTACGTGGATGTTCAGTTGTATTAAGGTTTTAATGTTTGTGGTGTGACCTGCGTCTTTTGTGATAAATGCTTTTAAAGTTTTATTACATTTATTTTTAAAATCTACTGCAGAGTTAACATTAGCAACAGCTATCAAGGCCAAATAATCAAGAATTATAACCATGATGTTCATGAAAAGAATACCCTTTATAAAGACATCAGACAAATACACAAGAGAACACTTTTATAGGAACCAGAAGAAACATTTCCCTATTACATTTTAAATTATATCTTACTGGAAAAATAGTGACTAGTGATTTCACTATTAACTTGGGTAGTATTAGTAATTAGTAATTAGACAAATTCACACCTACACCTAAACAAACAAAATGCTGTCTGTACATAGGATGGCATAGTTCCTATAGCAAAGTCCAAGCCACTGGTTTACAGAAATGCTGAGAGGAAAAGCAAGGAAAAGAAATATCTAGAATGCTCATTCAGCCTCTAATTTTAATAATTTATATATCAATCTCTGTATACCCACTTTAAGCGTTACTGCTAAAAAATTTCTAAGGCTACGGGCTTCTCTTAGAAGGTAAACATTTATCCTTTAAATGTGAAAAATGCACATTTAGCATAAAAAGATGTGTGGTATGAAGTATTAAGAGTCATTGTGTGATACTGTGATATATTAAATGTCTTTTCCTCAGTAAGCAAGTAATATCCTTTTCACTGTGTGGTCTTAGGAAAAAAAAGTCAAAAGCTGTGGTGAGAGTGGGGGGGGGGCGCCTAGGTGCACACATGCCTATGTGCATACACATGCTCTTTTTCCACGTAAGCGATGAGGAGGTAGAGAATTTTTTTCCAGGACTTTGAGAACCGCATATTTATATATCTTCCTAAATCAAGCAAAAGGTAGTAGTATTTAAAATGATGAAATATACCCAGAAATGACAGGAACAAAAATCACTGGCAAAAAAACTTATGTGATATAGAAAAGAGAGTTAAATATGTGTGTGGAGAAGTTACACTGATTAAAGTTTTGGCGGATAAAGCTCAATGCACACACATTATTTCAATAACTTTTCCTTTTGGGGGGCATAAATGAACATATTTTATTTTTCTATCCTAGGTATATTATTAAAATAAGCAGATTTCCCCTTTTTCTTTCCATTCAACCCCTGATCCATTTTCCAGTCCCCCAGTGATTCCATGTCAGCATGCTCTGTTTTTGACTAGACAAATAGTACACAGATTTATTCCTACAGAAACAATCTCTGGTAAAATCGTAGTGTCTGCTTGAATAATACCCAAAGGTTAACTGCATGCTTTCCACTGGCCAGAAATAACTCACAGAAAATGAATCCACAGAGCAGTCAATGGAATATTATAACCCTCTTAGGGGAGCCATTGGACTATGAGAGAAATTTGAGGTGGAGAACCAGCCTTTATTTTACACACACACACACACACACACACACACACACACACAGAGCTGTGTATGTTATAAACTCTAGTAAGAATTAGACTATTGATCTGTGAAAATTTTTCACTTGAAGTCACATAATGTTATCTTAATATTCCTTTCATCCACATTGTATCATGGTGATAACATTAAAAATGATATTCATTTATTACAGTTGTAACAATGAGAATGAACTAGATTGCAGTCATTCTAAAATGAGGAGGGACTGATGTTACTTCTTAGATATAAACTGATATGCATTGGAAAGTTGGAAATATGGGATGTGTGTTCCTTAAACTACATCCCAGAACTTATTTCAGGGGGAAGAAAAGTCCCACACTTCCAATGCATACAGGGATTCTGTACTTCTGAGATTAACTGTAAGCATTACTTTGACAAATTTCTTTTACTAAAGTCACTTTGAATTTGGTGGCAGGGGTAGTGCTAAAGGTATGGACAAATGAAGATGAAAATAAATATTTTTAGAAATAAAACTCAATTTGTCACACGGGAAAAATCATTAACTTTTCAAGTAAGAATGTTTGACTATTGTTATATCATGGTTCTGCCAATGTGCAGACTCATCGTTTTATGCGGACATGTTATGTCCTAATTTTTGTGTTATTTTTGGGAGTTCACACACTTTTGAAACTTTCTGTGAACATACTTGGATCTAATGTGCCTGAAAACATAGAAAGGTGATTTTCATAAAGGAAATCAGTGCACAATTAAAGGTGGAGACACATTCTCAATTTGCATCAATCCAATTTAATATGTCCCTTAAAAGTAAACTTCATAAAGATTTAACAGTGTTCTAGCCTAGGGATTTGGAAAATCTTTTCCCCTTCCAAAATGATATTCCAGGGGATTTCCAGACCTTTCTTCCCTATTATGCTTGATAGCATTCTATCTTATCACCTCAAGTTCTGATATTTCCTAGAATATCTACACACTTACACATAAACACACTAACAACTATATCTACATTGTGCTTCCTTTTGCCCTAGTTACATTTCTCACTTCATCTAAATTCTGGACCATCCATAATTTCTTTTCCTCCTAATTCTAGGCAAGGGCAGAATTTACCATGTCAGGACTGAGAGTGACAAAAGGCAGAATGAAGGTGAGAAGAGCATACCCATGAAAATATGGATCTCATCCCATCATCCTTGCTTCAGAGGTGATGCTCCAAGAGACAAAATAAGCCATCAGGTTTGCTGCCAGGCGGAGTGCCTCTGAGAACACAGGACCCTCCACAGGAACCTCATCTCAAGTTTCTGCACCCTTTATAATTATTATTTCCATGTGCTTGTATGTCTTCACATTCTTAATGAGTAAGACAAATGAAAAAAAGGGGGGGATCAGAAGATAAAAATGGAGTCCTCCCTACACAGCCCTTTCTCTCCCTGTGTAAATTAATAAGTATGAAGATTTTTTAAAAACATCGGTAGGCTTCTGTGTTCTTCAAAGACAAGAAAAAAAAAAGACACTATTGACTTCGCTCTGTTCATGGAAGGAGACAGAATTAAAGAATCTGGTGGAAACAGGCAAAGCCAACAGAGGGTAATCATGCAGCCAAATTCAAGCCTCAAAGGAACACAAAAAGGATGGAAGATTCCTGGACAGAGAAGTGTGCTCCTATTAGAGCCTTTATCCCCAAGTCCATATTCCCACTTCTTCCCCAGCCCTCCAGACCCCATACCCCGAATGCAGCACCACAAGCACTAGCTTAGAGCTTATGAAATGCCAAATACTGCAACCATACAGGGGGTTCTTATTCCAGTGTCAGGACTGGGGTGTGATCAGGGCCACTGAACATAAAATTTTGACTGAATATTCCTTTCGTTTAATTTTTTGCAATGTTATTCTTTATGCACAATACCAAGGCTAAACAGAACATCGTGGGTCAGGACAGAAATACAACCACCACTGACAACACTGCTTTTATTCATTTGTTCAATAGATACTCATTAAAGCACTATAAGGATGTGTTCCAATTTGCAAGCAAAGGAGAATAAAAGGTTCCTTAAAGGACTGCAGGTTTCTTAAATCAGTGATTATCTGAATATAGGTGTGGTTAAATTGTATATGTCAGAGTTATTCATTTTTCAACTTAGATAAAATGTTCTCTTCCCATAAAATGGCAAAGAATGAATTTTAATTCTTTTAATCACCGTTATTGACTTACTATGACTTCTCCAATTAGATGTACTAGGGTAAGTTTTTCTTACTTTCAAAACATAGATAACTTACATCTTAATTATTAAAAGAAATGAAATATTCTCTGTCTCTGTCTAGACAGTTATGTATACACACAGAGATCTCTCTATACATACATGCTTACACATATAGAGAAGAGACAGAGATATCTATATCTTATAACTGATACATATCTGTATCTAATTATGTCTTATATCCCACATCTAGAGATATCTTTCTATAGAGGGAGACCAAGAACCTTTCATTTTTCTTAAAAATTAGGACAGACAGACAGACACACACACCCCTTTACTAATAAAGGTGTAGGGAGTGTGTGTGTGTGTGTGTGTGTGTGTGTGTGTGTTTGTGTGTATACACACCTATACCTCAAAGTAGAATATAAACTGGGAGAGTACTAAAGATTTTTGCCAAAAGAGTAATAAATAGGAATGACGTAATCTGAAAGGGACTTTCTTCCTATACAATTTTCAGACGATTTATTTTAAATTCATAAGATGACTTTCTAATTTGAAGAAAGCAAGCCTGTATTTGAAAAAGACACTATACCAAAAGATTTATTTCTGAGTCCAGCTTCAGATACAGGGAAATGTTAAGAGACATTTTTAACTTTCAAATTTAACTTTCACATCAATAAAAAATACCACATGATATTTAAAAATCTCTATTATACCACAGAAATAGAATGTTATGATATTTAATGTTAACTACTCTATAAAGATTTAATTTTTGTCAATGCATATTTTAATTGAAAAGACTCATAAAGGTTGAGTTTATTTTAAAAGAAAGGAATGAATTAAGGCAAAATGATATGATATAGTTGAAGAACTACAGTGGACAGCTGAAAGCAATAAGTTGAATTTCTGACCTCTTGTCAAATTCTAATTAATTGTTTTGATTTTAAATTTACATATCTGAATATACAATATTTTAATATGAAAGAGTTTGGTTTAAAAATGTTTGGCATTTCTCATAACACCTTAAAAATGTAACATTTATATATGGGAACCTGGGTGGCTCAGTCCGTTAAGCATCTGCCTTCAGCTCAGATCATGATCCCAAGGTCCTGGGATCGAGTCCCACATTGGGCTCCTTATTCAGCAGGGAGTCTGCTTCTCCCTCTCCCTCTGCTTCTCCCCCACCCCCACACACTTGTGCGTGCACATTCTCTCTCTGAAATAAATAAAATCTTTTTTAAAAAATTAAAAAATAAAAATGTAACATTTATATCTGTAATATTGTACTCGGTACTACAGAAAAGTATTTTCTTGAACTCATTAGGAAAGCATAAAAGGCTTTTATTTTGACAACTTCTACCTATAAAATTATCATCAAAATTGGAGTTTTAAAAATATGATACAGCCTATGGTTTACAAAGTAATAATATGGCTATTACCTAATCTTAACTATTTTCATATAGTAATATAAGGCCCTTTTCTTGAAAATGATATTTACTTTGAGAACCAGTTTCTAAACAATTTCATTTTCCCATATAATTTCATTTATTCAGATACTTACACTTCCAGTTTTCTTTTCTATAAGTAGAATATTTATTGTTATAAATAGTATTCCTAGAAAGACAAATTATCTTAAAAAGACTCAATCCTGGAGTTTGTAAAATGTTCGTTATTGGACAAGAAAAGCTCATTCAGATTTGTGACATGGAGGCTGACATAGTCAGGACATTCTCAATGTTCATGGTTTACAAATACATCGCCACCATGATGACAAATCTTCAAACAGTCTTGGAATAATTTAGACCTCTGGTATTCTAGAACTCTAAATAACTATTCTAAATATATATGTAAATATATGTGTATATACTCAATTAATACATACATATGCATATAGATACTTTTCCCCAAATAAACAGTATTATAACAGAAAAAAAGTAAAAACCTAATGAGTGACTGAAAGCCACTGACTTGATTTAAAATCCAGTCAAAAAGATCATGCTTCTCTGTCATCAAAGGAGCATAGGCTGTATGACTACTGTCTCATTCTTTCCCACACTTGTATCCTGATGTCAGGAGGACATATATTTGGATTTCCAAATTCTTGCCTCCCTAAGGGAATTTTAATTTCCATACAATTCTCAGTAGTGAATATGACCCATCATTTCACACCATATAACATTTCTTTCAATGTAGCAGATCCTAAAGACGACATATTTAACTGAGTCACACTAGCACATGATACAATGCACTGTGAGTATTCGGGTTATAGCTCTATAGAGGCAAAGAAAATATTCTAATGACATACTTAATTTAGATGATAAAAATACCTTTTTTAAACATTTCTCCTTTTTCTATTTTCATATTTTTGGCAAGAAATAAATACTTAGAAATCTCCCAGAAATGAATTTAAAAATTTAAAAAGTCAAGATGTTAAACTCTACTTTTTAAATTAAAAATGTTAAAATTTACATTAAAATGGTATAGATTTTAATGCCTCAAATTTAGAATGCTTCTTGGGTGCCTAATTTATACACAGCCTGTTTAAATACCATGTAATCTTTATAGAAAAAAGAGAAGCTAGAGATACTGTCTTCAAGAATATTCCTTATTTGCTTTTAATATGGAATGTCAAACTAAAAACTACACATTTTAGATCGATTTTGTGAAAATTTTCAGCTGTAATTATTAGAAAATGGTCATTCTTAGGTGACAGATGAGTCCTATTTGTAATCCTTTGAACAAAGACATTTTGCTGATTATTATACATGTATATTACTTTAAAATTTATATCTTAAATAGAGAATAAAAACCAACAGGGTGTAACTTCTGCAGATAATTACATCTTAATTTATATTAACAGTATATCTAGGAAAAAACTTCTAAGAAGTGTTTTGTTATTGTTGTTGTTGTTATGAAATAACCCATAATATGCAGATGTGGAAAATCCCTATTTTTCCAGTGGCCAGATGTTTGGAACTTGTGTTGACTGAACCATAAAAATGGCTGACTCTACCACTCTACCACTAAGGAAATTAAACCTGAAAGATATATTTCCTTGTTTTGTTCCTCTTCCTTTCTTTCCCTCAAATTACCTGCTTTTGCCACAACTTCAGATTCCCTTCACTTATACTTTAAAATTATTTATTAACCTCTTAAGCAAGTGAACAAGATAGTCCTAAGGAGTTATGTGGCTGAAAGGTGATAAAAAAGAATGCTGTACCACAGCATTATTATTATTATTATTATTATTATTATTATTATTCTTGCCCTGCATGATTTAAAGGTTTAGATGTTCTGGAATGGAAAAGATGTACTGGGAATAAAATATACTTCGACCTGTAGGTCTAAGGCCATGTTTCCTAAAGAGACTATTCCCACACCAATATGATCCACCACTGAAACCCAAATGTAGAGAAAAATACAAAAACAAAACAAATAAAACTTAAAAAAGGAAAAACTGGAAAATATGCTTAAGTGTTGGAGAAGTTAAAGTCTATCAGGAACACAAGATTTAGGTATCTTAATTACCAGGAATAACAGCCCATCAAAAGTACTTCACAAAATACAATGACATTTCTGAGAATTACCTGGAAAACTGATTTTCAGTACGTTTAATACCTAAGAACATTCCTCCTACAGATTCTGCTAATATGAAACGGCTTTTGAAATTCTGAGAAAAAAACTGCAGTTTTTTTCATCTGTGACACTGAATCACACCCTGTCAGCGCCATCTATCAGTTGCAGTTTAAACTGCAATGAAAAAGAGATTCTAAAGGCCTCTGACTATAAATAACCAAAATAATTTCTTAAATCATGTAATATGCAGTTCTGTCTAATATGAAACAATTTGTTTTGAACTTACCACTTTATATCTTTTCTATGTCCTCACAATTAATGATGTAAGTGGTTTCCAGTTAGTTGAAACTATGTAGTCACATAATCCATGAATATGTAGAGATCTACACGTCACACAAAAATGCAGTTTCCTAGATCAATTACTATTTGAAGTTTCAATCATTTTCATCACAACCAACATTTTCTCTAGGACAATACAGTGTGCTCAGAGTTTGTCCATGTCTTTCTAACTGTGATGGTATATCATGCAGTGAATATTTTACATGTCATTGGCCCTCCCAAGGGTCCAGAAAAATCCTATCTTCTATGGTAGTACAGATATGAGCTTGACATTTAAAGGCCTAGAAGGTTAGTCTTTATTTTTCTCTTGTGATACTTGAAAATAAGTGAAATGAAACTTACTACTAAATCATTAAAGCATTATCACAAGATGTTTTCATATAGCCATTTGGTTTCAAGCCTGTGGAATGGGAAGCACGTTATGCTACATTTTGCATTAGAGCCCTTGCTTTAGTTAAAAGACGTTAAAATCTGTCATGGGCATGTGGTATATATACCCTTCTCTTTCCAAAACTAACAGTCAATTGGCTCCATTCTCATTTCCTTCTCTCCTTGTCTTCTTCCTCTTTCTCCTCCTCTTCTGGCAGAAGCAGAGGAATTATTTGAGCATTTTGAAATAAATGTCCTTCTGGGACATGTCTCTTTTTTCACTACACAATTAGAAAAGCAGAAGAGGCTATGCAGACTCTAGAACCACTTCAAACTGTGAGGCTGAAGGGTGAGCAAGTTTTCAAGATGAAACACAAATGCCTCCCCATGGTAATCAAATCGGCTTTGGCACTTGAATCTACTCTGAAGACTGAAAAAGATAATTTGCTTATAAGCATAAACAATAAAATGTTGTACACATTAGTAATTTGCCTCAAGGTATTTCTTCTTTCATATATAATCTCCATTATGTATTACAAATGAAAGGAATGAAAAGAATATTTGTTGGATCATAAAGCTCTATTTGGTTGACTTCTTCTTTAAAAACTTTATAAAGAAGTTTAAAGGCCCACAAATAATGTTCCAATTTTTTTTTTTTTTTTTTTTTTTTTTTTTTTTTTTGCTTTTAGCAAGAAAGAGTATTCAGTTTGCACTTGTCCAGACCTCAGCAATATAAAGGCCTTTTCCTTTTTGGGAAAGGAAGCTTTTTATACCCTTGGTTGACTTCACGAAAAACAATCTGGGACGCAAATGTAGGCAATTTAAACTAGCCGTTTGGGTGAAAATCTCTCTGTCTTCATCTCACTCAAAATATTACCTAAATGTAATCTGAACCATTTAGAGTAGCTCTACTTAAACCGTGTTATGTTTTCAGTAGTAAAGACTGATAACTTGATAGTTCCCAAGGGTTTGATTCTTACAGTTTAAGTACAGAGTTGACATTACATGCTATTTTTCCGAAAATCCCCAGGGCTATGTTAGAGATGAGATAAGTAAAGATGTATAGAGCTGTTTAAAAATTTGTGGGTATCTTCAAACCCAGTACTATTAGTCAACCTTCCTATAGGTCTATTCATTCTCACGCTAACATAATCTTTCCACTGGTAATTAAAAGAAAATAACGAAAATTTGGCTTCAAAGTTCTAAATATATATATATATATATTAATTGTACTCTGAATTTGCCATTAAAAAACACTTTGTAGGTATTATTTTTTTTGGAGGTTCTGTGTTCATTTTTTTCATTCTCTCTCTAACTTAGAATTTGACTTTTATTACCAGTAGGGTTCTTAATTCAGGCCATCATAATTTATCCTCTCGGCATGGCTCCCCTCCCCAACTATCTCCCTAACCTCAGTCTCACCATTCTTCAATACATCCTTCCCAAAGCTATTAGACTGATATTTCTAAAGGGTTTACCTCTCCATCGCTGCATAAAAATATACACTGGTCCCCAACAACACTCCCTCATGACAAGACTTCATATTCCTACTTCTCTATCTCAAACTTGAAATTCAGCTACACTGAACAGATGACAGTTATTTTAAAGATCTTGAGCTCTCTTGCATTCTCTTTCTCTCTCCTTCTAGCTCTCTCTCCCCCACACACTCCTATCCCCCAAACTCATATGTTTAGAGCATCCTCTCTCATTTTTTAGTACGTACTAAAATGACACTCCTATGAGAAATCTTTCCTGACCTCTTGAACCCATCAGAATGCATACCTGGACCATTCAGTAACCATATCACTGGACTAGAGACTATGATCAATATAAGTTCACTGAGTTAATGAATGGATTGGATGATGGAATAAAAAAAAAATCAACTCAGTAACTTTAGAAACAAGGACACTGAGAGGTAGTTTAAGAGACCTAAGCCACTCTTTGGGAAAAAAAAAAAAGCATTATAACTCAGACGACAATTATTCAGTGTTCCTTCCCCTTCTTGTATCTTGATAGCCGCTCCTAAAAATTCTTAGTATCAATAACATTAGTTTATGACTAAATCTTAACTACATACAATGGCCTGGTAAGAATAATACGCTATGCTTTTTTTTTCTTTTTATCTAAACAAAGTGTGTAATCTAGAACAGCGAAGTTTGAATTTAGTAGCTTCTGCCCCATGCCTGAGGTAGAGAACACAGCTTTGGGAACTGTGAGTGACAGCCCTACCTATGAAGTAATCAGGCTGCCCACTTAGCCCTCTTTTCCATGGTTTCTTAAATACTTGGGGTTTCCTGAATTTTTTTTTTTTTTAAGGTTGGAGAAGTACAGCCAGCTGGCTAGAATCTGCTTCCCATGTGTTCTTAATAACTTTTATTTCCCTAAGGGCTGGCCTATGCTTCTCAAACCTGGCTACACAAGAGAATCACAGGGGTAACTTTTAAAAAAAATACCAATGTGTGAACCCATAACCAAAGATTCTGATTGCTCAGAGGTGGATCTTGGGCAACAGTAGGTTATAAAACCTCCCATCTGATTCTAATGTGTGGCTAGACCTGACCATCTTTTACTTTTCACTTTTTCAGGTGAAATACCAGAATGGCCTGACCTTTAATTCGATCTGCACATCATTTCTGCACACAACTTCCAGGGCAGGGGATGCTGCATGCTCAATACATACTGACTAGTCAAATGCGGAAAAAATGATGCATTTGAGAAGATTATTCTTTCCTTCTGTTTTAGTTTGAGATTGCGGCTAGTCAATTATGCCTACGAGGACCAACTGGAAGAGAAGAAATTGTATTCTTTACCATCAATGTGTGACTGTCTTGAAAAGAATATACTGGAATCTTAGCCTTGATTTTGGAAAGCCCTCCCTCCACCTCTGGAGGCTGAGGCCTGTGGTCAAAAAAATGAGTACAGAACAGGTAACCAATTTCCCCAATTTATCTTTAATTCCAGATATTTTCTTACTAAATTCCCATTGCTCTAAACTCAACTCGCCCTTGCATGGATTCTGTGATCTGATATAGGTCCTATATCCATCTTAACTGTTAAAAAGATACTGCTAGTATTAACAAAAGAGATCAACGAGCTACACTTCACATAACAAGGGAAGAGATGATGGCACTTCACTAACAATAACAGAGCTAACAGCACTTTCCTGCCTATGACTGCCTAATTAGTGACGCTTCTTTTGAGACATTAATTTTGGTATTAGTGGGGGTTAAGGGAAGAGATTGCTGCTAATGTGCCAGTGATATTCAGAGGGTGTTGGACACTGAAACCTTAAGGCTATATATTCTGAAGGGCGGTGGCCAATTTCAACAACGTGTAAACTGATAATTAAACAGAGAATCTGGCTGTAAATTAAATGTACTGAGTGTAGGGCTTAATGAGCATAGGCTAGAATGAGCGACCAAGAGAGAAGAGAGAACGACCAGGGTGATTCCGGTCGCCGCAGTCTGGAGGCGGAAGCAGACCTAATCCACGGGAGCAGGTAATCACTGCCCGCCGGCCTCGCCTCCGTGACCGCGCGACGGCTGCTTACCCTGGCCGACTACCACGACCGCACCAACTTGACAGCCCAGAGGCCTACCTGTAGCACAAGAAGTTCTCCCGTTCCGCCCTGCCGCAGCGTCTGCGCGCCTTCGCCCACACCTTGGCTGCTGCTGAGTGCTCCCAAAGTCCCGGATTGGCAAGGTCCCCGGGGACCTCAGGAGTCCCTTCCGGCTGGCGCGCTGCCTGCTGGGCGGGAATCCCTCCGCCGGAAGCCCGCCTATGCGGCCCACCCCCCCAGCGTAGGGCTTGGCGACCTCTGGGGCAGCCTCAAAAACCAAGCACTGAAAGAGTGGCCCCCTGGCTTGGCAGATGGCCGCCCCGGTCCTGTCTACCCCAGTCAGCCGCCACCACCTCAGCCCACAGCATTTCAGCAGCGTCCTAACGCGCTGCCGTCCTTGCTGACGACGCCCCCTTTCCGTTCTGACAAAGGCGTCCAGACCCCCAATAAGGGGACCACAAGTACTGCTGTCTGCCCACCTTCATGGCCCACAAGTGTTAGTGTTTCTCGCAGGCCGCCGAACATGGGAAGTGAGCCAGCCGACCCACTATGTACTGCAGACCGCTTTTCCTGCGCCAGCTGCTCAATCCACGAGCGAGGGCCGGCTTACCCACCCTGGAAGAGACCGGACAACCCTCAGGCCCAGGCTGTTGGTAAGTCTTAGTTCTAGGAACCTCACCAAGCAGAGGCATCTGCAATGCTGCCCACTGCAGCCCCCGCCAGGACCCTTGGCACTTAAAGAAGTTCGTTTGATGAGCGTGGAGTTGAAGGAACCATCCATGGACAGGATCCTGGTGACTTTCTGGTTCCTGGGAGTCCTTGCTAAACTCCATTCGAATTAGTACGGGAGATTCCCCTGTATTTATCTGAAACATTTATTTTAACTTAGCTAGTTTGGGTTCACTAAAATAACGCTGTCATTAACTAGGAAGAATAATAAAGAGTTCCAGAATATAGATAGAGATCTATGTACTTTGATTTTCTTTTGGTACAAAAGGGGTGTACTCTTGGATGGACAAGTTTCCAAGGAAGGCTTTTCACCAAAAATACCAGACTGTGGAAAGAACCACAGGTTTATGTGACGCAGGAAAAGCAAGAAGTTAAAGACGAGGGAAGCATTTTAAAAGTTACTGATACTTCGTATCAGTTATTTCTTTTTATATAGTATAGATCAGAATATTCTTCCCATGACCAAAAATACTCTGTATACTTTTAAAAGGCTTCATGAATAAACTGGTAAAAAAAAAAAAAAGAAAGAAAGAAAAAATGCCATCATTTTGAGGAATTATGGTAATGATGATTGTTAATACTTATGGGCCAAAGCAGTAACAACAACAGTTATATGGAAGATAACACTGAATTGTGAAAATTTCATAAAATATTATCATACTTGTCATATGGATAAGTAAACCTAAGCTTAATTGATTAAATCACGTGTCTAAAGTCATATAGCTGAAATGTGGTAGATGCAAATCGCAAAACCAATTGAGTCCTGTTTTAGAGTCTATGATCTTAACCACTCTGTTTTGTTATACTTAGAGGAAAACTTTTCTCAATTTCTGGAGTTAAAGAAGTGGAAAATTATCCAAACTAGTGGCAATGCAAACCATCTGAGAAGGGAGAGTCAGGGAGTGTGGCTTTCTGAGAAACATTTCATCATAGCTGGTATTCTTGGGAACCCTAATATAGACTTTGTAATAAAGATTTAACATGAAAAAAATTTTTCTCGATAATTCTGTGGAGGGTTGATCAGAAAAAAAGATAAATGAGAAGACTTTTAGTAATTAGAATGAAATAAAGACAATGTGGACTTTGGTTATGGTTTCAAGATTTGTAGAAGTTGGTAGAAGAGAAAAAGTTACAGACAACTCTAAATTTTGAGACTAGTGGACTAAAAAATTATGGTGCCATTGGGAACAATAGGAAAATGGAAGTATCTATTTTTTGATGACAGGAAGAAAAATAGTTCATATTTTATTGGTGGTAAAATCGAATTGTGAGGAAAGATGTAAGATAGATCTTATTCAAGTGCCTTATCTACCTGTTCTGTTCTAGGCAGACCTTCTGAGTAACTAGCTCAGAATCTCAAACATCAAATTAACACTTTACCTGTTCTTACTCTAGTCTTTGTCTTATTCTTTGGGGTCTTCTCATCCCTTATCCTTCTTTCAATAGCTGGATAGTACACTATGTTATGCCCTGATATCCTATCTTGTTTCCCACATGGATCCAAGGTCATGGAGACCTGTAACTTAACCCAGTGGTTAGAGTTTCTAACTAGCAGTAGCTCTTTGGTGCTAACTTTGTAAATACTTTTATCTTTGCTTACTGACTGATATGCTTAACTCTCTGGGTGCCATATTTTGCCTATCACCTAATATACCACCTTGAAAACTTTGCCTTGTAACCAAGGTTCCAAAGAAATATCATCATAGATATCTTAACTAGTTTCCAGAGACTAGCAGTTTCCAGTAGGGCTAATTCTACTTGGGCTGTAGTCCAAATACTTATTTTCTTTGGGTCCCCCACATATCCAGAATTCCTTGAGTTTATTTAATAGAGATGAAATTTATTGCTATAAATCTATACATTAATAGCCAGTATACCATCATATTTCCTTTCTCTTACTTTTTAATCTGGGAGTCAGAAAAAAGGGAAATCACCAATAACCTCACAATTTTTCTTTCTAGTTTACACAGGAAAGTCATTCTTATGTTTGACTTGGTCAAATCCATCCCTCATAAGTAACCACTACTGAATTTGCTAAATATGGCTTCGATATATTTATACATATGCACATATTCACTTTGATACTTTTATTATATTCATTGATTAGTTTCTTAGTTTACAAATTGGAATCACACTGCACACATTGGTTTGTGGCTTTTTTTAACCACTTAAAAAATTATAATGTATAGATTTAAAGGTCAATACCTCATTCTATTTTGCAGTTTTATTAAACTTTGAATGGAGGTACTATGATTTTTTCTCCTCATTTTATTGTTTACTGACACTGAAACTGCAAGTAACATTTGCAACAAATACTGCTCTGCATGAGGGTGTGAGGGAGTGTGTGTATGTGTGCTATCATTAGTATAATTGAAGAATAGATTTTTTTTTAAAGATTTTATTTATTTATGTGACAGAGAGACAGCCAGCAATAGAGAGAACACAGCAGGGGAGTGGGAGAGGAAGAAGCAGGCTCCCAGCTGAGGAGCCCCATGTGGGACTAGATCCTATAACACCGGGATCACACCCTGAGCCGAAGGCAGACGCTTAACGACTGCGCTACCCAGGCACCCCTGAAGAATAGATTCTTAACAGGTTGAATTAGTGGGGCAAAGAATAGGCTAATTTTAAAATTATATACATATTCCTAGATTACAGGAATCTGTAATCTAGGATTCAAAACCCACATCTACTCACACCAAATATTTATCAGTGCCCTCTTTACCACACCCTGGCCAGCACTGAATGTTATCAATTTTTTAATGTAATTAAGTAGCTGTTTAATTATGTTAAATTAATGAAGATGAGGGTCTTTTTATTTTGATGGCTATTTACATGTCTTATTACATTAATTTGCAACTTCATTTCCTTTGTCATTTTATTTACTTAATTTTACTAAATTATTTTGGAAATTATTCACTAAGTTTTATGTCACAGATTTTATTAAGTATCATACGTAAGAGCTATTCTTTATTAATATGTTGGTGCCATCTTTAGTATAATTTGTTAAGATTAAATTTATTCTTCTGTTTGAATATATTTTAAGCTTTATGTCTTAAGTAATTGTTTTGGAATGATTAAAAATATATTAAAGCAGTCACAGTTGATTTTCTTTTTTGGATTGTAATTAAGCAAAGACTACATAGAGAATTAGATTTCATTTATCCCAATGCACATACAATTACAACAAACACACACATGCTAGACTTTAAAAACATGTAAAATATGTCAGCCTTGTACTGTTTGCTCTTAATCACTGCAGTATGTTAAAGGAAATTTTAAAAGTACTTAGCAGACATAATTGAAGTACTTACAAAGAATTTAAAAATTAAGATTATGCTTGCCAGAAGTACTGCTTTATACAGTTTTTCATATGCTTTATTTTTAAGGCACAGCTGATTTTTAGCATATTTATAGGAGAACAAGTATACCCACTATGTTCTCTCCCTACAAAATATTGTTTCAAAACTTTACATTGATTATAAACATAATAGTTATTATAATGGGAGCTTAGGACTAGATTTACAGACAATAATCAGACTGCAGTGAACATGTTTTTTAAAAATGAGAACTAAGGAGTTAGAAAAATGAATAGGAAATGAAAAATTATAGTTGGAGACAGATGCTCACAGAGCGAATCCCAAATTACTAAGTGAACAAGATAAATGTATTTATACAGCAAAAATTTCCTTCACTCATTTTCTCATCTTTTTTTCAGCCCAATCTCCCTTAATTCCTCTAGGAAAATGAAATCAGTAAATAGAGTTGAATAGGTCTATCTGCATATATTAATAGAAATCTATGCCATTCTTTTATTATTTTTTTCTATGAGTAAATTAGATCAGCTAGATACTTCTTTCACCAGTCCAAAGCATCTTGGGTCATAAAAAAGGTATCTCTAAGAGAGTTTCAAAGGAGATAATTCTTGGTGTCCTAGAATTATAGCCAACACAAATGTCCATTGTCTTCTAAGTGAATAGTTGCTATGCAATCAGGTTAAACATTATGTACGTTAGAATCAATATATTTGAATTGATGAATGAATAGCCAATATTTACTGAATACTTATAATATGTGAAATACAATGATGAGCAAAACCAGAAAGTTTCTTTCATGAAACTCAAATATATTGTAACAAAAACACATTTTAATTGGTTTTATAATAATATATAAAGAATATAATTGTATAGTATAAATAATGGGCTTTGGGTTCTCAGCTAGATTCTTGTCCCAGCATTGCCACTCACTAGCTATATAACTTTGGGCAATTTATTTGACCTCTTAATTATGTTGTCAGAGATTATTTCCTTCTGTCATTCCAGAAAGTATAATAGGAAGAACACTGAACTAGAAGTAGCATTGTGGCTTGGTTTCCCCTGGAAGCTCCATATACCTACACACTCCAGGCTTCAGTTTCCCTATCTATGAAAAAAGGAGATTTAATCAGGAAATTTATTAAGCCTCTTCCTTATTTTAAGACTTATTAAAGACTCTTTGTCTTCACACTCAGGTTCACATTCATAAGGTAAAATTAGCTTTCTTAGTGTTCCCTCATTCCTTTATTTTTAAGTTCTCTTGCAAGGCTGTAGTTTGGAATCAAGGAGCAAAAGATGTTGTAAGTTTCAAAGTTTCAAAATCATTTATTTACCAGAAAAAACCTTTGCCATTAGATTTCAAACACGATAGGAGTTGTTTTAAGAAACACAGTCCACACTACAACTTATTTCCCAAGGGCTCTGTAAGAAAGACCTCTCCTAAAACTTACATTTTTGGGAAAGGTGGAGCTGAACTCTCATCTGTAGAAAACATCTGTCAGAATATATGACTCATTGCCAGAAGCCCTCTTTTGGAATCTTTTCTTAATAACAACAATGTATAACAAAAAGATGCTTTGTATTTCAGTAATGCCTTTATTTAGACCACCTTTCCAATCCATTTATAAACATGTCTAAGAAACACAGGCTATGTCTAGACTATCAAACAAAAAAGGCACCAAAATTGAACAGGAAGAGTGTTACAGCATTTCTTAACTGCTGTATTCAGTAGTCTGAATATTCAGAGGAGTTTATTCCATTGATAACTTTCATAAAGACTATAGAAAAAAGTTCAAATCTTATGGCAGCAGATTTCATTTAAATTCTTCTCAATAGGTTTAGACATATGTAAAACATCTTTACTAACAACTATGACTGGTGCTGGTAGCTCAAAGAAATGTAGCCTATGCAGCACTCACCCACATAAAAAGACAAAAAAACAAGAAAGTCTGTTAAAATCTTTCACCCATTTTAAACTGCATTATCTTCTAATTATTGAATTAGATTAATTCTTTATATATTTGAGACAAATTTCTTTCTTAGATACAGGTCTTGCAAATATTTTCCCCAGGACTTTTTTTTTGGTTTTTTGTTTTTTTAACAGTGTCTTTTGAAAATCAAATGTTTTATAATTTCATATAAATTTAAGAAACAAACTGTTAATTTCTAAAATAAAGTCTACTGAGATTTTGGTTGGAATTACATTAAATCTAAATAAGAATTTGCAGAGAATTGGTGTCTTAACAATCCTGAGTTATCCAAATTATGAATGTAAGATATTTCTGCATTTTTCAGATCTTTATTTTATCCTAGGTAGGTTTTGTAATTTGCAGTGTATAAAACTCACACCTCTTTTGTCAAATTTCTACTGAAATATTCCATATATTTGATATTATTATAAGTGGCATTATTTTCATAATTTCAATTCCCAATTGTTCACTAATATAATAAAAATATAATTAATTTTGTAAATTGATCTTGTATCCTTGCACTTTTGTTAAATTCATTTACTAGTTCTGGTAGCTTTCTTTGTAAATTTTGTAGGGTTTTCTACAAAGATGATTGCCTTTTATTTCTTTTTCTACTTGAGTACACAGGCTAGAATCTTCAGTATAATGTTCAATAGAAACAATGGTAATGAGCCACCTTGCTTTGTTTCTAATCTTACAGGTAAAGCATTCAGTCTTTTACTATTAAGTATAAGCTATTAGTTTTTCATAAATGCCCTTTGTCAGGTTTCAAAGATTTTTCCCACTGTGGATATTTGAAAGCATTCAACCAGACTTCACAATGAACACAAATGTGAAACTATTATTTAGAGGCAAAGGATAAGGTACAAAAGCAAAAAGAGACTGCAGGCAAGCAGCAGGTGTCTGAAAGATATTCCACAAGAGCCGCTATTCATATGCATATACCACACATGTACCATTCATGTCTCCATCTTGAACAAGCTGATCTGAGCAAGGAATTTTAGCTTCAGGACAGTTCCCTGAGAACCTTTCATTGGCCATTTAATTGGTCAAGCGATCTTGTCAAAGTGGTTATGCCACTTGCAAGCATCACAAAAGCAACTGACCATTGGTGTCATCAGGAGAGTTTCAGACCTTAAAACAACATGCAATAAACTCCGATGCCTTTAATGGTCTAAAAGTCACAAACCAGACATTCAGGGGGCCCTAGAGATAAAGAGTTTTTTCTAGTCTAGTAGTAAACCAAACCATCGGTTCACTTCCATTCTTAGATTGCTGGAAGTTTATCAGAAATGGATGATGTATTTTGCTAAACATTTTTTTTTTTTTTTTTTGCACCAACAGGTGATCACATGGTTTTGCCTTTTTGAGCTGTGAACAAGGAGAATTAGATTAGTTAACTCTCAAATCTTAAACTAAGCAGGCATCCCTGGGATAAAACCTATTTGGTTTATTTTCAGATTAGATTTGCTAAAATTTTGTTAGCAATTTTTACATCTATGTTCATAAAGACTATTCATCTTTAGTTTTCTTGTAATGTTTTTATTTGGTTTTGGCATCAGGATCATAATGAGTTCATAGAGTTGGGAGGTATTCCTTTCTTAACTTTCTTGAAGACATTTAGTAGAATTGGTATCACTCTCTCCTTAAATATTTTGTAGAATTTTCTAGTGAAGCTTTCTCATCTTAGATTTTTCTTTACAGGAAGTCTTTAACTAATAATCCAACTTCTTTAGATGTAGGGCTATTCAAATGAGCTACTTTTTGAGTGAACTTTGTTGGTTTGTGTCTTTTAAGGAAGTTTTCGATTTCACCTGACTTGCCAAATTTATTGGCATAAAATTCATATTCCCTTATAATCTTTTGTGTGTGTGTTTTTTTAATTTTTAAAAAAATTTTTGAGAGTGAGTGCAAGTTGGGGGTGGAGGGGTAGAGGGGTAGAGGGAGAGAGAGAATCTTGACCAGAGTCCACGCCCAGCACTGAGCCCGATGTGGGGCTCAATCTCATGACCCTGAGATCATGACCTGAGTCGAAAACTTGACTGACCAAGCCACCAAGTTGCCCCTCCTTTATTACCCTTTGAATATGAATAAAGTTTGGTGTGATATCATTTCTAACTTTGTCTCCTCTTTTGTTTATCAATTTGGTTAGAGGTTTATCAATTTTATTGGTACCCTCAAAGAATCAGCTTTCACTTTTGTTTTTTTCATACTGATTTTCTGTTTCCATTTATTTCTACTTCTCACATTTATTATGTCAGTTCTTCTGTCTCCATTGAGATTAATTTTCTAGGATTTTGTGTTTCTTAACATGGAAGATTAAAGTACTAATTTGATAATTTTCTTCATTTTTATAGGTTTTTAGTGCTATAATTTTGTTTCTAAGTACAGTTTTAACTGCATCCTAAAAAAATTTTGATATGTTGTGTTTCATTTTTATTCAGTTCAGAATACTAATTTATTTTTCCTGTGTTCTTTGACCCATGGATTAAAAATTTATCTTGCAGTTTCCAAATATTTGGGGATTTTCCCATTATCTCATTGTTATTGGTTAACTAATTTAATTCCATTTTGGTCAGAGAACATTCTTTGTTTAATTTGAGATGTTTTAACTTAAGACTTCTTTTCTGGGGGTGCCTGGGTGGTGCAGTCGTTAAGCGTCTGCCTTCGGCTCAGGGCGTGATCCCGGTGCTCTGGGATCGAGCCCCACATCGGGCTCCTCTGCTGGGAGCCTGCTTCTTCCTCCCACTACCCCTGCTTGTGTTCCCTCTCTCACTGGCTGTCTCTCTCTGTCAAATAAATAAATAAATAAATAAATAATCTTAAAAAAAAAAAAAGACTTCTTTTCTGGCTCAGAATATAGCTTTTCTTGGTAATGCTCTTGTGTACTTGAAATGTGTACTTGAGGGGTGCTTCGGTGGCTCAGTTGGTTGAGTGACCAACTCTTGGTTTCAGTTCAGCTCATGATCTCATGGGTTGTGGGACTGAGTTCCTGCATCAGGCTTGAAACTCAGCAGGGAGTCTGCTTGAAGATTCTCTCTCTGCCCCTCCCCCAACACCTGCACACACATGCTCACCTCTGTCTCCCTCTCTCTCTCTCAAATAATCACTAAAAAGAAAAAAATGTGTACTTGAAATGTGTGTACTTGAAATGAATGTGTATTCTGTATACTAAATGGAGTGTTCTGTAATTATCAATTAGTTTACATTGACTAGTAGCTTTGTTCGTGTTTTTAGTATCCTTAAAGAAATATATTTGTTTTATCAATAGAGAGAAGGATGCAATCTGGCACTTCGTGTGTGGATTTCTATATATTTTTTCTTATAGTACCACTGGTTCATTTTCCATCTTTTTTGAAGCTCTGTTATTTGGTGCATACACATTTAGTATCCTAGGGCTGGATGAAGTGATCCCCTTTATCATTATGAAATGACCATCTTTATCCCTTTTATTAGTTTTGAAATCCATTATGTCTGAAATTATTATAGCCATTTCAGTATTGTTTTCACTAATGTTAATATGGTATCTTCTCCTATCCCATTTTTACCCATTAATGTCTTTATATTTAAAGTGAGTTTCTTTTAGGTCATGACAGTTGGATCTTATTATTTTATCCAATCTAACAGTCTCTGTCTTTTAACTGGAGTGTTCAGACCATTTATATTGAATGTGATTATTGATATAATTAATTAAATGACTTCCTTGTTATTTGTTGTTTAAGTGTCCCTTTTTTTGTTTCTTTCAGGTTGAGTATTTTAAGATTTATTTATTTATTTGAGAGAGAAACAGAAAGAGAGAGAGAACAATTGGGGATAGAGGCAGAGGACAAGCAGACTCCTTGATAACTGTGGAGCCTGAGGCAGGGTTTGATCCCAAGACCCTGAGAGCATGACCTAAACCTAAGTCAGATGCTTAAATGCTGAGCCACCCAGGTGCCCCTCAGGTTGAGTATTTTTATGATTCCATTTTTATATCCTTTTTGGGTTATTAGCTATAATTCTAATTGATGGCAAGTAAGCACATGAAAAGATGCCCAACATCATAAGTCATTAAGGAAATGAACTACTACACTGACATACCACTATATACTTATAGAATGGGTAAAATCACAAAGTCAGATAACAACAAGTATTGGTAAGGAAGTGAATGAAGTAAATAGAACTCTCATGCATGGCAGGTGGGAATATAAAAGTTGTACAACCACTTGATAAAATTGTGTGGAAGTTTCTTAGAATGTTAAACACACACTTATGTTATGATGCAGCCATTTAACAGCTAGACATTTATCCAAGAGAAAAAAAGCAGGTGTCCATATAAAAATTGTACGTAAACATTCACAGCAGCTTTATTCATAGTAGTAACTTGAAAACAACTTGAATGCCCATCTAAAGGTGAATGAATAAACTGTAGAATATCTATGTAATGGAAGTCTGGACTGCAATATGGATGAATATCAAAATAATTATGTTGAGTATAAGATGCCAGATAAAAAGGGGCTCATAGTGAATGATTCCTGTGATGGTTAGT
Source organism: Ursus maritimus (assembly GCF_017311325.1). Taxonomy (NCBI): domain Eukaryota; kingdom Metazoa; phylum Chordata; class Mammalia; order Carnivora; family Ursidae; genus Ursus; species Ursus maritimus. Next base: position 57,677,484 of record NW_024425563.1, on the reverse strand, counting down.
TTTATGTATCAACTTGACTAGACCATGGGATGCTCAGGTAGCTGATTAAACATTATTTCTGGGTGTGTTTGTGAGGGTGTTTCTAGAAGAAATTAATATTTAATTTGGTAGACTGAGTAAAGCAGATGTCCCTGCACATGTAGATATCATCCAGTCCATTGAAGGGTTGAATGGGACAAAAAAAGGCCTATTTGAACTAGGACATGGATCTCCTGCCCTAAGTGCTCCTGACACTCAGGTCTTCAGATCTGGACTGGAATCTATACCATTAGGTCTCCAGGTCTCAATCTCTCTTTTTCTTTCTCTCTCTCTCTTTTCCATTTATATTGTGGGTTAACTATATCTCATTAACAGTAAAAAAAAAAAAAAAAAAAAAAAAAAAATCAACATAAGATATTTTATACTAAATTCAAAGTAGAAAATGGAGGAAATCTGTGTTGTAAGAGTTCCAAGAATTTGATATCATTGAGTACTGGGGCAGTTATAGGAGATATGAGACTTAAACTGTGTCTTGAAGTTAATGAATATTTTCATGAAAGGAGTTTATGATTAAATGGACCCTGGTTTTGGATGGTGCTAAACACCAGCAATTTCCTATAACTTTACACTAAAAGAACATCTCCATATGGTACAAGCAGAAAACAATTGTCTTCTATATCACCTTTGCCTGTTTAAAACTTTTCCATGGAGATAGTTATGTCCTGTCCTCTGGTGACATCTAAGGGAGCTCTCATGTCTTTATCTGGCCTTATTTCAGTAGTTAAAATGTCCAGACCCATATAATTGTCAAATACCAATTTCACTTAGAATCAGTGATCTCTCTCTCTCTCCCTTTTTGTACCTGTTCAGGTATGGAGCTTGCAGTGATAAAGGGAATGTGCCTTCATTTTCTCTATTTTGTCCACCATTGCTTCTTTTCTTCTCTGTTCCCCACCCTCAGCTTGCTAACTCACATTTCTATCCTCTTCAGGGTGAGAAAATTTGGAAGAAAAGGGAGGTAGGGGAAGGAATGGTTTTACTTACTTAGCACTGTTATGATTTTGCTGTAGCAAATGTTTAAATTTGACTCTTCTCTCGTGGCATGTTCTATTGTACTTCCAGTTACTCAGGTGATAGCATCTTTTTGTTTGTCCTTTGCGCCCCCAGCTCAAGCTTCCTCCTTCACTCTTGGATTTCTGAAGGTGTACCCATTTGGTTGGGGTAATATCAAACCTGCAAATGGTCCTTTTTAAATCTATTCCTGGTCAGTTCTTCCTCATTTGGCATAGTGTAGATTACAGAATATATTGACTTATTACTATAGGACATATGTGATGGCTGCGTCATTTCTCTCTCTTTCTCTCTCTCTCTCTGTCTCTCTCAGAGATTCCTCAGGCACTTGCATGCTCTTCTCTCACTCCAGAGCATATATATCAAGGACTCCAAATGGCTAGATTAAAATTCTTCTGAGTGACTTCAGTTAAGAGGATCATAGAGGAAGAGAAGAAAAAATAAAACAAGACAAAAACAGAGAGGGAGACAAACCATAAGAGACTCTTAATCATAAGAAAAAAAATGAGGGTTGCTAGAGGGGAGGGGGATGGGGGAGGGGGATAATTGGGTGATGGGCATTAAGGAGGGCATATGATATAACGAGCACTGGGTATTATATAAGACTCACATATCACAGACTTGTACCTCTGAAACCAATAATACATTATATGTTAATTTATTGAATTTAAATGTTAAAAATGAAAAAAAAAAAAAGATTAAAGTACCATCCTTGCTTTTCTGACTCTGAGTAGAGGGAAGGGAAAAAAAATGCCATAGCAGTTCAACAACTCTATCCAAAGACAAAAAAAAAATATTTCTTTTAGCTTTTTCAACCTCAAAACTTTTATACTCTGATGAATATTTAACTACAGCTAAAAAAAAAAAAAAAAAAAAAAGAACAGTTTTCATTTTGTTTCGTTGCTGTTTTCTTTGCTAGCCCAACATAGGCAGAATATCACCTCTGTGTGGAATGTGGAAGCACTTGCTCCCTATTGTTTTCTTCATGGAATTTGAAGTCTCAGCCAGAACTAAAACTTAAGAAAGGTTTTCATTTTAACATCCTGTTAAAAGAATGTATGCTGCCAAGGATAGGGTGTAATTGAATCTGACTATCAAAATCTGTGGTTCTCAGAACATAAGATTCCAAAGGGCATCATTTATGAGCATCCTAAAAGTAGGTGTGATTAGAGTTAGGATATATTTTTTTTGTTTATCTACATTTAATTCAGACTCTGTGTCAATATGGTATTAGGATTTGCATTGGATAACAAAACAAGATCATGCAGAACTCTAAAATTGTCAAAATGTTGAAAAACAATCTTAATAATAATTTTTCATGGAAGGTATCAAAATAAAAATTATATTTTGAAAAACAGTTGTTCTTTATAATATCAGATTTATCTAAATTGACATTAAAATCATGACTTACTTCTTGAAACTAATAATGCATGATTGATTATTTTGGGCATGGGATAATATGAGCAAGTGCCAAATAGTTTTATTATGTCTTGAAGTTATCAGCCAGAGTTTGAGGTTGAAAAGTTCATAGCTAATGAAAATGATAAAGTCTTTAAAACTATCTCATAGAATAGGAGAAAATATGTATAAACATGCTAGGAGGTGTTGTCAAAGACCAAAATCCAGACAAGTAAGGATAATGATTTTATTCAGGCTATTCCAATAAGGAGAGTGCCCAAGATCTCAATACCAGAATTTCTTAGCAGGGTGGTTTTACTTTGGACATATAAAAGCACGAATAAACAATTTATAGGTAGGACAATTATATAATAATGTTTTTATAATCAGAGAGAGTCTCAGTCAGTTGAATAAGATATATTTATTTTTATGTCTAGCTGGTATTAGGAAACAAACATCTCTGCTAATCATTTGTGAGATAATGATTGGGAATTTTGAGGTCTGCATCTGACCCCGTAATAATTAAGGAAGGGGTTATCTGTGAGTCTTAGGGGAGTCATGAAAACGAGTAAATTGTGAGTTTTATGTAAGTCCTGTGGGGAACAGTGGTTCTTTGCTGTAAGCCGTTTCCTGGGACATAGAAGTTTGGAAGATTCTAGAAAATAAAGCAGTGGTGGAGATTTCCTCAATAAACCAATAAAAACAAAAACCACAACTCAGAATCATCAGAGAATTGAAGTCACAGGGCAAACCAGTGCCCTGAAAACTGGAGACAAGGGAATAAACAGTTCACAGTTTACTAAGAACAGAAGCAGCCAGAGGCAACAACAACAGGATTGGGATATTTAAGTGCACAACATTTTATCTAGAGTTAACAATGATACGCACTTAAATTTTTTTAAGAAGGTAAATCTCGTATTCAATGTCCTTTCCACAAAAAGATGTTTAAAAAAAAAAAAAACATGCGTAAGTGACTAATTGCTAGAGACTGATCTTGAACTACCTCGAGAGATTAAAAACTCCTGTGCTCAGCCTGAAAGGGGCCAGCATACATTCTGTGTTTTATCTCCAGGAGTCCACAAGTTTCTCATAGTGAAAATCAGAGGAAAATTCTGTCATCTTTCTGTCAGCGTGTTGTGGGGGGGGGGGAGTGGNGCGAATAACCAACTGGAAATATGTTTATAGTATTCTGTCCTTTATAACAAAGGTCTAGCCTCAAAGAAAACTACTTTACCAGAAATACTGTCATTCACAAGTGAAGAAGAAATAAACTTTCTCAGACCAATAAAAATTGAGCGAATTTGTTGCCAGTAGATCTGATTTGCAAGAAATGTTAAAAATTCTTGAGACATTACAGATAATATAGGTCAGAAACTCAGATCCACACAAAGAGAAGAGCAAGAGAGAACAAATAAATGAAATAAAAAAGAAAAAAATATATATATGTAAATTTTTAGAGACAGAGAGAGAGAGTGAGCACAAGCAGTGGGGGTGGGTAGAGGAAGAGGGAGAGAATCCTAAGCTCCATCTCATGACCCTGAGATCATGACCTGAGCCAAAATCAGGAGTCAGATGATTAACCAACGAGCCACCCAGACACCCCCAAAATAAAACATTTTATTTTTATTATTCTTAATTACTTTAACAGACACCACTTTATTTAAAATAGTAATAGCAACAATATATTAGTGGATTATAGCCTATGGATAAGTGAAATGAATGATGGTGATGTTCCTAGAGATGAGAGGGATGAACTGGGGGTGCTGTTACAAGGAATCCCCCACTACCCATGAAACATTATAGCATTGTGCAAAAAGGGACTTCAATTACTTATAAACGTGTGTTGAAAATCTAGGGCATCCTCCAAAAATTTTTTAAAGGAATATAATAAATATGCTAAGAGAAATGGGAAAATGGAGTAAATGAAATGCTGAACTAAACCAGAAAAGGGGGAAAAAACAGTAAAGGACAAAACAAAATAAAGTCAGAACAAGAACCATGAAAGGAAACAGTTAGAAATATCACAGAATTTAAATCTTAAATAAGTTAAAAAATAAGGGAATGTTGAAAAATATACCATGCTAGCACTAAGCAAAAGTAAGTTAGAGTAACAATATCCATTCCAGACAAAGCATACTTCAGAACAAGGGAAATCATCAGGGATAAAGAGGACATTACATAAGCATAAAGGGATCAATTTTCCAAGAAGGCATAACAATATTTAATGTTTACGCACCTAACAACAGAATGTCAAAATAAGACAAAATCTGATTGAACATCAAGGAGAAATAGACACATCCACTACTTGTTACAAACTTCAATATCCCTCTGTTGATAAAATTGACAGCTCCAGCAGGCAGAAAATCAGCAAGCACATAGTTGAACTGAACAGCACCACCAATCAATTGGATCTAATTAACACTTCTAAAATATTTCATCCAACAGCATCAGAATGCATATTCTTCTCAATCTCATAAAGAACACTCACCCATATAGACCATATTCTGGGCCATGTAACACACCTTAACAAATTTAAAAGAAGAAAAATATTAAGTATGCTCTTAATTCACAATGGAATGAAACTAAAAATAAATAAGAGAATGATAGCTGGAAATTCCCCAAATATTTGGAGATCAGACACACTACTAAATAACACATTAGTCAAATAAGAAATCTCAAGAAAAATTAAAATATATTTTGAACTAAATGAAAATAAAAATACAACACATCAAAATTTGTACAATACAGTGACAACAATGCTCAGAAAGAAATTAATGACATTGAATCATGTATCAGAAAAGAAGAAAACTCAAATTCAGAAACCTAAACTTCCACTTAGGAAATTAGAAAAAGAAGGGCAAATTAAATCCAAGAAAACAGAAAATAATAAATAATAAAAACAAGAGCAGAAACAAATTAAATTAGAAAATGAATAAATTGGAGAGGAGTTAAGATGGCGGAGGAGTAGGGGACCCCTTTTTCAGCCGGTCCCCTGAGTCAAGTTGGATAGGTACCAGACCAGCCTGAACATCCACGGAATCAGCATGAGATGCAGGAAGATGCATCTGGATCTCTACAAATGAACATCTCCAGTGCTGAGTATTGAGGTATGAAGCAGGGAGCCATGAAACCGCGCACAAATATCGGAAGATAAACGGAAGGGGGAGGGAGCCGCCGAGTTCTGGTGCCGGGAGGAGGTAGCCACCTGCACGGGGGAGCAGGCGGACTCGCGGACCGGCACCCGTGAGAGAGCGGACTGAGACCCTGAGCCGGGAGCTCGCACCACCAGACTTCTCACGGAACTCGGGTGTGCTCACTGGAACCAGACTAAGACCGGGAGCTCCGGAGCGCGCGGGGGTGGCTGGCAGCTGGCGGTGTTAGAAACACAAAGGACAGAGACTCACCGGCCCTGGAAGTGAGGGCAGGGACGCCGGGTGTGGGGCGCACATCCCGGGTCACTGCAGGGTTGAGCAGCACCAACAGAAACAGAGTTAAAGTGTCCAGAACATCAGTGGAGAATGGTCCGTGATCCCTCTGTTCTGAGACAGAGGCTGAGATTCGGCCACTGCTGCTCTGACTCTCAGAAGAGGCACAGCAAAACTCCGGGGAAAGCCGCCAGAGAACAAAAGCCTGGAAATACCGGCTCAGAGCGTGCCCATCCCCATCCCCCCTCGCAGGGGACACGGAGACTACCCAAACAGGGTTGCCTGAGTATCGGCGCGGCAGGCCCCTCCCCCAGAAGGCAGGCTGAAAAATCAAGAAGTCCACATCCCTAAGATCCCTATAAAACAAGGGCACAAGGCCTGGGTCCCGGTCAATAATTTGGGCCCTGGGCAACCATGCAACCTCTCCTCATCCGAATGACGAGGAGAACCCCCCCCCCCCAGCAAAGAAAAGTCAATGAGTCTGTGGCCTCTGCCACAGAACTAGGATATGATATAACCAAATTATCAAATGGTAAATTCAGAGCCATAACAATGGTCAAGATGATGTGTAGACTTGAGAAAAAGTATTAGTTCGAAAATGTTAATGAGATATAGAATCTCTAAGGGTAAATGAGAGGAATTTGGCAGAAACAAAAATTTTATGAGCCAAATGCAGTCAAAACTAGAGGCTCTGAGCTGGCCACGAGGTGAATGAGGCAGAAGAACATATCACAGCGTGTGGAGGATGGGTTAGTAGAAGAAAAGCTAAAAATAGAATCTGGACTCAAATAAATCCACGCTCAGGAAATATGGGTTACGGGAGATTACTGACTCAATGAAACGATCCAATGTTAGAATCATCGGCATCCCCGAGGGGGTGGAGAAAAACAGAGGTCTAGAAGAGATATTTGAACAAATTGTAGCTGAAAACTTCCCTAATCTAGCAAGGGAAACAAACATTCATGTCCAAGAGGCAGAGAGGACCCCTCCCAAGCTCAACCACGACAAACCTACACCACGTCACGTAGTAGTGCAATTCGCAAATATTAGATCCAAACAGCCAATACAAACAAAGACTTTACTGGCAACATGGCAACATTAAAATCATATCTCTCAGTAATCAGTCTTAATGTAAATGGTTTGAACCATCCCATAAAACGCCACAGGGTTGCAGATTGGATAAAAAGAAATGACCCATCCATTTGCTGTCTACAAGAGACTCATTTCGAACCCAAAGATGCATTCAGACTGAGAGTAAGGGGATGGAGTACCATCTTTCACGCAAATGGACCTCAAAAGAAAGCTGGGGTAGCAATTCTCATATCAGATAAATTGGATTTTAAACTACAGACTATAGTTAGAGATGCAGAAGGGCACTATATTATTCTTAAGGGAAGTATTCAACAAGTGGATATGACAATTATAAATATATATGCCCCCAACAGGGGAGCAGCAAGATACACAAGCCAACTCTTAACCAGATTAAAGAGACATATAAATAAAAATACATTAATAGTAGGGGACCTCAACACTCCACTCTCAGAAATAGACAGAACACCCTGGCAAAAACTAAGCAAAGAATCAAAGGCTTTGAATGCCATACTCGACGAGTTGGACCTCATAGATATATATAGAACACTACACCCCAGAACCAAAGAATACTCATTCTATTCTAATGCCCATGGAACATTCTCAAGAATAGACCATGTTCTGGGACACAAAACAGGTCTCAACCGATACCAAAAGATTGAAATTATCCCCTGCATATTCTCAGACCACAACGCTCTGAAATTGGAACTCAACCACAAGGAAAAATTTGGAAGAAACTCAAACACTTGGAGACTAAGAACCATCCTGCTCAGGAATGACTCAATAAACCAGGAAATCAAAAATCAAATTAAACAATTTATGGAGACCAATGAGAATGAAAATACAACAGTCCAAAACCTATGGGATACTGCAAAGGCAGTCCTAAGGGGGAAATACATAGCCATCCAAGCCTCACTCAAAAGAATAGAAAAATCTAAAATGCAGTTTTTATATTCTCACCTCAAGAAGCTGGAACAGCAACAGAGGGACAGGCCTAATCCACGCACGAGGAAGCAGTTGACCAAAATTAGAGCTGAAATCAATCAAGCAGAAACCAGAAGTACAGTAGAGCAGATCAACAGGACTAGAAGCTGGTTCTTTGAGAGAATCAATAAAATTGACAGACCACTGGCAAGACTTATCCAAAAGAAAAGAGAAAGGACCCAGATTATTAAAATTATGAATGAAAAAGGAGAGGTCACGACGAACACCATTGAAATTGGAAGGATTATTAGAAATTTTTATCAACAGCTATATGCCAATAAACTAAGCAATCTGGAAGAGATGGAATCCTTCCTGGAAACCTATAAACTACCAAGATTGAAACCGGAAGAAATTGATTCCTTAAACAGGCCAATTAATTATGAAGAAATTGAGTCAGTGATAAACAACCTTCCAAATAACAAAACTCCAGGCCCGGACGGTTTTCCTGGGGAATTCTACCAAACATTCAAAGAAGAAATAATACCTATTCTCCTAAAGCTATTTCAAAAAATAGAAACAGAAGGAAAGCTACCAAACTCATTCTATGAGGCCAATATTACCTTGATCCCCAAACCAGGCAAAGACCCCCTCAAAAAGGAGAATTACAGACCGATTTCCCTAATGAATATGGACGCCAAAATCCTCAACAAGATACTTGCTAATAGAATCCAACAGTACATTAAAAGGATTATCCATCACGATCAAGTGGGATTCATACCTGGGATGCAAGCGTGGTTCAATATTCGCAAATCAATCAGCGTGATACATCATATCAACAAGAAAAGACTCAGGAACCATATGATCCTCTCAATCGATGCCGAAAAAGCATTTGACAAAATACAGCATCCTTTCCTGATTAAAACCCTTCAGAGTGTAGGAATAGAAGGTACATTTCTCAATCTCATAAAAGCCATCTATGAAAAGCCTACTGCAAATATTATTCTCAATGGGGAAAAGCTGGAAGCCTTTCCCTTAAGATCAGGAACTCGACAAGGATGCCCACTCTCGCCACTATTATTCAACATAGTACTAGAAGTCCTTGCAACAGCAATCAGACGACAAAAAGGGATCAAAGGTATTCAAATTGGCAAAGAAGAAGTCAAAATGTCTCTCTTTGCAGATGACATGATACTCTATATGGAAAACCCAAAAGAAGCCACTCCCAAACTATTAGAAGTTATAGAGCAATTCAGTAACGTGGCGGGATACAAAATCAATGCTCAGAAATCAGTTGCATTTCTATACACGAATAACGAGACCGAAGAAAGAGAAATTAGGGAATCCATCCCATTTACAATAGCACCAAAAACCATACGTTACCTTGGAATTAACTTAACCAGAGACGTAAAGGACCTATATTCTAGAAACTATAAATCACTCTTGAAAGACATTGAGGAAGACACAAAAAGATGGAAAAATATTCCATGCTCATGGATTGGAACAATTAACATAGTTAAAATGTCCATGCTACCCAGAGCAATCTACACTTTCAATGCTATCCCGATCAAAATACCGAGGACATTTTTCAAAGAACTGGAACAAATAGTCCTTAAATTTGTATGGAAACAGAAAAGGCCCCGAATCGCCAAGGAACTGTTGAAAAGGAAAAACAAAGCTGGGGGCATCACAATGCCGTATTTCGAGCTGTACTACAAAGCTGTGATCACAAAGACAGCATGGTACTGGCACAAAAACAGACACATAGACCAATGGAACAGAATAGAGAACCCAGAAATGGACCCTCGGCTCTTTGGGCAACTTATCTTTGATAAAGCGGGAAAAAACATCCAGTGGAAAAAAGACAGTCTCTTCAATAAATGGTGCTGGGAAAATTGGACAGCTACATGCAAAAGAATGAAACTTGACCACTTTCTCACACAATACATAAAGATAAACTCTAAATGGATGAAAGACCTCAATGTGAGACAGGAATCCATCAAAATCCTAGAGAAGAACATAGGCAGCAACCTCTACGACATCGGCCAAAGCAACCTTTTTCATGACACATCTCCAAAGGCAAAAGAAACAAAAGATAAAATGAACTTGTGGGACTTCATCAAGATAAAAAGCTTCTGCACAGCCAAGGAAACAGTCAAAAAAACGAAGAGGCAACCCACGGAATGGGAGAATATATTTGCAAATGACACTACAGATAAAGGACTGGTATCCAAGATCTACAAAGAACTTCTCAAACTCAATACACGTGAAACAAATAAATCATAAAATGGGCAGAAGATATGAACAGACACTTTTCCAATGAAGACATACAAATGGCTACCAGACACATGAAAAAATGCTCAAAATCATTAGCCATCAGGGAAATTCAAATCAAAATCAAACTGAGATAACACCTTACACCAGTTAGAATGGCAAAAATTGACAAGGCAAGAAACAACAATTGTTGGAGAGGATGTGGAGAAAGGGGATCCCTCCTACATTGTTGGTGGGAATGCAAGTTGGTACAGCCACTCTGGAAAACAGTGTGGAGGTCCCTTCAAAAGTTAAAAATTGAGCTACCCTATGACCCAGCCATTGCACTACTGGGCATTTACCCCAAAGATACAGACGTAATGAAGAGAAGGGCCATATGCACCCCAATGTTCATAGCAGCATTGTCCACAATAGCCAAATCGTGGAAGGAACCAAGATGCCCTTCAACAGATGACTGGATTAAGAAGTTGTGGTCCATATATACAATGGAATATTACTCAGCTATCAGAGAGAATGAGTTCTCAACATTTGCTGCAACATGGACAGCACTGGAGGAGATAATGCTAAGTGAAATAAGTCAAGCAGAGAAAGACAACTATCATATGATTTCTCTCATCTATGGAACATAAGAACTAGGAAGATTGGTAGGGGAAGAAAGGGATAAAGAAAGGGGGGTAATCAGAAGGGGGAATGAAACATGAGAGACTATGGACTATGAGAAACAAACTGAGGGCCTCAGAGGGGAGGGCGGTGGGGGAATGGGATAGACTGGTGATGGGTAGTAAGGAGGGCATGTATTGCATGGTGCACTGGGTCTTATACGCAACTAATGAATCATCGAACTTTACATCGGAAACCAGGGATGTACTGTATGGTGACTAACATAATATAATAAAAAAACATTAAAATTTAAAAAAAGAAACAAATTAAAAGCAGGAAAAAATTAGATAAAACCAATGAAACCAAAAACTGATTCTTTTAAAATATCAATAAAATGCATAAACCTAGTGAGGCAAACCATGAAAAAAAGAGAAAAGATACAAATTACTAGTATAAGAAATGAAAGAGAGGCCATTACTACCAATCCCATGGATGTTAAATGGTTAATAAAAGAATATTATAAATAAATCTATGCTCACCAATTTTACAACTGAGGTGAAGTGAAACAATTCCCTGAAAGGTACTGCTGTTCTTGGGACCACACTTTGAAAAACACTGCTTTAAATGAACTTAGACCACATGATTTTTAAATGTTTCTGTCATTTTTATAACATCTTCTTTAGCATTGAATTGCCATTTGCCACTTCTCTTACATCTTAAAACAACCAGGAAAGCAAACACCTATAGATAGGCACCCATTTATTCATCCTTTTTCCTCTCTCAGTTATCTGTTGGTAAATCTTCATTCTGGGATAGGACTCTTCCCAGTCATGGATGATGAAATCCATCTACACACTAAACCTCAGCACAAGGTGCATTAACAATTCTGTAACCCAGAGAGGTAATATTTTTTTGTAGATTTAGGAAAATAAACATCTGAAAATGATTTACTATAGTAATGTATAGAAAACAGAAGGCATATTTGGGAAGATCTATTTAATGTTCTTGCAAAAGAGAAAGAAAAATATTGCCTGTATCCTTTCTAAAAAACTGACTTGATTATGTTACTGGATGGGAATCACAATTAACACTCAAACTATGTTCTATTGGACTCTCCTATATAAACAATAAGGCAATATGCAATTCATCATAAAGGCTCTGTCAAGAATTGTCACTGGGGACAAGCATAGTGGAAGGAATGGCCACATCACTGAATCTACGTGAACGTGCAGTGTAGTACCATACTTTTACAGAGCACTTTGGGTGATGAGCCAAGGGAAACAATTTCCTTAATTTGTTGTTGTTACCAAGTCCTCCAGTAAAGTTTGCTACCAGATTCTGAAGTCTGGTGAAATATTATAACTGGGTGAAAAATAATGTCACTTATGTCTCCTCTAACAAAGTTAGTTCATATATAAAACATATCTATATTCTAATAATGATATTATCTAGCATGATGTTAATCTTGTCTAATTTGCTTAGTCATACATATTATGGTAAATATAATAGAACATTTATTCCACAGTTACCACTAAATAAACTCAATGATAAAACTCTTGAAACAGTAATATATAATGTTCTCTGATTAAATACATATTACAGAAGGCATAAGCAGATCCTTCCAAAGTTTTTCCCTGTGATACTCTGAGGTTCATGTGATTTTCCTAAATACATTTATACATTGTATTGAGTTCAAAATCAGTGACATATGTTTAACATTACCTGTTGAGGAAATCCCAAGTTTACATTCGATAGTTAAAGCAAACAAATGCTTAGATACAGAAGATTCTTATAAACTGTCACTACATTCACTGGCTGGAGTGATCACATAAAAACTATACCCAGACAAAGTTTGGTGAAATGAACATAAAAGTTTCATGCAGATGAAAGATGATAAAAGAGAAAATCTGGAGAGATCTCAGCTGGGCCTCTTCCTGCTTTGTGTGCTATCTGGGTAGGATGGCCAGGAGCCTTCTTGAATTCTTAGGAGGGAGAGGGGGTATTCTGCCTGGGGTGATCATCTTAGGGTAATCCAGAAATGTCTATGTATCTGAACTGGCCAATATGTGTAAGTGGCATAATCAGTGTGTATGCTGCCATCATGCATAGACTTGTCAGGGTGTAAGAGCCATCAATGTATCTAGACTCCAGAGTACCATATCAGTCAGACTGGACTGCCAGTTTACCCAGAAAGGCACAGATGCCCAAGCAGGTTGTTGATAGGGATACTTTTTCTAGCATCTCTCTGTTGGCTTGGAGTGGTCCTGCCTCTATAGCTAGGATGTTGCCATAGGCAGATTGCTGCTGAGGTGAGATGTTTTAATACCTCATCCTGGAATTCAAACTCCTGTTGCTACAGTGATGTTCATCTGGCTGGGTATGTCTGAACTGTCTATGACCCTCCCCTATAGGCAAGTAGGCAGGGAAAACAATCTCTGGAACATAGCTGAAGTCCAGATAATCTGGACAATAGGAGTCTCTTCTTCCCCAAACTCTCTTCCCAGTAAGAACCATCTAAACCCACAGGTATGTGGGTTGCCCAATAGTTGCCCTCTGTCACCTCTAGAATCTGAGTGAACCAAAGTCTCAGTTTTACTAGTAATTTGTTGAACAATTCTTTTAACCCCTCTGTGTCCTAGTTAACTCATACGATCAAAAAATCAATAGAATTTGACAATAAAGATTCTGGAGCTAAAACTCCAGCTCCAGTATTTTCTAGCTGAGTGACACAGACAAGTTACTTAACCCTTCTGTACCTCAGTTTCTTTATCTACAAAATGTAGATCACAGTAGTTCCTACCTCAGAGAGTGGATATAAAGATTGAATAAGTTAATATATATATATATATATAGTACTTAAGACAGAACCTGCTACATAATGAAACAATATGTCTTTATTACTATCTCTATTACTATTATCATTATCATCATGGCATTTCCCCAATAACAGAACGCTGAAATGGTTTGCATGTGATTATTGAATGTCTCTGCATTCACTGGCTAGTGTGAGCGTGTAAAAATTACACACACATGAGACTTTAGAAACATAAGTAATAAGGAAATAAGTAAGAAATGTAGTAAACAGATAACAGTACTTGAGTGGCATTTCAACATTTCAGTGGGCTATTATTTGCTCTTCTAACTTTCTGTGTTTAAAAAAATGTATAAATAAATGTCATTTTTAACATAAATATAAACTAGAAAAATATATCATAAAAGATACTGATAAATAGTAATGACAAGCATGTGGAGAAGAGAACTATTATTTAACAAATGGTGGCTAGACGATTGGCTAAGAAACACTTTAATCAAAATAAATTTCTAATGAAGAAAAATTTATATTTTGAGAAGTTAAATAATATAAAAGAGAGATGATGCATGGGGAGAAATAAGAAACCTCTATATAAGGACAGATTTTATAAGGTTAAAACTAATCACAATAATATTTTAGATTTCAGACAGGACTTGTGGTATCATAGAGTAAGAACCTTGGTAAATCTCCACAAAAGCAACATTGTATTGGCAAAATCCATTCTTTCAGAACTCTGGAAATTAACCAAAGGCTTCTCATAACCTAAAGAGTGATTATTCCAGAAAAAAACTACTGAACATCAGTAAAAACAGCAGGGTCTTTGATATTTAACTTGGCTTACTCCCATCTCCCTGTCCGCAGCAATGCAATTTAAACCCACAGTAAGGTACCATTTCATATCTACAAGGATGACAATAAATAAGACAGACCATAACAAATGCGGTTGGGAACGTGAAGAAGCATGCCGTGAGAATGGCACTGGAACACCCACTTTGGACAGTGTTTGGCAGTTTCTCGAGGAGTTACGCATAAAACTACCATATGATTGAGCAATTTCACTCCTAAATATCTGCACAAGAGAACTGAGAACATATATCTCCACAAGAACCTGTTCATAGTTATCTTATTCATCATATCTGAAAACTAAAAACCTGCCCATCCATTTGATAGAAAAAATAGATGGATAGACAAAATGCGGCATATACATGCAATGAAATACTATTCAGCAGTAGAAACTATTGACATATGCGATGTCATGGATACACTTCGAGACATTATGCTAAGTGCAAGAAGCCAGGCACAAAACACCACATATGGTAGGATTCTATTCTTTAGGAAATATCTAGAAAAAGGCAAATTTTTAGAGAAATATTCCCAGAAATGACTGCCTGAAGCTGGAAATAAGAATGGGGATTAACTGTAAATGGGCAAAAGCGATCTTATTGGAGGAATAAAAATGGTCTATAATGGATTTATGGTGGTGGTTACACCACTCAATAACATTAGTAATCATTACACTGTATACTTGATTTGGATGTATTTTATATTTAAAAAATACCCCAATAAAAATTTTTTACAAGAATATTTTAAACTAACTCCTAACAGTCAGGGAATACTTTGCTGGGCATTTTCTGGGATCAATGACCTAGAAGCCTGATTGGACAGAGAGAGTCTCATTTGCTAATAATTTGCTATGACCAGTAGTGAGAACAGGGATAGAGAGTAGAATTTATAAAGCTGTGTCTTTGGGAGCCTTTGAATGAAAAACCTATTGGAAAAAAAAAAAAAAAAGGTTTTTATTAAAAAGGCAGTCCTGAGTGTGAAGTCACATTGGGAGATGAGAGAGAGTCAAATATGCATAAGGAGATTTGAAGCCTAATTTAGGAAGCAGAAAGTGGACACATTTTTTTCTAAATGATAGCGATAGCTGAGTGGCCTTGGACAGCTCCATATAAAAAAGGAGCTATAATGATTGCCACACATATTTTCTCTTCTCCTAGATTTTGACTAAATAAATATTCATGGATCCATAACCAAGGGGAAAACAAAGTAGAGCTTCATTATTATAGAAAACCATCTTTTATTACGGAACCTGAACTTGGAGAACATTTAAAATATAAGCACAACTTTATTTTATTGGATATTGTCTATTTCACCCTTCTCTCTCAATGGAGGGTGGTATATTCACTCTATAGTTCATAACTATTTAATAAACAATTATTGAGCAAGTATTATGTTTCAAGTAGTTTTCTGAGAACTGGGATACAAAATAGCCTACAAATATTGTCTTCATTGAGCTGACATTCTAAAGGGGAAAGAGAAACAATAACACAAAGAAAATATCAAGTATGTCATTTAGCAATGCTATAGAGAGAAACAAACAGAAGGGCATGGGTAGTGCTATGGGGAAAAAAAAGTTGCAATTTTAGTAGGGTGGTCAGGGATGCCTCAAACAGAAGGTAGGCCATTCTAGGAAGGGTCATGACCTTGGGTAAGGCAATTCTCTGTATTTGAGGCATCCCTACAATGGTTGACAGATAAACATTGTTCACCAACAGCACTCCCAGTCACAATGGCAACAAGTCCTTCTCTGAAGAGAGATCCAGGTCCACCATGTCATCAATATTCTCAAACTACAGAATAACCAGAATGAGTCATTCAGTAGTGGTTTACGTAATCTCCACATTAGTGTTTAAGTCCCACTAGAGTCAAACCAGATGAGGAGGTGAGAGTGTCTTGTTTTAAAGCTTAAGATACACACCTGTTTTCCGAAGGATCTTAACGAAGTCAGTGGGGCTCTATTACCTAACATAGGTAAAAATAACATATGTGAACAATTATAAAAAAAACAACTCATGAGTATAATATTTTACTGCTAAATTATTAGGTATAGACTATATATAAAAATTCAGAAAATGCAACAAGAATGTAGTAGAACAAATCACCAAGAAGTGAAGGCATTCTGACCCAGGCAGTTGCCATCTTATAAATTCTTAGACCAAGTAAAAATTAAATAATACTATTGCTATTTATCTTTTTTTTCCTCAGGTGCTTTAACTTTAGGGTATAAGCAAAAAGGTTGTAAGGTAATATATTTACTCTTAAAATTTTATTTACTTCTAGATATTCACTAATTCCAGTTCTTGAATGTTTAATAATAGTCTAATACAAGATAATTTAATCTAAATCACTAGTTTCACAAAGACTTTTGAAGAGGGCTTATTTTCAAAAATAATAATAGTTATTATTTATTGATATTTCTATGTGTCAGGCATTATATGGAACACTTTAAATTATCTCAATCAATCCTTATAACAACCCTACCAGGAATAATCCAATATTAATTATCCTCATTAACATATGAGAAATCTGAGGGTAGGGAGTCTAGATAACCTGTCTGAGATGATATAAATACTAGATAGCATGTGTAGGATCCAGTCTCAGCCTTGGGGTTAGTCACAAAACTCTTTAAGAGTTTTACTGCAAATAATCCTATCTGATAGCAACAGGAGAAACATTCCTGATACGGAACAGAGTAGCAGAAATAATAATCATATACCAATGATACGAGTAGTTCTCTGTCTGGCCTCAAGCACCAGCTATAGCACTTTACCTCAACTCTTGAATGAGACAGTCAACCGCTGTGGGATTATTCACTTTTGTGATGGAAAGTGAGAGAGCTGACCTGAGTAATGACAGGAGAGGTGATAATAATTTGGTAAAACTAACAAAGACAATTCAGTTCCACAAAATTTCACAGGAAAAGCTTATGATTTTTAAAAATGTGCTGTGGGATAGGGTTAATTCTCTCAAGAGACAGACAAAGATCAGTCCAGCAGTGGAGGAACAGAACGCGATGTTTAACAAAAGTAAATTGCTGAAAAGTTGTCATTGCAAAGAAATTCTGAAGTGTGCAAAAGCTTTAGCTGAAGCAGATGGAATTCATCATGCCATATTCAAGAATTTTTCCCCTCTCCTTGAAATAATTAGCCACAAGACTATAAGTACATTTTTCATGTCAAATGGACAGTGGCTTCAAAGACATTGGAGGGTGGAAGTGCGAGAGAGCGAGAAAAGGAAACTGACGACGCACGAAAGACAAAATATCAACATTTCTTGTACAATCACTGAACATGTGTCAGCAAGCATGAGGTCACTTTTTAACTGGAAGAAATACAAGTAAAATAGGTAGTTTACTAAGTAAGAGAAGCAAAGAAGTGGTGTTCATCTTGCCTATCAACTAAAAAGCTTGCAAAATATTGGGGCAGCATAGGGGTTTGGTTCACCCTCAATTCAAACAGTATGAGTGGAAGTATGATATGACTATGAGAAAAACTGATGTCAAATATGATGTCTGGAGAAGAAGAGCCAAAACCTAATTCCTACCCTGATTAGATCCAACTTGATGAGATAGCTTTGGATCTGTACTCCACACTTTGCATAACGTGGCAAAGCAGGGTGTGTCAGGAGAACACTTACAGTATAGAAGGCATAGTAGGAGCCGTCTTGTTCAAGGCTCGTATTAATCAAACTGGTATTAGGGTTAATCAAAATGTCAGTTATATGACTTCTACCTCTAAGTAATTTTTAGTACAGACTAGTCAATGAGTTTTAGGAGTCTCAATTTAGTTTCTGTAAAATTCTAGTTACATGAGCAGAAAATGGGCACACTCCTGGTTTGGCCATGCTAGGATTACTTAATGCCAAAACCTGTGTAGTGTGTCATCAACCACAAATAACAATACTAATAATAACATAATATTTATAATGTATAATATAGTATATAATTATAATTATTATTATTGCAATGTTCTGTTCAAAGCACTTTACATATATTCATTCCTGTGTCATAATAGCTTTTGAAATAGGTCCTTTAGTTATATATTCATTTTTCTAATAAATAAGCAGAGATGCAGAGAAGTTAAGGAACTTCACTAGATTGCACACAGCTAGTAAATAGCAGAGCAGAAATTGAAACCCAGTTGTCCTACCTTTGAGAGTCTATGCCCTTAACCACAACAATATACTATAAACTATGACAGCTGTATTGAAACCTCTTTGCTCTAGTACATGCTACACTCTCCCTCTTGTATCTAACTGGAGATTTCTTATCCACTATTGCTGACTATTCTGTGGAGTATCTCTTTTTTGCTTCTTGTCTAGGGTAGCGCAAGTCAACATTTATGAGAATGCTATAACTTACCATAACTTACATGAAGCCTCTATGGAATCAAGTTGCTTTTCTTCAATATTACAGAACAAGATCCTCGGAGGCCTAAACATAAAGCAAATGGAAATTTACCCAATTCAAAAACACAGCATCCTGTATATCATAAAATAAGAAAGCTCAGAGGAGCTATATCTAAAATCTGCTTATATAAACTGGGACTAATGATTGAAAAATGTTTTAAAAAAAACTCAAAAAAATGTTCTAAGCAGTTTTGGAATGAGTAATTGATGTACATGGTGTCCAGGGACAAATTAGTCATTCAGAAATTTAAGAAAGGAAGAAAAGCCCCATGGGTGTCTCTCAAAATCTTAATTTTCTTTTTTTCAGTTTTTCCTGTTTATTGTAGTGATCTGTCTAATTTTTGGATACATCATCCTCCCCTCATATAGCTAAGATGACTCAGGGGACATCAGTATGTTCAGGCATTTCCTGGGTACAGAACCAATCCTGAGGTTGGTCAGTAATGATATAAGGAGACATAAACCAGAGAAGTTAACTCAGTCCTGCTGTACCCTGGGGCTTCTCTCTGCTTGCATTCTAACAATACCCTAGATACGTGCTCCTAAGTCTTAATGTTTTTATAAGCTTAGCCACTACTGTAGCCATCATCTAGGGCAGTAATATGTCTTTTCTTTGAACTAAAACCAACTGGAGTTCCACCTTTTTAATCTAATTCTTGTAACCTAAGGATTTAAACTTCCACCTATTTCAGACATTAATCTGTTCTAGAAAAACTGTCTTTCTAAACCTACTTTTGCACTTATTCCCCATCTTACATCTGACCAGAATGTCCTGATGCTGACGGCTATTTCAACTACTACTTGCCTTCTATTATGATTTGTTTATTTTTAATCCACAACCTTTCTCTATAGGAGTTCTTCTGCTCCATAACTTGGTTGACAATAGGCATCTCCTGCCCTGTCCCCAGGCCAAGAGTCCTCCCTACAACAGCGAATTCCTTTTCTGACAGTCCTTGTTTTTATGCTTCTCTACAGTGCTATGAGAAATACAACTCTATTTTCAGTCAACAGTGGCACATTGTTTGATTTGAAGACCAATAGGCATTAAGCTCCAAGGGGTCAGAGATACTCATTTCCTTTCCTTGTGGGAGGGGATCTTCTTATTGTTAAGTCCCTGATCAAAAATATGTATAGGAAGGGGAAGAAAAGAGGTGGGCTGAACATGAAGTCAAGCATTCTTGTGTTCTAACTTCAGCTTAACTTCTTACTAGCTGTGTGAAAGTGGAAAGTAAATTAAGGTCTGTGTAACTCACTTTCCTCACTATAAAGGGGGACTAGTAATAATACTTGTCATATAGATGGAGAAGGGTTAGGAATTTTGCCTCTAGGGACAAGGTAGACTATTTTAAGTACTGGAACAAAAAAGAATAATATAAAAATAGTATAATTATAATAATATAAAAAAGAATAATATAAACAATTTAGTGACTTAGAAAAATGTTATTAATACTTTAAGTTAATAAAAGGTTATAAGGAGTTTGTATACAATTATTTTGGTATGATAATCTACACAAAGGAAAAAGAATAAAAGCATATTTTTGTTAAAGAGGTACCAATAATTACCTCTATGTTGCAGCTTTATTATACTTTTTCATTGAACATTTATGTTTAACAAAATATATTATAGTTCAAATTGAAAAGGTATGTATGTATATATGTGTATATATATAACATTCAAAGTAAATAAACTGAACTAAAAATAATATGTCATATCATATATAATAATTATATATATTTATAATAACTGGGATACCAAAGGGAAGAGGGATGTAATATGTTTCAGATTAATGTTTTTTGGAACATTTGTTTTCCTAAATACAAGATAACTGATAGATAATAACTTGCCCAAAGTATTATATTAGTATTAATTATTTTAGTCAATTAAAAGTATTTTAAATAAAGTGATAGAAAAGCCAGCTTTTATTATCTGTAGTTTTTTTTAAATTCTGGATTTTAAACTAATCAATAGAATTGCTATCTGTCACACATAAATATCTCTTCTTGTACAAGAAATTATACATTTCTAAATATAGAAGAAAGAGTATAAAAAAGTTTAAGGTAAGTTTTAGTTACTTTGAATGGCTAATTGTTGATTATAATAATTTTACATTAAGAGAAATATGGATGCAATATAGTTTACACTGTAATGATTCAAGGTCTCCCAAAAATATTGTGTAATTTGGCTCACTAGTTGCACTGGTCTATTTCACTTGTCCTCATGGCAAGCAAGGTAATGAAATAGGAAATTATTCGAGCCAAGTAACTTCACTGGAAGTAATTCAGTTCAGTTGTAGTTTTTGAATTTCCCCAGGATAAGTCAAAATACACCTTAACTTACAAATATCCAAAGTTCTGACCTTTTGATTTTTCATAAATTTTTTTTTACTGACATGAGTTATTCTTCCCACCCTTTTCCAGTTAGTAATTTGGATTCTTTCCTGAAGAGGATTTTTCCATGCACACCACACAAAGCTATCCATCAACTTCTTCCCATGCTTAGGTTTTTATTCATCTTACCAACACCGATTTTTGTTGGAAACAAATCAGAAACGTAGGGAAACTACAAATGGAAAAGATATGACATGTCAACCAGTATAACTTCCTACAAACAGGATTACTCCTTATAATTTATTTATTTTATTATACTTGACATCATCACAATACCACCACTATCCTTTAATCATAGAGTGAGAATGTTATGCTTGTTTAATGCTTAATATAATATTCTGTTTTATGTTTTCTTCCTTCCCAGAGTTGGAGGAAAAAATGAAGAGAAATATTTTGGCTGCATAATTCTCCTCCCATCCCTGCCCATGCCAAGTCTTTTCCTTTGAGCTCTGAACCATTAACTCTTAGTGCACTTGGAGGCATTACTAAGCTAAGAGGATTTTCCTTACCACGGAAGAAAAAGGAAAAAAGCCATTTATCATTTGCTGGAGAAGGAAGACAGGAAAATCATCCAAATGTATTTTTCTCTGATTAAAAACAGCTAGCACCATGATCTCCCTATTAATATCTTCCCTCTCAAAACTTCTTTGTCTATGATTCTTAACTCTCTCACCCAATTATTAAGCAAGTATGTATTCAATAGTTCATACTATGTGGCAGGCATTTTTCTAAGCATAGGGTTTAAAAAATTGAAATTCTGTAATCCCAGCCATCTAAGTGGTGGGGGAAAAGATGGCAAACAATAATCCTATACTATGTTAAAAGGAATACACACAGTACAATGGAAGTATGAAAAGACATGAAAATAGTGAATTTAGAGCTAGATGCCATAAGATCTTTGATTTTTATTCAGAAAGATCTAACCTGAAAATTTGAAGACCTTAATAATGCCTATATTATCAGGTTTATGTTCCTGAAAGTTTATTCATCTTATTGGTATAGATATTCTGCAAAAATATTTTAAGTTTTTAATATTTAATCTAGATGGTGGATAACCATAAACTATATTAAAAACAAAAACAGGAGAAGCACTTTTGGAATAGTAAGGGAAGGACTTCTGAAAATTCTTGCTTCCTTAGAAACATTGAGAATAGAAATAGTCTAAATCAACTTTTTCAGAACTCTGGAAATTGACCAAAGGCCTATAACAATAGTAGGAGTATTTATTCAAGAAAAGAATGGATGATGTGGGACTGATATCAGCAAAATGTCTGATGAAAATTTTACTCAATGTATCCCCACCTTGATAACAACCACTTGGCATCCACCCACAGACATAAGTGCCTTTGTGGGAGTGATGGGATCTGGCACCATAGTCCAAGGAATCTGAGAAGAGTTTTGCCCACCTGTCATCAGGTAACAGACATATAGACCTTGGTCTTGGTTGTTGGGGATACAAAAAGTCTGAGAGAGTGGTAGATAGGACTCTTGGAGGGTATTAAAGGGACGTGGATCCTAATAACCATATTGTGGACTTCATCTAGAAGCTGCCATGATACTCTGGGGATGCCTCACCTGCAGATCACCCCAAGTCGCCTGGGTTCTGTGTACCTCACCCACACACCCTGTGGCCATCTCCTTGTATATGCTCCTTATAGTGGCGAGAGTGAGTTTTGGTAGAGGACTAGTGAGCAAGTGCAGAAAACTGGCCTGAAACTGTGTCCCAGGAAAAAAAACACAAACTTGAGCTTTACAACCTTTGGCAAATCTCCGTAGTATCAATGGCTGACTTTTCACCAGAAATCATGGAGACTAGAAAGCAATAGGATGGCATTTTCAAAGTGCTGAAAAAGCCTTAACCAAGAATTCTATATCTTACAAAAACATTCCCCAAAATAAAAGATGAAATAATTCATTCTCAGATACTGAAACTAAGACTTTATCATTATCAAACCTCCCCTAGAAGAAATATTAAAGGGAGTCCTTCAGGTTGAAATGAAAAGGCACTAGGTCATAACTTACTTCAACATGAAGAAATAAATGCACTGGTATAAGTAACTACACAAATTAATAAGAATCACAATATACACATCATTTTGTTTGTGAATCTTTTCTTCTATTTAGTATAGATGACAGGTGTATAAGTCAGTAATTATAAAACTATGTTGATGAATTGTAATGTATAAAGATGTAATTTATAGGATCATAGTAGCACAAAGTGTGTGTGGGGGGAGTATGAAGTTGCAGTAAAGCTTCTGTAATATTAAAATTAAGTAGATATTTATCTGAAGAGGTTGTTTTAGTTGTTAATTGTAATCCCAAGGGTGATCGCTCAGAAAATAAATTAAAAAATAGTGAAATAATAATAACAAAAGTTTTAAAATACTATATTAGAAAATATGTAACACAAAAGAAAGCACATATGGAGGAAAGGAGAAATAACAGCAACAAAAAATAAATAACATCATGAGACATGTAGAAAACAAATAGGAAAACGGCAGGTGCAAATACATGTACTGGTATCTATCTTATATGTAAATAGGCTAAACTCCCCAATCAAAAAGCAGTTAGTGGAAGAATGGATTTTAAAAATCCAACTCTATGCTGTCTATAAGATACGTACATTAAATTTAAAGAAGTAGTTGGAAGTAAAATGGTGGAAAAATACATACTGCTCAAACAGTAACTATAAACAGCTTGAATGGTTATACTAAAATTAGACAAAACATACTTTAAGACAAAAATTGTCACTAAAGACAAAGAAGAACATTTTATATTGATTCAAGAGTCAATTCATCAAGATGGTAAAACAGTTATGAACATATATCCACTTAAGAACAAAGTCCCCAAATAAATGAAACAAAAACTAACAGAAATAAAGGGAGAGACAAATAATTCAACAATAATATTTGGAGACTTCAATACCCTACTTTCAATATGGGTAGAATAACTATAAAGAATATTAAAAAAAAAAGATGAACAACAATATAAACCAGCTAACCTTAAAAGACACCTATTGACCACTGACCAACAACAGCAAAATACACATTGCTCTCTGGTGCATGTGAAACCTCTTCCAGGATAGATAATATGTTAGGCCCTTATAATTTTTCAACATATTTAAAAGGATCAAAATCATACAAATATGCTCTTTGACCCCAAATAAATTCTCAATAACAGAAGAATGATGAGCTCAAATCTGGCATGATCAAAATCTGAAGTCAATCTAAGTTTTTAAACATGAAGAAAAATTATGAACATGTCTTTTAAGGAAAATTAATTCAAAAACTTTAATAGCCAAAAAATACTGTATAATCATACTCATAATGGTAACTGGTAATTCGTATGACCATATTGGAATGACCAAATCTAAGAATTACACTAAGTGCCTCACACTCATAAACACATGCAATCTTTCTTAAAGCCTATGACATAGGAAACATGTTATCACACCTCCATTTTATAGATAAGGAAACTCAGGATAAGGGATATTAATAATCCTGCCTACCATCACATATACCATAATTTATCAGTTCTCCTATTAATAGGAATCAGGGCTTTCATTAAGAAGCTATCATGAATATAGTGGTCATGAACATTCGTACGCAGTGTTTTGTGGAATTAAATGTTCCTAATCCAGGTCCTCTGAAAATCAAACATAAAGATGAGATGAGGTGTGCAAAAGATTCATTAGTGGAAGTGACTGAAGGGAAGAATCAGACAAGATGGAACAGCTTTCAGACCATGACGCAAATCTGATACTTTGAAGGAAAAGAGAAAGGAAGGATGATTTCTAAGGAAAAATATCAAGCTGCAGTTCAATTCTAAGAAAGTTTTGGCCAGGCTAAATGTAGGGTAATTGTAAATGCCATTACTCAGATTTGTGATGTTGCTTTTTATTCTGTTCGCTTTTTTTTAACCATGAAAGAAATTAATTTTATCAGTTCCATATTTGTTGTGTGTCTACCGAGATTATCACATAGTCTTTTTGTCTTTAGTTCTATGTAGAAAATATGTTGATTTTCAAACGTTTAACCAACCTTGCATTTCTGAGGTAAATTTATTTGATTATGATCTATTTTCTGAATTTCCAGGAATGATGCTTGAGAATCACATTTTAAAAATCATGCCAGGTGATTCTTAAGCACATTAAAATTTAAGAAGTGATATAATCTGTAACACACTGCATACCCTTTATCATACCCATACCATATACAGATAAAAACATAAGCTAACACCCAAACCTCTAATTCCTATATAACACAACAAGTTTATGCTAGCTTTTTCCCTTTCAGTATTTGTAAATCCTTTCTCATACATTGAAGAACATGGCTCCCATTATCTTTCATATATGTACTTATTTGATAATCTTCCCTGGATATAAACAATTTTTCATCCCTGTTGCCATCACATCATCCTTGTGGACACCTTGTCATCTTTGATTTTTGACTCCCAATGCCTCTATTACCATCCTCCACATAGATGTTCTTCTCAACTTTCTTGCGCTTCAAAACCCCACATTACACAGCCCTTCCACTTAGACACCTTCCTTAGCTTGCTCAGGCTCTGACTCTCCACTCAGGGCCACCCACCTTTTGGCACAGAAACCCTGTTTAATCTACTTGTGCTCCAACAACTCATGTGTGGCTGTCCTTTTCCATGAACACCTTCCTTAACCTTCTGGATTCTAATTGCCCACAGTAGACTGTCCCACTTGCCTGGATATCCTTCTTGCCCTTCTCAGCCTCTGATATCTCACACCAGGCTGTCTTCCTCAGGAACACACTCCTCACTTGGCTCTTTCTCTGAATCCTTACATCAAAACTTGCTCTGTGTGCATTCCTCCTCATCCTCCTCAGACCTTGACATTCAGTGTGGGGTAGCCCTTCTACAGGGATGCCCTCTCACCCTGTTTAGACGCTGACACCTCATGCAAGGCTGACCATGGAAAAATCCTTAACCAAGGAGAAATTGGACAACCTTTCCAAGGCATCCCTGCTATGTAGGCACACTCCTTATCTCACTTGGGCTCTGACACTCCTCTAAGAGACTCATGTCTCCCATGACATAGACACTTACCTTGTTCTGCCTCACCTAATGCTTTTAAGACTAAATTATTCAGTAAGAGAGGTAAAGAAAAGAGAAGGTAAAGGAAGGAGGCAGAGTGGAAGTGATATTAAAAAAAAAAAAAAGGAAAATGAAGCATTTGCCATAACATTTTGGTCCTAGAAGGAAGAATCAGAGGTGCTGTTTCCATTTCAGACAGATTCATACCTGAATAAACAGTGTTATTAGATATACTATCTGTGAACCAGACCTATCAGAACCTTAATTAGTGTGACCTTGGAGAATATCAATAAAAAAAAAAAGAAAACCCTGTATTAGATAAAATTCACATAACATAAAATTCACCAATCTAAAATCAAGTCAATAATGTTCAATATATTCACAGACTTTGTGCAACCATCACAACAATCCAAGTTTAGCATAATTTCATCATCCCCAAAAAGAAAGTCTGTACTCATTAAACAGTCACTCATTTTATTCATCACCCAGAAGTAGGCAATTACATCTATAACTAAACTAATCTATTTCCTTTTTCCAGACATTTCATATAAATGGGACCATACAATATGTGGTGTTTTGTGACTAGTTCCTCTTATTTAGCTCAAAGTTTACAAGGCTCACCCATGCCATAGTGTGCAGCATTTCTTTTTATTGCCAAGCAATATTCCATTGTAGGAATACACCACATTTTGTTTATCCATTCATCAGTCAATTGAGATTTTGGTTGTTTTCACATTTTGACTACTATGAATAATGTTTCTATAGAATTCATGTGCAAATTTTTGTGTGGACGTACCTTTTCACTCTCTGAGTACTATATTGGTCTGCTCAAGCTGCCATGCCATAACACCACAAACTGGGTCCTTAAACAACAGCAATATATTTTCTCATTTCTAGAGGCAAGAATTACAAAATCAAGGTGCTGGCAGGGTTGGTTTCTGGTGAAATCTCTCCTGGCTTGGAGGAAGCTGCCTCTTTGCTCATCCTCACATGGCCTTCCTTCTGTGCACACATACTCCCGGGGTCTTTTACTCTTCTTGTAAGGACACCAGTTTAATTAGATTGGGTTCATTTTTATGAACTCATTTAATGTTCATTTTATTAAATATCTTATAATCTTTAATTTATTAAAGACTTTGTCTCCAAGTAGAGTCACAGTGGGGGTTAGGGCTTCAACATATGTATTTGGAAGCGGCACAATTCAGTCCATAACATTTCACCTTCTGCCAGCCTCCCATCAAATTCGTATCCTTTTTTACATGCAAACTACATTCACCTTATCTCTTTAGCCCCAAAAGTCTTAGCCTACTCCAGCGTCAACACGAAGTTCAAAGTCTCATCTAAATACTATCTAACTCAAGTATAAGTGAAGCTCAAGGTATAATCCCGAGGCAAAATTCCTCTCCATCTGTGAACCTATAAAACCAGATGAGTTACATGCTTCCCAAATACAGTGGTGAGACAGCCAGAGGCTAGACATTCCTTTTCCAAAAGGGAGAAATTATAAAGAAGAAAGAGGTGAGAGGTCACAAGCAAGTCTAAAACCTAGCAAAGCAAATTCCATTAGATGTTATGACTCCAGAATAATCCTCTCTGGCTAGGTGCTCTGTCCTGTGGGCCCACCAGGGTGGTGGCCACTCCTTCCAGGCCCACTAGTGAGGCCACACTGTCATGGTCCACAGTAAAGCATAGCCATCCCTTTGGCTCTAGGAGGTGACTGTGCCCTCTCAGCCATGGGCAGAGACCCTCCCCTTAAAACCTTGGTCAGAAACAGCCTGGCCTGCTGAAACCAAGGAGGTTGCCACTGCTTTCTGTAACTGAGGAGGCAGCCTTGTTCCTCAGGCCTATCACTTCTTGGCCTGTGGTGGCAGTAAATTAATTATAGTTCAGTTCATAACAGGTATATACCTAGGAGGGAAATTACTGGGTCTTCTGGTAATTCTGTGTTTAAATCATTGAGGAACTGCCAGAGTCTTGTCCAAAATGGCTGAACAAGCAGTTCACCAGGGGGTCCTGGAGATCTGTCTCTTGCTTTAACAGTATTGGGATGGAACAGACCCAGAGATGTCCCTTCTTCCAGCCTTCACCAACTGTCTTTTCAGAACCATCTTCTCAGCCATCCTTGGTCTCTGGGACCAGCCAGCACCATATATTGGGTTTAACACGACCTCCCAGATTCATCAGAATTATCCCACTGAGGTGAAGGTCATGGCCAACCACATGGTCAACACGCATCTGTGGGCCTCCTACACCTACCTTTCTCTGGGCTCCTAGTTTGACCACAATGATGTGGCCCTGGAGATTGTGGGCCACTTCTTCCCAAGTTAGTTAAGGAAAAGCAAGAAAGACCCAAGCATCTCTTAAAGATGCAAAACCAGAGCCATGGCTGTGCCTTCTTCCAGGACATGCAGAAGGCATCCCAAGATGCGTGGGGTAAAACCTGGGATGCCATCACCATGTTCTGGAAAAGAACCCGACCCGGGCCCTTGGGGATCTGCCTGCCCTGGGTTCTGTCCATGCAGATGCCCATCTCTGTAACTTCCTGGAGAAACACTAACTAGATGAGCAGATGGAACTTATCAAGAAGATGGCAACCACCTGACTAACTCTGCAGGCTGGCGGCCCCCAGGCTGGGTGAGTATCTCTTTGAAAGGCTCACCTTCAAGCGTGACTAGGAGCCTCTGGAGTAGGGCAGCCTTTGAAGGTCACCCTGGACTCCCCCTGGTGCTAGGGCTTCTGCTTCAGCCTCTCCCTTCAGCCACAAGGCAGCTTCTCAACCACCCTAGAGCCCTATCCCAAGCTAAACGGAAACAATAAATCTTTTTGCAGCAACAAAAATAATAATAATAAAATAAAAATGTAAATGGCTGAACTATATTAGATCATTAGAAATGAATAAGGGATTCAATTTCCTCACATCTTCAGTGATACTCGTTAGTGCTTGAGGCTTGTCATTGTAAAGGAACTCGAGCACACTTGCCACCATCATAGTCTAACCACAGCCTCTCACATTCTTTCCTCTGCTCTTTCCTGACTTGTTTGCCTTTCTCTATCGTTCCTTCTCATCGAGGTAGTGCCAGCTGACTCCCTGAAAGGAAAATAAAAAAGGGACCTTATGAAGTTATTTAGGGTTTTTATTTATTAAAAAAACTTCTTTATGACATTTGCCATCACTTGGTTAACTTGGTTTTGCAAGGCAAGCTCTCTGAAGCTGGTCAATTTTACTGAGACACTCTCTTTACTGTTTCCTTCCAGATAGTTTCTGGTTGCTGAGAATTTAGCTAAGTGAGTCTTAGGCAAGGCCTGTCTAATGTCAGAACATTTATGCATGAGGAGAAAAGTACATTCTTTAAAAATCAATATAACTAATTAATATAACAGCATAAATTATGTAATTGCTCAGTAATTTGTGCTGTTTATGTAGCAAATTAACTCATGGTTTTAAAACAAATTTATGCCCTTATAATAACCTCTTCATAGGCACCGATATGGGGCACATCTAAATACCAAGGGGAAAATAAATGAGGTAGAATAAATATTTTTTATTTAGTTAACTGTGAATTTTCTTAATAGCCCAAGCAAAACTGGTGCTTCTGGTTTCCAGCTGTGTAGTTCCTGTCTGTAATTTTTTTTTTTTTAATGGTTCTATTTTGGTTCACAGTGGTCACATAAACCTGGGATATCCTCTTTAACTGCAAGTTAAAGATTATCAATATCAGACTGGAATTATGTCATAAAACATTACTGGCTGATTCATTAGAGCTGGTGCTGTAATGTTTCTTCAACTCATAAAGTGCATTTACTATGATATACAGATTTTCCATGGTAACAGAGATGATCTTGTCATTTTATAATTTACTAGACTGAAGTAATTCCCAGGCAAAGCACATGTTTGAGAAAGTCAGCGGATGCTCACCACAGGCAGAACAAATTCCAGGCCAAAAGTGAAGACATTACAAATGCCTAAAATTGCAGTCTTTATCTCTAAGGCAGGTGTTTCAAAACTGGACTGATCCCAAATATTTTTTTCCTTTTTGGTTATTGTTTTTCTAGAAGAAGTTGAAAAGGATGTTAAAGATAAGGCAGGTGTTAAGATAAGATTCCTCACCAGGAATGACTCATCAACAGCCAATCAGGGGTTTTGTATCTGTGAACATGACCAGGGGAGGTGGCTTGGCTATGGTTATGAAAACTCCCTTCAGTTCAGTGAAAACAATATTTAAAAAAAATTTTTGAAATAATTCCCACTTTTGGGAAAAAAATCTCCATAGCCACTTGTACCAATTAGATAACTTAGAATTTGTTATTATGTCACTATAAAGTTAGTTTTGATTCCAACTTTACCTATTATGTTAAGGCATATTATAGCCTCAATATTTAAAATTGTATAGGATGATGGATTAATCTCTTAGTACATTTGAATTGAATATGTCAAAATAAATTATTAAAACAAACTATATTAATAAGTGAATCAGAGCAAGGAGAAAGCAGCACAGAGTTTAAGATATTCAATGCTAGTGTCTTCCAGAGTTATGCCAAGTTATTTTTCCTAGGAAGAAAATGGATTAATAAATAATACAAAGACAGAAGTTCATTGGCCCCTTTGTCATTTGCCTCCTCTGGGAATTATGGCAAGGAACAGTTGCCCTTGTTAACCTGTGAACATTTTTCACTCCCTTAGGTCATTTACTCTGGCTCAGGGGTCCAATTTTCCTTTCATTCATTAACCACATTGGGAAGCAGAGTTCCTAACCCTTTCCAGTCTAAATGTGGAACAATCACATCCCCTCACAATCAACTGCCAGTGTGCTGGGACCTTTACGTTTCACTGTGCTCTCACAGTGACGCAAGTTTTTAACAATTGAAGGATATTAACTCAAAAACTTGTTTTTTAATTGGAGGAGCTCAAGGGATTTCAAATAAATGAACTTGTATAAACTGGAAGCTGGTACATGTGCCTTTCCAATTATTTTTGTTCAAATTAGGGGAGAGGGCACTGCTAATCTCAGAAAGCAGATTTCAGAAATTATTTTAGCTATGAAGCTAACTCAGGATAACAAAACTGAGCACTTGTGAATTGTTTGGATAGCTGGAAAGACATAACCTTGTCTTTTATCTTAGTAAAGTTACCATACATTCAGAACAATGCCATTTCATTATTTAAATATGTGCATTTTGGTTAATCCACTGGGTTATTTTCTTTTATTAGACCTATTGGAAAAAAAGAAACAGAAATATCTAATTGAATTGTAGACTTTTGCTAAGACCTTTTTCACTTTGCTCTCAATTGCATAAATCAATTGTGAATTAAAAAAACACATTGTATTCTTTTGTAACAATATAACCCAAATATTGTCTTTGTTAATAAAAAAGACTAACAAACCTATATTGTTATCATTAGGGAACATCTTCCCACACTGTTTGAATTAAATATATCACATTCTGGAGACTGAAAGGAATATGTAAAACAGGGCTTTCTAGGAACTTCCAAAATATACACTGGCATGGTAAGTTAAGGAAACTTAGTTTGGAAGAATGATAGGGAAATCCTCTGTGTTCTTTGTCATTTCCTATTTCCTCAGACAAGTGAGAGAGAGAGAAGGGGGGGGGGCATTCTAATGCTTAAGTAAGTCTTTTGTCAGATAACATTAGATAATTCTTGAAAAGAACAAGATTTAGGCACTTAGAATTTGTAATTGATCTTCACAAGAGAACATGGTTCTTTAGGAAAATAATTTATCATCCAGGGATAACTTTTTAATGTAAAATGACATTTTAATATACAATATATCAGAAAATTCAATATGAAGAACTTTTCAAATCACACACACACACACACACAATATATGTGTAATATATATATGTATATATACGTATATATATGTATATATATATATTATATGCAGTGTTATATATATGTCTATGTATATTATATATATAGTGTTTACTACATCTCCAATGGCAAAATAGTGTCTTATGCTTAATTTTTTTTTTAGCCAGCCCCTGGAATTAAGGCACTTACTGAGCCAGTTAGTAAGGTATGCATATTTGGATATAAAAATTATGCATGTATTTTTAAGTTGCCTTTCTCTTATTAAAAGTGAATTTGAGGGGCGCCTGGGGTGGCTCAGTCATTAAGCATCTGCCTTTGGCTGCCAGGGTCCTGGGATCGAGCCCCACATCAGGCTCTCTGCTCCGCTGGGAGCCTGCTTCTTCCTCTCCCACTCCCCCTGGCTGTGTTCCCTCTCTCGCTGGCTGTCTCTCTCTCCATCAAATAAATAAATAAAATCTTTAAAAAAAAGTGAATTTGAACTTCTTTTCATACCTCTATTGACTATTTATATATTATTTTAACTTCTTTTTTATATGCTCTACTTGTATCCTTTAGGTTGTTTTTATTTTTCTATTCGGTTTTATCACAGCTCTCTTAAAAGTCTCAACTTGGGAAAGCAACACTAAATGATTTATTTATTCAATGTATATTTACTAAAGAAACTTATTGTAACTTAAATTGATCATTGTTTTATGTCTAAAGAAAACAATAATAAACAAGACATCCTAGTAAGGAAAGACAGATGAAGAATAAATAAACAAATGAATATATAAGATAATTGCTATGAGGAAAGTAGATTATAAAGGAAAATTATAACAAGAACTCTTTCATTGCTTCTGGGAATACAAAATGGTACAGCCACCTCGGAAGACAGTTTGGCAGCTTTTTTTTTTTTTTTTTAACAAAACTAAACATATAAAACTAAACATATTATTTAGCAATCATGCTCATTAACATAGAAATGAGGTGTAAACCTGCACATGAATGTTTATAGCAACTCTAGTCATAACAGCCAAAACTCGGAGGCAACCAAGATGTTCTTCACTGGTGAATGGATACATAAAGTCTGGCACATCCAAATAGTGGATGTTATTCAGTGCTAAACAGAAATGGGCTATCAAGCCATAAAATAAAAAACATGGAGGAAACTTAAATGCACATTATTAAATGAAAGAAGTCAATCTGAAAACTGGACATACTGTGTGATTCCAACCATAAGACATACTAGAAAAGGCAAAACTGTGGTGACAATAGAAAAATCAGGCTTGGGGAAAGGAGGAGTGAATAGGCAGAACACAGAACATTTTTTGGGCAAACTATTCTATGTGATACTATAGTGGTGGATACATGTCATTACACATTTGTCAAACCCCACAAAATGTACAACAGCAAGAGCAAACAGTAATATAAAGTCTGGACTTTGGCTCATGTGTCAACAGGTGGGTTTATCCATTGTAATAAATGTGCCACCACCTGGGTGGGGGAGGCTGCACCAGTGTGGGGGTAGCTCAACGGTGCGGTGAACCAGAAAGTGATCTAAAAAAGTGTATTTTTTAGAAAGGAAATTATAAAATGAGTTCTCATATTTCCTCTAATTTATTCATAGTTTTGCATTCCTATACGCAGCATAGTATGAGGCAAGATCTAACAAATTTTGCTACATTGATAAGGAATTTCCATTGGTTGATTTTCATAATGACTCTAAAAACCCTTAAACTCCCCCATCAGTGGGTCAGTATCTGGATTCTGTACTATTCCATTACTTATATATCTATACTTATGACAATACCAAATAATTTAAATCACTTTGACTTTATAATATATTTCATTATGATACTGCATAGGGTATTGGTCAAGGATGGAGGCTCCAGAATAAAACCACACAGTTACTAATGGTGTGACCTTAGACAATATACTTTATCACCTAGTGCCTCACCAGTCACATTAAATAGAAGAGTTCCTAACTATATTAAATAATATAATATATATATATAAAGCTTTTGGAGGAGTGCTTGACACATTAAGTCGGATCTATTGCCACGTTTACTAATTCTATGATGGTTACTATCATGTGGTAGGGCAAACACTCCCCTTCAGTGTTTTTATTTTTCAATAAACTCTTGATCTTTTATTCTATTTTGCAGTTTTGTCTTCCATATGATCTTGAAAATAAACTTGTTGCATTACGTGAAAAATAATATTCTCTGTCTTGATTTATTACTGTTAAATATATATAATGAATTGCATTGAAGGAATGTTTTAAACTTATATTGAATGAGTGCTGTTACTATATTGTGTCTTCATCCAGGAATATTGAATGTCTTCCCTATTATGCAGATTTTTATGCCCACTGGTGACTTTATATGGTGGTGAATTTTCTTATGCTTATTTTAGTATTGTTGTTGTGTTATTATTTTTCTTACTCATGGGAGCCCTTCCCTCTCTCATTTTCATGCTCATTACAGTTTTTATTTTTTTTTTGTTTTTGGTTAGGGGAAATAAATAATTGGTGTTCGTACGCTGTATGGTCACCTTTTTCAACTTATTAGTTCTAGTCGTTTTTCAGTTGATTCTTTGTAGACATATTTTAGGGATAGAATTATGTACCCCCCCAAAAGATACTTTGAAGTCTAAACCCCCATACTTCGTAATGTGCCCTTATTTAGAAAGAGGGTCTTGTGCAGATGTGATCAAACTGAGGTGAAGGCATTCACGTGGGCCCTAAACCAATATGACTGATATCCTTATAAGAAGAGCAAAACATTATGTGAAGACAGAGACACACAGGGAGAATGCCATGGGACTACAAAGGAAAACACTGAAGTGAGGCAGAGAAGGAAATCAAGGATCAAAAGTGACCAGAAGCTAGGAAGAGGAAAGAAAGGTTTCTTCCGTATAGCTCCTAAGAAGGAGCATGTCCCTGATAATACCTTGATTTTTCACTTCTAGGTTATAGAACTGTGAGAGAGTAAATTCTTGTGTTATACTGTCTGGTTTACGGTACTTTTTTTATGATAGCTTTAGGAAATGGATATACTTTTCATGAAGACATATGACCCATAAATAAGAAGAGTACTGTCCTTTTTTTAATGTTTATACTTAAATCCTTTTTTCTTACGTGATTGCATTGCTTGGGATCTCCCTGAAACATTAAAGAGTAGTGGTGATAATGTGCATTTATCTTATTTCTGAATTCAATAAGATTCATTTTATTAACTTACTAATAGTATGTTGCTCTCTGGGGTTTCTAGTAGATAATATTTATCAAGTTAAGAAAGTTTCCCTCTATTGAAGCCAGTCTAGTGAATTCCATTAAAACTGAATTTAGATTTTTAGGGTTATCTACTGAGAAAAATCACATTTTTTTTCCTTCAAACTTTTCCTCCTGTGATTTACATTATAATATTTCCTGAGGCTGAAACATTCTTATATTCCTGAAAGTGTTCTTGGTGATTCATTGTTCTTTTAATATATTGCTTGATTCAATTTATTAACATTCTATTTAGGATTTTTCACACAGGTTCATAAATAAAATCAACCACTAGTTATTTTTATCTTGCTTGTGTTCTTTTGATTTGTTTCAGGATTACATTAATTTTGTAAAGTTAATTGGGACATTTTTAAATTTATTTCCAGCTATATTTCTGCTATCTAAAACATTATCTAAAAGGTTGAAATTATCTGTTTCTTGAATAGGACTCATTGATAAACACTGTGTGATCTGGGTATATTTTTTTGGATGTTGATCTTCCGCAGTTTTTTATTTCTTCAAGATTATTGGTATGTTGAGATTTTTCTACTCTTTCTAACTCTTAAGCCAGTATGATGATGATTTAGATGACAATTTAAATATTCATAGAAAAGCATCTATTCTGTCCACATTTTCAAATATACTTATATACAGCTTCTATTAGCTTGTAGGGTTACAGTAAAAAAGTATCACAAACACTATGTCACAGTTCGGGAGTCTGGAAGTCCAAAATCAAGATGTCGGCCAGGCTGGGATTTTATGAAGGCTGTGAGGGAAGGATCTGGTGCAGGCCTCTCTCTTTGACTTACAGATGGCTGTCTCTTCCTTGTGTCTTCTACGTCATCTTTCCTCTGTGCCTGTCTCCATGCTCTGATTTCCCCTGGACACCAGTTATATCGGATTAGGTTCCAATTTAATGACCTAATTTTTTTTTTGAGGGGAGGGGGGGAGAGAGAGAATCTTATGCCTGCTCCATACCCAGCACAGAGACAGACATGAGGCTCGTTTCTATGATCCTGAGATCATGACCCAAGCTGAAATCAAGAGTTAGACACTCAACAACTAAGCCACCTAGGTGCCCCCTTAATGACCTCATTTTAACTTGATTAGCTAAGAGTTTATCTCCAAATGAGGTTATATTCTGAGGTACTGGGGGCTGAGGACTTTAACATGTGAATTTTGAGGGGACACAGTTCAACCCACAACCTAGTTCTCCCTATATTTTCTCTTATCTACTTAATAACAGTCTGTATTTGTAATTGTACTTTATTTCTCATGCTTAATAATATTTAGGGGTGATTTTGATCTTTCAAAAATTTATCAGTTTGCCACGCTCTATTTAACACTCTCTAAATGATAGCTTTTGGCATTTTGATCATGGCTAAGTTTTCTTAAAAATTGTGTTCTTATCTATTTATTCCTTTCTTCTGCTTTATAATGTTTTTATTTACTTTCTTGATATGAAGCATAGATAATTCATTTTTACATTTTCTTATATTTTAATAAATCAATTTATGGGTAAACATCTTTTGAGCATGACTTGGGTCACCTTCAAGAGGTTTAAAATAATAGTATTTCTATCTTTGTTTATTTCTGAAGAAATTCTCATTTTCATCTCGATTTTTTTTTATCCCAAGACATAAAAAAATCTATTTTAAAATTAGTAAGTAGATATCTTGACTGAGATTTAAAAAAATAATAATGTGGGTCATATGGCCTCTGCTTTTGGTATCTGTAGAGAATATACTCTCCTCCATGGCTTAGTGCTTAGCTAATTTGTGAATTCTCCAACTCTTTGAAAAAAATTGTTTTGTTTATAAAACATAGTTATATATATGCATATAAAGTTATATATATATAAACATACATACTGATATAATCATGTTTTTCATTTGTCTTTAAATTTCTCTAGAAATATTTTTAAGATTTATTTATTTGAAAGAGAGAGACTGCAAGCAGGGCAAGGGGCAGAGGAAGAGGGAGGGGGAGAATCCTCAAGCAGACTAATGAGTGTGGAGCCTGATTGCAGGGCTCTATCCCAGGACCCTGAGATCATGACCTGAACAGAAATCAAGAGTCGGGTGCTTAACGCCCCAAAATTTCTCTAGACATTTTTATTTGTTAACTCCCATCACAATTTTTATTATTTTTTTTATTTTTTAAAAGATTTTATTTATTTATTTGACAGAGACAGCGAGAGAAGGGAACACAAGCAAGGGGAGTGTGAGAGGGAGAAGCAGGCTTCCCGCCAAGCAGGGAGCCCGATGCTGTAGGGCTCGATCCAAGGACCCTGGGATCATGACCTAAGCCAAACACAGACGCTTCACGGCTGAGCCACCCAGGCACCCCCCCACACCCTTGCAATTTTTAAAGCTATTAGAAACGTTAATGCCTGGGACATCTTAATGGAGTGCATCTTTTGTCAAAAAGAATTACTTCTCTTTGTTCCATTTATTGGTTTTCACACTAAATTCTATTTCATTTATTTTTATTGCTCTATTTTTTATTTTTTCTGCCTATTTTCTTTTGTATTTAGCTGTTAAATTACCTCTCATTTCAAAAATAATTCTGATAGAAAAAACAACTCTTGTGTAAGTCCACACTATTGGAATAATGTTAAGCAATCTGTAAATCTTGATCATGTTAGATTTGACTCTGCTCATGTTAATTTTGACTAGTGATATGTTAGTGACATTAATTTAACAACTTATGCTATCAAAGTTCAGGATTAAGTAATATCCTGTCCCTCTAACCAATTTCCTTTTTCTCAAAATTGCCTATTTTTGTTCCTCCATTTCTAAATTTCCCTTTACTCTGAGTTTCAGTGCATCTGGATGTTAGGTCCATGTTTTACTATTATACTTTACATTAGAAACCAACTATTATATAGACTTAACATTTTTCTTACCATATGTCTGTTACCACATATAGTCCTATTTATTGGATTTCTTTCTTTGTTTTTTAAGATTTTTATTTATTTGAGAGAGAGAGAGAGCGAGGGGAAGAGAACGCAAGAGGGGGGTGGGGGGCGAAGGAGCAGAGGTAGTAGCAGACTCCCTGCTGAGCAGGAAAGCCTGGTGTGGGGCTGATCCAGACTCCAAGATCATGACATGAGCCTAAGGCAGACGCTTAACTGACTGAGCCACCCAGGCACCTCTACCGGATTTTTTTCTAATTTTGCTGGAAATAATCTTTTCTTTAAATTATTTTTTTTATTATTATGTTCAATTAGCATTAGCCAGCATATAGTACATCATTAGTTTTTGATGTAGTGTTCAATGACTCATTAGTTGCGTATAACACCCAGTGCTCTTTTGGAAGGTCTGTAACTAGGGAAATTTATGAGTGTGGCTATTTCATAATTTATTTTACTCTATCAATTAATGGTTTAGCTAGAAATATGGTTAAGATTTAAATTCTTAGATTCTTAAGAATTCTTAAGAATTCTTAAATTCTTAAAAACTTGAGAAGCTCCTCTTGTCCTGTAGCATCTGCTATTGAGGAAGAAGCCTGATTCTAATCTAATTCTTGTTCTTTTATAAGGAAGTTGTTTTTGTCTCTTAAGAAGCTTTTATCTTTTCTTTTTATCCTTGGATCCTACATTTTACCACACATTTCATTATATAGTTCTTTCTTCATTCATGTTAGGATTTTGTTGCTTGTACACTTACTTTGAAGACGCTAATTTTTGTGGGGGAAATTTTCTTCTATGTTACTCTGATTATTGGATTTTCTTTATATATCTGGTGGTTCATTATTGCCTGCTCATTGTCTCATTTACTAACAGCTGTTCAAGTTTTATTAGAACTGTTTGCATGATTGGTTGTGAAATGAATAGAATATGCCTGTATGAGGTATAATTATAGCTTGTCTTCTGGATATAGGGCTCTATCTCTTCTTACAGAGTTGCTAACTACCTGGGATATTGTCCAAATACTTTCGCTAATCCTCTTGATTAGCCAAACCAGGAGACAGAGGAAGGTCTAGTTCCTGTGAAGTTCATAGACATCCAAACAGATCCCCTGGGTAACATTCTGCTCCTTACATTTAATTACTTTGATCTATCTCTCATGATAGTTTGTAAGTTCTTTGTACCTTGTTACTCTGCAGCTTCCCTGTCAATCCGATTCTACCTGCTTTCTGTCTTACAGGAATCCCTCCTAATTTCTAATCTTCCAGTACAGCATTGCAATATATGCACGGTACATTGTGAGTCATGCCCTGTGTAGCCTGTTTCTGTGTGTTGGGCCAGGCAAGCAGTGTTCTCATTTTCCAATGCTGTTGAGATTATCAATTTAAAAATAGTTTTTCTTCTCTTTTAAAAGATTTATTCAGGAAGTAAGCCAGAAGTATTGTATTAGTCAGACATCTAACAGATCTCTTTATCGACCCATTGCCTGTTGCTGTCATCTGTGCGCCATAATCAAAAACCCTTCTTTTTCTTTCTTTCTTTCTTTCTTTCTTTCTTTCTTTCTTTCTTTCTTTCTTTCTTTCTTTCTTTCTTTCTTTGTTAGTATTATAGAAAGATCATGGTCTTTCATGATTATAAGATTATTATTACAAGAAATCAGAAAATATCATTTTCCCTCTTCTCTCTTTTTTTGTGTATCATGCCAATCCACACTTTCTGGGGAAATGTGAAATATGTTAATTCCAAGCAAATGATTGTGTCCTTTTAGCTTTCTCTAAAAATTTAGGATTAGTTACGTATAACACCCAGTGCTCATCACTACATATGCCCTACTTAATATTAACAGAGCTCATTATTCATGAGAAGCAATAAAGGAAATGGATTTATACTTTCTTAGTCTTTTCAGAAAGCTGTGGCTTGTCAAACTTTAACGTATGAAATGGTTGGTTTGACATCAAAGATTTCACCTGGCTTGTGTACTGAAGATAGTTTGATCCTTACTACAGTGTTTTAGGAAACATAAACATGGCTCTCTAGGTAATTAGAAAGAACTTCAGGAAATAAGATGTGTTCCTTCCTATCCTCTACACTTCCTCTGACATGGAAAAAGAAAAGCCTTTAGAATTTTTTTTTTCATTTTACCTAATATGACTCCACACAATGAGTTACTGAACTGAACTTCCTCCCCTACACAGTCCATCATTCTGCAGTATTTCACCCACTAGCCAATCCATCTGGAACTTTATCTAGTCACTTGCCAAATTCCTCCTCTTTCTTAAAGATGTTCTGACCCACCTCTGAGTTTTCATTTCCTCCCACTCTACCTAAGTGATGAGCTCTAACCTCTTCCTTCCAGATGTCAAGCTCACCTACTCCCCTGAGATAAAATATCTGCAACAATCTTACTTCCCTGCCAACCATTCACCAAGGTAAAAATGAATTTTCATATCTCCATTTCAAGTGTCAAAAGAACCCATTTTCAACTGGAAAAAATTATATGCCTTTTTCAAACTTATCACCACTCTACTGAATATATCAATTTGGACACAAGAGCTTATTTTATTTTAGTCTCAACCATTCTTACAATTCCTTCAGTGCACACACAGACATGTGCAAACACATACCATATTCCTGGTAAATTGTATCCAAATGGCCCTTTTATATATATTAACTTCTGGGGAAAAAAATCATACTACCATGTCCCTAAATTATTTGGAAGCAGAATTCCTCAGTATTCCTCATACATGCCTTTTTATAATTTCTTATAGTATCGATTGCTTATAACAGCCATAGAATTATATACACTTAACTATAGAAGGGAACATATAAATTATCTAAATAGCTCCCACTCCCAGTATGAAATACATCTAATTTTAGGTGATTACTATTTTGTGATAAAGTTTGCTCATCATTCATTCATTTAATCAAGAAATACTTATTGAGGGGTGCCTGGGTGGCTCAGGCCGTCAAGTTCCTAACTCTTGATGTTTGGCTCAGGTCATGATCTCAGGGTTATGAGATGGAGGCCCTCAACGGGCAGTGCCTACGGAACCTGCTTAAGATTCTCTCTCCCTCACCCTCTGCCCCTCTCCCACAACCCTACTTGTGCCCACTCTCTCTTTCTCAAGAAAAAAAAAAAAAGAAAGAAAGAAAGAAAGAAAGAAAGAAAGAAAGAAAGAAAGAAAAAGAAAAAGAAAAAGAAAGAAAAGAAAAAGAAAAGAAGCAAATATTTACTGAGTGTTTTACTATGTCCCAAGACTAATCTAATGGCTGGGCATAAATCAATCATCTGCACTTTCAAAGAAATCACGTTTTAATGGGAAGAGACAAATAAGTAATAAACATGATAATTAAGTTGGTAATACAATGTGAATGTGTAATCTGGGATTTTACCTATTTGCTAGTTGATTAGATAGATACCCTGTTATGTTTCATGGTTGCTGACAGAAAACATAAGACTCCTGGATCAGAGACAAAGCTCTCTTACGCACAGCACAGCAGGCAGCAGGCACATTAGCTTATTTTGCATGGGAATTATGCAGTTGGGACCGGATGGATGCTGCACCTGCAGGAGAGCGGAATCACAACTGAGGAACACGGGATATGAAGAGATCACTATTTTGTAGCAAGCCGTAAGCAAGTCTTGTCTTTGGTTCGAGAGAGAAACGTTAACTTCTCTTTCAAGATTGCTTGCTATCAATCCAACTCTGAGGAATGTCCCAGTTAAAGAGCTATCAGGATTTTGCATTCTTGGCATACCCAGCAAGATGGGTAGAAGCACAAGTGACCCTTGAAGGTGATTTCCATAAAGATGGGCGGTGATAACTGCTATGGAATAGAGAACCAAGTAGATCAAGGACATAGAACAGAGGAGGCAGGAGGAAGGGTCGCCATTTGCACAGCTGAAGAGGTTGGTCAATGTAGATAAAATTATGCTGGGGTGACAACTCCAAATCTCGGTGATTTATAATGACAGATATTTTTGTTTCACTCAAAATAGATGTCAACAACCAATGGGTGGCAGCAGACTTTATGACCGTCATCTTGTTTCCTGAGCAAGAATAGTATTTTCTTAGTCATAATATTGGTTGAAAGAGGGAAAATAACAAAGTGCAACCTACCAAAGCTTCTTTCTCTCTATGTGTCATTAGCCAATGCAAGTCAGATGGCCAAGTCTAACCTTACACTAGGGAGAGGAAGAGGATGCTGATGACAAAATCTGTTATAGTAGTCTTTATAAAGAAGGTGAAATTCAAGCAAATAGTTGAAAGAAATGAGAACTGTAACCAAGTGGGTATATGGGGTAGGGAATTCTAGGCAGAAAGAAAGGCTTGAAAAATGACTTTAGGGTGTGCCTGGGATGTTGGAAGAATATCAACAAGGCCATTGAGGATGGAACAG
Source organism: Ursus maritimus (assembly GCF_017311325.1). Lineage (NCBI taxonomy): Eukaryota > Metazoa > Chordata > Mammalia > Carnivora > Ursidae > Ursus > Ursus maritimus. Next base: position 57,634,815 of record NW_024425563.1, on the reverse strand, counting down.
AGCAGAAGAAGGGAAATAATTCCTCTGGGCAAATAGAGAGAGCCACTTCTGTAAGCCACTGTAAGGATTCTATGTTATAATTTCCGTGAAATAGGGAATCACCACCATACCAGAACTAAATTGTAAAAGAGAAAGAATAGAAGCAGCAAGATTTCTTCAGTGCTCCGTCAGAGGTGGCTCAGAGCAGGGTGGTAGCAGGCACTATGGTGGAGAAATGGGTACTGCATGTATTTTGAAGGTAACAGCAATAGACATATTGGATACGGGCGATTAGGAAGGGAGAAAAAGAATGAGACAGGCTCATTCATGTCACACTTGAAAAGCCTGTATTATGAAAGGTTATGTATGCGGTAAAATTTACACTAAATTTATACTAATGTGAATTAATAATCATGTTCTTAATCATCTCTATTTTTAAGATATTTTGCCTGTTTTTTCCTACCAGTTTCTGGAGGCCAGTGCTAAAAATCTCCCAATATGATAGTGCCGAAGAATTTAGAATGGTCGTATTTTTGTATTGGATTGATAACTTCATCTTTTTTAAAAAAAGATTTTATTTATTTAGTTGTCAGAGAGAGATAGAGAGAGCACAAGCAGAGGAAGTGGCAGGCAGAGGGGGAAGCAGGCTTCCGCTGATCAAGGAACCCGATGCAGGACTCAATCCCAGGTCTCTGGGATCACGACCTGAGCCGAAGGCAGATGCTTAACTGACTGAGCCACCCAGGCGCCCCTAACTTCATCTTTATGAAACTTTTTACTTTTAAACATTCAAGGGGTATGTCTTATATAGCTTATAGATGAGTTTTATTTTTTATCCAGTCCAACAATTCCGAATTCTAACTGGATGACTTCGTTAATTTACATTTAAAGTTTTACTGCTGGGCACCTGGGTGGCTCAGTCAGGTAACCAACTGCTTTTGGCTCAGAGTCCTGAGATCAAGCCCCACTTCTGGCTCCCCGCTCAGTGAGGAGGCTGTTTTTCCCTTTCCCTCTGCTGCTCCCGCTGCTTGTGCTCTCTAGCTCGTGCTCATTCTCTCTCTCTCAAATAAATAAAATCTTAAAAAAAAATAACGTTTTACTGCTCTATTTGTATTTGAATTAGCATTTTATTATATATTTTCTATTTTCCTAATAGTTTCGTTTATCTTTTTTATTTTTTAATCTGTTTTATTTTCCCTCTCTTAGTTTGCTGGTTACTTTTTGTTGTTACCCTACAGATTGCAAGATTTGTCTTAGATTTATTAGATTTTATTTCAAATTAGAAAATTTACCAATTTCCAGAAATCCAAAGATCTTACTTAAGTCCATTTAATTATCTGCATCTTATTTTTGTTTGTTTTGGTAACTTTTGTTTCTAGGTGGGGGAGGGGCAAAGAGAGAGGGNNNAAGAGAGAATCTTAAGCAGGCTCCACACCCAGCATAGAGCCCCACGCAGGGCTTGTTCTAAAGATCCAGAGATATGAGCTGAGCTGAGATCAAGAGTCTAGCTCAACCAATTGAGATACCCAAGTGCCCCTTGGTAACATATTTTAAATCTGCATAAATTTTACATCATATAAAATATTGCTACTGTTGCTTTTTAAGGTATTAGTATTCACTTATATTTATTCTTATATTTAATCTTTCTATTGTTTGATGTCTGATCTTCTTTGTGACTCTTAGAAATTTCTATCTCGTTTTTGACTGGACTCAAACTTGGAGGTAGAAGCTCTCAGAAGACAGCCCCTGTCTTTTGGCAATCTGCTCCTGCCATTTTTCTTTGATCTCTTTCTTCTCTTGGCCAAAAATTTAGCATTTTCTGCAGTTTCTGGCTTATTTTTCTTAGTACACTGTTTCTCCAGAGCAATATGCCAGAGTTTGTGTTGGAGGGTACGTGGAGTAGTTAACCAGACGTTGAATCTTGAGTGCTTTGGTTCTAGGTTCTTTTGGTTCTTCTTTGTTTACAGGCTTTTTCACAACATATTAGCAGACATCATCTTTTTAAGAAAGACTGAAAAGTTTGTGGGTTCTGCTGGCTCTTTTGGGCCCCAGGTGATGAGGCACACAGTAGTACCAGTAAGTTCAGGAATATCCTTCTCTCTCTCTCTTTTTTTTTCTTTTTTTTTTTTACAACAACCAAGTTGAGAACGCTGAGATTGGCATCCCCAACACAACCCCAAACAGGTATGTGCTTTCTTTCTCCAGTCGCCTTGGTCTGTAGCNGGAATGCCCCTTACTCAGCAGCAGGGAGACATAGCCATGGGTCAAGACGCCCTGCTTCATGGGGAAGCCCTGTTTGTCATTGTCACCACTGATTCAGACTATATAACCCTCCATTCTTCACCCAGATCAGCAGCAACTTCTGTGACCATACACTTCTCATAAAAAGTATGAAGTTTCTGTTCATCATCCACTTCAATGAGTTTCTAGCTGCCAGTGGCTGGGAAAGCGACATTCAGCTTCGTCCTACAGCAGCCTACCACTTCCAAGGCACCAGAAGAAAGAAGAAATCTTTCTATTGTTTTTCATTTCTGCTTTCATTACTATGTTTAATCATGAGTCATTTCTCTTTTGCCAGAAAAATCCCCTTGAATATTAATTTTCATAATTTCTTGTCAATGCATTTTTCTTGGTCTGAAAACTGTAATTTTTTTTTTAATTTACAGAGCTTACTTTTGTTAATTATAAAGTTGTAAGTGGCTACTATTGCTTTCAGAATTTTAAAGGCAACATCCCGCTGTCCTTGGTCTGCTAAAAAGTTGATTCTCTATCTACTGTTGCACCCATAAAAGCAATGTGGTCATTTTCCCTTGCTGCTTTTAAAATAATCTTTTAGATTTTGGTTTTCAACAATTTTTCTATCCCATAATGAGGTGTGGTTTTTATTGCATTTATCTTGCTTGGAGTTCATAATATTTAACTACTAATTTCAATTACTGCATTTTTTTTTTTAGTTATAGAATTTCCATTTGATTCTATTTTATAGATTCCTCTTCTATAGTGAAATTCTCCATTTTGTCCCTATTTTTCTTGAATACAGTGATCATAATTCTTTTAATATTCTCATCTGGGAAGTCCTATATCTGGGTCATCTATGTGTCTGTTTCTATAATCTTGGATTTTCCACCTGCTTTTCAATGATTTGGTTCTATCTTTTGGGTTGCCTAGTAATTTTTTATTGTATGCTATACCTTTTATATTAAAATCTACGGAGTCTTTTTTTTTAATAGAGATTTAATTTTCATTTGGCAGTAAATTAAAATATGTGTGGGTTAAATTGTTTCAATTAAAAATTGAAATAATTTTTGTTTATATTTCAGTGATTTGGGAGGCTGGTTTATTTCTGGTGTGCTTTTAAATCTAGGAAGGTTCTTTCACAAGGTCCTCAGCTTATGAAGTCCCTTTCTCCTTGGTGAACACTAAATTCCAATATTTTTTTCTTTTCTGTAACATTATGAGACTGATAAGATATGTTTCATTTTTTTAACTCCTTATCAGATCCTTTCTAATTTTTCTTTTTCTATTAAATCTGGCCCACACAAGAGTAGCTTAGGAGTTAGGAAATCCCTTAAGGGAAAATTGTACAGAGAATGTTGGTCTCATTTCTCTGTGATTCGCCTTTATTCACTGGAATCTTGGAATCTCAAATTTTGCCTATCTTGGTGGTCTTGAATTTCAATTGTTTAATCTCTTGAACACAGTTTGCTTGCTGAAACTTTTAACCTCATTTTTTTTTTTTGCTAGACTCTATGCTCAGTGCTTTGAATTACCAAATGTCCCAAGGAAAAAATAGCAGTGGCAAATGTATGACTTGTTTTAATGCATTTCTCTTCTTTCCAGGGTCTTCTTGGCTATTCTCCAATCCCTCCAATTGGCTGTTTTTGTTTTTGTGTTTTACATTTTATGAATTTTTTTTCCTGTAGTTAGCCTAAGCATCAGTATTACTCTTATACGACCTACTTTGTTATAGTTAGAAGCAGATGTCTGTCAAACTTTTTTTTTATTGTTATATTTTAAAAGTTAGATTACAGGTATACAAGTCAGATTATCATGCTTTGAAGACCAGCTTTGCTACTTCTCTGACACCTGACTCTTGGCCTCAGTTTCTTCATATGTAAAATGGATATAACAGAGTTTCTACTTTATAGAGCTGTTATGTGAAGTATAAGAGTGTTGTATGCAGTATGCTGAGCACAGAGTCTGACTCTTATGAAGCACAAATACACGTTACAAATATGACTATTAGTCTGCTTCTGGTCCAAAGGTACTTACTTCCCACTCAGCAGAGAGTAGAGATGTTGCCTTACTTTTAAATAAACTTTTGACAAGACTTTTGCAATTAAAACATTTTTTGTAATAATTAAAAAAATATTTAATAATCTGTACAAGAATGGATTCAGTGATTGTTGCCAAGTTTACTAAAGTGAATTTTTAAATTATTCCGTTTAAAATCTATCTTTTTTTCCTCTCTGCTATCCTCTGGCACCTCAACAGTTCTGCAAAATTTCTCTAATAATACCTCTGGTAATATTATACCATATATGTTCCTTTGACCCTGCTTGGTGTACAGTTTTGTACTGTTATCTGTTGAACTTGTGCTTGTATTTTCTGACAAAATTTTATATACCTAATTGACACCATGACTTTTGTTGTTATTGTTGATAATATTCCTGTGATCAGAGCGCTGAGTGCCTCATTGCATTCAATAATTATTTGTTGAATTTAATTGGGGCATGAGTGGGCAAAAAGAAAGTAGAAAAACTGAGAACCCCACACCAGTTTAAAAAGGTGAGAAGATATATAGGCATTCATGGTTCTCAAAATTCTGATTTCAAGAAAATGTTTTCTTTCTCTTCTCTTTGATCACCAGAAAATGTCAAATGTTAAGTCTAGTAAAATAGATAATTTATTGTGTATATTCCAAAAGATAGAACATACTTCCAGATTACATATTTATTAATTTCAGAGAGCAATTATGACTTATAATAGGAAACATTAGCCTGTGCTAACATGTGACAGCCTTTGCACTATAAAAATTGCATTAACGTCTTTTGTTACTTGAAAACAATTGATGTTATAGTTTGGTTTTATGATTCAAGTTTCCAGGCCCCTTGGTAAGAGAGATATCTTAGAGAAGGCATAAACGAGGAAAGCCTCTCTTTAAGAGCCTCTTGCCTGCTCTGGTCAATTCGCCCATTTTTAAGACAAAGCCTGGCTTGTTGAAGCAGGAGACGTACCTGTAACAGAACTTTGTCTCCTCTGTTTCAGTCTTTGTCTCTCCTAGTTTTCACAAACTCCATATAACCACTGGAGCATCTTTTCTTTCCTTATACTTTCTACACCTGACTTTTATTTAGACTTTCCTTGCTTTCAGATTCTTTCCACAGAGGGCTCAAGGTTGACTTTTCTGCTTAGGCTTCTTCTATAATTCTGGTAACTGACAATATGAATCTTTCATCAATATGGTGTAATACTTACTTAGAATTCTCTGGAGAAGCTCTTTCTCTCTAGCTCCTAAGGGACATCTTGGTTACAACATAGCCTAAAAACCATTTTCATCAGAAGAGATGAACCCAAGTCTATTCAAGAGAAAAATACAGGGTCCTGTAAACAGTGATTAAACACTGTATACCATTCTTCTAGGAGTAGTCTTTGATTTGGATTGATAAACAAAATCATGATACACAATAGATTTCACTCAGCACCAAGTTGGCTTAGCTTTAAGAAAAAAACACAGCAATGTTATCTGTCAAAGTTGTGGTTAGCAAAAATATTTCAATAGTAATTACATTTGTAATATGTTTAAATGAGGCATTCATAAATTTTATTAGTCAAAATATTGAAACCAATAAAACACCATTCACTAGCCAACATAACATTCATGATACTGTTATTGAAAATTATGAAAATATTTACTGTCAGTTTTGAATCTCTTTTCCATTGCAATCATTCCACGAAAGTGCCTCTGTACCTGAATCTGATGATATCATTATGGATCTCTGAATAATGTGCTTATTATTGGATCAAATTCTCCTGGAAGTCTTCCCAGAATTAGGTTGCAACTGTTCTGTAAGAAGACACATCTAGAAAAGCCAATTAGCCTGCCAGTCTCCATAGCATTTTTTAAAGCTGGTATTTAAGAGAGGCCTATGGCTACTTTGATTTTACAGATTTCACTAGGTGATAATTTCCCAGTCATCAGAATTAATGAAAATTCAGGAAATGTCAAACTTCAGGGAACATAAAACCTCACATAAAAACATTTTAGAAGGATCCAGTAACCTTCCAACATGACAAACCAGGCCTTTCTTTATACACATTAGAGCTGGAAGAGAAAGTAGAAGGTGAAGATAAGGGTGGTAGGCGAAGCTAGATCTAAAGGTTCTGGCAGATGTATTTTGATCTTCCACTGCCCCTGGACATGGATCACGTAATGAAGGAATCCTTCCCACACATTCTGTAAGAATGGAATATATGCTATACCTCTTGTAAGACGTAGTAACTGGAAAGGTGGATGGAGACACATACAAAGGAAGGAAGAGTAAAACTTGCCAACTTCACAGTCCAAGGTGATGTGGATGTCTATTCATGACTCTTCATAAGCCCTTATTCTAGAAGGTGCTGACCACTCTCCAGGGAATTCAGTTCTCACTGCATTATTTTTTAGAACCAGCATCTGTAAAGGTGATTGAAATAGTATATTAGAATATTCCCTATAAAAAGGAGAAGGAAAAATACCTCTGAATTATATAGATGGAACTTTTCCTTTCCCATAAGAAATGTGTGCCTCACTTAGCTAAAGACAGAAACATTCTCCTTTGTAGTCATTAGTTCTAAAGCTTTTTTTGAACTTTCCTAGATAAAGTATATATAACTTCCAAGGTCATCTCTGTGTGCCCAGGGTATTTCTTTGCATAGCCCCCACCTTTCTCTGGGCTTTCAATGAGAAAATAACAAATCCTGGGTACAGATAAGTGAAGGGCTTATAAGCAATGGTGCTTTGCATAGGTTACCTTTTGGAAGGCAATGCAGCCATTTGTGCCATTGTATGCATCCCTCAGTGAATTTAAAGATTTCTACTCCATGACGTATGGGTTTCAATAAATTGGCCCAATATCACTTTTCATCCACTTTTCACATGGCACTCAGGATCACAGCCGAAAACAGAAAGACTCTGAATCACCCCATGGGGGTGTCTCTTCTTTTTACTAGGGTTCTCTAGAAGCGCTTTCTCCATCCCTAATGAGCTTGTGCTTTTACCAACTAAACTTAAAATAGGTATTCTCCATACCCATTTCCTCCATATTTTGTTCTTGGTACAAAGTATTTTTTCTCTGCCTTTCATGTTAGGGGGAAAAATATATCTATCTATATATCTATATCTATATCTATATCTATCTCCTAATTGTGCCCTAGTGCATATATTAAAATGGAAAATAACAGATTAAATGTGTAAGAGGAAAAGTCAGCAGCCCACTAAGAGCCTAACACACACACATGCGCGCGTGCGTGCGCACACACACACACACACACACACACACACAAAGAGCAGGCAATTAAAAGGTCACAAAGGAAAAGAATATGGGTTTCTGGAAGGGGTTTAAATGTAAACAGCCCCCTGACTTTGGGTTCAAATAGAGAATGAATGGAAAGGTTGGACATATTTATTAAGGCAGACGATTTGAAAAATTAATCCTTGGCTAAACTAAAAAACATCCAAGGAAGGCAGTATTTGAATGTCTACCCTCAAGTCCAAGAGGAGGAATCTCCAGGGATTTTCTGGAGAGAAGAAACTCTATTACAACATTTTCCTGGCCTGAAAGCCTACTTAGGAGGAAGTGAACAGAACCCAGCCCCAAGGCCAAATTTCAGGCTCAAGTGGATGGACTGCCAGGACATCCTACACACCGGACAAAAGCAGTGAAGCCAAGACAACCCACATTCTCATGCTTTTAAAAACTGGGGAACCTCAAGGGGGTACTTGATTTATGTGGAATAACTAGCCTGCCCAAATACATTTTAGAAAGAAAACCTTTTCCAACACTCTCACCTGGGATTGAGGACTCTGGAAAACGGTGGTGGAAGAAGGAAATAGAGTAAATTGCTCCTTGGCTAATGCATTGAGACTCTTGGAAGAGAGCCTAAGGTTGGGAAAATAACAATAGCCAGCAGTTATTGAGCACTTACTGTGTGCCATGCCATAATAGCTTTACATGTAGAATCCCCTCCTATCCACACAAAATTCCTACAAGTCAATGCAATTATTACATCGGTCTTTATAGACGAGGAAGCTGGAGCCTAGATTGGCTATCTAATCAATGAACATACTATGAACGTGAAATGAACACCTAGTATAAAGCCAGGTTTGCCTGATTAAGGGTCTGCATTCTTAACAACCTATTGGGTTCAATAAATGAGCCACTGTAAGAAAGACAACCATGAGTTGGGAAGCAAACCTAAGATTCATATAATTTGTATGATTCTGTACTCAAATTCATGAATCTCATAATTAAAGAAGTCTCTCAAACAGACTTTCAAAGAAGACTGTTAGAATTTATCTGTAGAACAATAAGAGGTTAGAGAACAGACTGCTGCAGGGTACAATCTGCATATTTACTCAGGCTTTAAAATTTGGAACCTCAATGAATTGGTGCTAGTCCTTGGCCAACTTCTCTCAATCTAATTTATTGATCTTAAAATAATGAAAAGTAAAATAAATTTATTTATTTTTAAAAAGATTTTTTTATTTACTTGACACAGAGAGACAGCCAGCGAGAGAGGGAACACAAGCAGGGGGAGTGGGAGAGGAAGAAGCAGGCTCCCAGCGGAGGAGCCTGATGCGGGGCTCGATCCCAGAACGCCGGGATCACGCCCTGAGCCAAAGGCAGATGCTTAATGACCGAGCCACCCAGGCACCCCAAAATAATGAAAAGTAAAATTTAAAATTAAGCAATTAAAAGATGTTTCCTGTGCTATTGCTATATGCATTCATGGACATTCTATCTCTTAATCTAATGACCAACTCAGTGGTTAGCATAAAATATGCATTCAGTAAGTATTTTTAAAATAATGAGGTAGGTAGGCATTTCCCTCATTTTACAGATGTGACAACTGACACTCAAAGAAAACTTACCCATGACCGCAAGACTTCATGTAGGATTCAAATTTAGTTTTTCTAACTTCAAAACCCATACATTTGGTACAATATCGAAAGCCACAAAATTACAACATTATGTTGTTATAGAAATGAATAAAGTAGTGGAAAGGAGATTACACTTGTGCAGGGTCTTAAATAGTGAGCAAAACCTTTCATGGAACAAAATTAATTGTACATGGGAATGTGGAAGAGTGTGGAGGGAAATATTCTTGGCCACTGCTTCCAAATTTGTTCGTATCATAGTGCATATACTATTTTTATAGCACGCTGTGGGAAATGAGGAAGTAATTCTCAGCTGGAGGCAACTTCCCTGAGTGCTCTGGCCATTCCTGACTCTGACCAGCTACACTGTGAGTTGAAGGGGTCTATATCTTATCACAACTTTAATCCCATGGCCGCATACAAATATTTCAGATTTACCAATTGAGAAGCTTCGTTCTGGACATATAAAATAGCATGCAAAAATGTAGATACAAGGAAATGCATGAAATATTTTTGAAGCCTTGAGAAGTTCAGCTTGGTTTAGGAGATATGGTAGGAGATGGTACTAGAGAAGTTGTTCCAGAGTCTGGTTATAAAGTTTCTTAAATGCCATGTATTGGGATTGCAAAATTATAATAAATATGCAACACAAACAAAACCCAAAAAAACTCAAACCTAAAATTATGCAATAATGAAAAGAAGGATTTTCCTTTTTCAATTTTTTTCTTCAATATCCTTCTATTTGAAACTGTATTTATAACTCAGAATCTCTGAGATTCTTGCTGTGATGCAGTAATTGTATTAGACAAAACCTCCCTCTGAGATCAACTATTAGAGCTGAGCAAAATGAAACAAATAAAATAAAAAGGAACAACTGTTTAAAATTATTCTCCAATAACTAAGGCAATAAGAAATTGAGGAATCAAATTCCTGAAAAGAAAGGAAGTGCATTGAAATGAACCCTCCATTTGTCTCCACTTTTTCACCTTGACTGCCAATTCCTAGCCCTGAACATAGAAACTGATCACAAAGCAGCAGCCTAGAAACTGTTGGAAGACAAAGAATTGGACTTCAGCATTATCAGAAAAGGCATAATTTGAGGGACTCCTAATCAGGGGATTTCGGGAAAGCGACTCTGACAGTCTACATATAATTTCTGCCCTAAGGACTCACTGATTCTGAGACAGAGAAACTCTGAAACTCTTCTCGGAAGCTAAATACTTTAGCAGAGAGTTTGTAAATCTCATGATGCTAGAGAGACAAAAAGCAGTGTTCAGCTCCCCCAAGTAAGAATGATCCTATTCAAACACATAAGATTATTTCACATTGAGATTCCTGCAAGCATTGCATACAAGGAGTAAGAACCAACTAAAAATAGACCAGTTTTGCTTGGATGAAAGCAATCTGCCTATATTTAAATTGGATTGGAAAAACAAACACTAAATCTTCACGGACGATATCTAGAGCCTTTACAATTTTTTTCTACATATTTTCCAGCATTAAATAAAAACTGATGAAATATGTAAAAAAAAAGCAATCAAATAACTAGAATAAAGAGAAAACATAGATTCTTAAATAAACGAGATTAATGTATTTAATAAAATAGATGATGATTTGAAAAAGCTCACCAAATAGCAACATCATTTAAAACAGAAATCAAATATTATATAGATAATTGAAATTGAGAATTAAAAGATGGGTTTAATGGCAATTTAAGAACTGCAGAAGACAGGAGTAGTGATTGGATTATAGATTAGTAGAATATTCAGAATGAAGCATAAATAAAAGGATGGAAAATACACAAATCTAAGAAATATACAGATAAATATTAAAATTTTCGATATTGCTGATTATATGTTCTATATGGATTAATTACATTTATACTTTACTAGTTATAAACATTTAGAAAGTAAAAGTTGAAAGAGAAATTAATTTATAATAGCTTGAAAATCACAACGTACCTAGGAATAAATCTAATGAAAATTGGAATAGCTCTAGCAGTAATCCATAAAATATTATCAGAGAAATCAAAGAGAACTGTAATAAGTGGAAAAAAAAAAACCACTATGGCCAGAGACTGGAGGATTCAGTATTCTTAAAATGCCAGTTCTTTCTAAGTTGATCTGTAGTTTCAAAACAATTTCAGTTAAATTACCAACTTTTTTTTTTTAATTGACAGGCTAAAGCTAAATTTATATGAGAAGGCAAAGGGCCAAGAATAACCATGATAATCTTGAGAAAGAACAGATTTGGAAGATTTATATCATCAGTTATCGAGTTTTTAATAAATCTACTATAAGGAAAAATATGTGATATTGGTACATAGATACACAATTTGATAGACTAGAACATAGAATTCAGAAGCAAATCCATTCACATATATACATCCAATTACAACAAAATTGTTAAAATTCAGTAAATAAAGAATGATCCTTTGGTAAATAGTACTGGATCAACTGAATTTTTTATGGAAAAAGTGGTCATTTATTTCTACCTAAGACCTCATATACAAAATTCAGTCCCAATAGATTTCAGACATAAATGTGAAAAGCAAAAAGGTAAGGTTGTACAAGATCAAAAATATCAAGATGCCCATTTGGTATAAAATATTTTTTAAAGTGTTTTTTTTTTTTTAAGATCACAAAACACTATCCAGAAAGAAATGGTAGAATAGATTTGATTTTATTACAATTGAGAGAAAAACACACCATCAAAAGTGTAAAAAAGATGGGGTGCCTGGCTGGCTCAGTCAGTAGAGCATATGACTCTTGATCATGGGGTTGCAAGTTCAAGCTCTATGTTGGGTGTGAAGATTACTTGAAAAAAAAAAATAAAATCTTGAAAAAAAAAAAAGAGTAAAACGACAAGCCATAAAGTTTGAGAACACATTAGCAATATGTATATTTGGCAAAACACATGTATCCATAATATATGAAAAATGTCTAAAAGCAATAAGAAAAAGATAGCCCATTTAATTTTAATAATCAAAGGCTTGAACAGAAATTCCAAAAAGGAGGCTATTCAGATGTCCAATCCACATGTCCAAAGGTGCTCAAACTTATTAGTGATCAGAGAAATACGCATTAAAATCACAATGAGACAACATTAAGTGTTGGTGAGCTTGAGGGGCACTAAACCCCTGCACACCACTAGTGGTAATACATATTTTTATAACAATTTTGGTAAACTGACAATATCTATAAAGCTTTGTGTATCACACCTTACGACCCAACAACCCCACTCCTAGCTATGTAATCAAGAGTAACACATGCCATTGTATACTAATTCAAGGTGTGAGAATATTCATAGCAGTATTAGTCACAATAAAAAGCCAGACATAAATCTCCATTAATAATAATATTTGTACATTTGTACGATGGGATGATATACAGTAATAATAAAGAAAAACTCCACTGCTGTATGCAACAACTAGGTGAACCTCACTGACAGATGATTCAAAGAAGCCAGCCTTAAACAACACCTACATTAGGTGATGGGGATTAAGTCGTAAGGAGCGCTGGGTGTTGTATGGAAGTGTTGAACTGCTCTACTGTACACCTGAAATGGTATAACACTGTATATTAACCACACGGGGATTTAAAATAAAATAAATAATAAAAAAAGAATACCTATATCGTATAACTTCATTTATTTAAAGTTCAAAACTAGCAAAATGAATCTAGTTGATAGAAGTGAGGCTATTGGTTACCATTTGAAGGCATTTTAACTGTAGACTGTTAGGAGAGAGACTTTTGGATGGATGTTCTATATCTTCTGCATGTCCTATTTTTTCATCTGGTTGTTAGTTACATAAGTATGTTCCCTTTATAAAAATGTATTAAACTGTGCATTTCAAAAATGTATACTTTACTGTATGCAAGTTATATTTCAACAAATGAAAATATCTTTGTGTAAAATGTAAATAACCTCTCAATATTTTATTGTACAGCCATTTAAACCATTCCCTTTTGGTCATTGTACTGCCATCACTGTATAAGGTTATCCTGTCTTGGGTTTCAGCCACCTACTCACATCTCTCTCTCTCCCCTTTCTTGATCCTCACAGGCCATAAAAACCTGAAAAAATAAGTTCACTTCTTGGGCTCCTGTTTTTACATATGTAAAATATAAAGATTGGGTTACATTACTTCAAACTTTCGTTTTTTTTGAACCTTCCTTCATATCCCTGCAGCTCTAGTCTTCCTCATGCATAGTTTTCACTACTCCACTGAACAAATTCTGACAGTATCTTCATCAATAAATTTAAATTTTTTGCTTGTCTTGGAAGGCAAAATTTCTGCCTGTCCAATCTTATGTCCTATAGCTCCCAAGAACATTCCTTTCTCCTATCATATTTGTCCAGAATCTTCAATGCCCTATGAGTCCTACATATTAAATTCTGTTATATCTCCTTTTTCTCCCTCTCTCTTTGATGTCTGCTAGTTGTTCAAGTCCCCATTCAAGCCTTCTTTCTCCAACCAACATCATCCTACTATTTTTCCCTTCACTGATGTGCCCATTGTCAAATACTTTGCACACAGCATGTTGCAATCCTCTGCTATCCTACATTTGCCTTACCTGTGGCCCTTCTATTTTCCCAATGAGGAATCAGCTCTTTAAGGAGAGGAAGTATGGGTTTGCATGACATGCCACTACTTTGGCATGTGCAGTCTCCTGATGTAAAGCACTTCTTCCAGTTTTATTATCAGGGATGCCTGGGTGGCTCTGTGGGTTAAGCATCTACCTTCAGCTCAGGTCATGATCCTGGGACTCCTGGGATTGGCCTCTGGAACGGAGCCCTGCATGGGCTTCCTGCTCAGCGGGAAGTCTGGTTCTCCCTCTCTCTCTGCCCCTCCCCCCACTCCTGCTCCCTCCAGATCACTCTCTCTTTCAAATAAATACACAAAATCTTAAAAAAAAAAAGATATAATTGACATATAGCACTGTATAAGTTTAGAATGTACAACATAATGATTTGCCTTACGTATATTGTGAATGATTACCACAATAAGTTTAGTTAAGATCTATCATCTCATACAGATACAAAAAAATTCCAAGAAACAAAACAAAAGGCTCTAGGATCTGCTCTTAGGTTTCCTATAAACCATAGAGCAGTGTTAACTACAATCATCATGTTGCACATACACCTAGTTCTTATTTATCTTATAACTGGAAGTTTGTGCCTTTTAATCACCTTCCTCCAATTCCACCACCCCCATTTTATCGGTTTGTGATCGTGGGCTCTAATACAATGGCAGATTCTGAAGGCCAGGCTTCTAATTGCATTCTTGTTTATTTCCTCACAAATGGAGTTAAATCTTGCACAAAGAAAACTTTCAATATATACTTATTAACTGATTTTTTTCTGGTTCTTTCAAAGAAACAGGCCATTATAGTATTAAAACTAATACCATTCCTTTACTCCAATGCTTCCATGGCATCACACTCTGCATAAAATCCGAAGGACTTCATGGGCCACGAGGTGCGTGGGACCTAACCCTCACCTAATTCTCTGGCGCTCTTCCCCACCCCTGCTCATTCTCAGCCTTCAGCCTTATTCTTCCCCCAGGCCTAACTTTTCACTTATTTTAGATCTTTCTTCAAATGTTACCTCCTTAGAGAGATCTTATTTATCTTATCATGTCCTATGCAATATTTTCTTTTGTTTATCTCTGTGACTTTACCTACTCCTACCCCAAATGTAAACTACTCAAAGGAAGGACTTTGAGTTTCTTATTTTTTGTTTATCTCCAAGGCTTGCACATATAATGTGTTCAATAAATATGAACTGAATAAATATATAAAAAAATGAACAAGTAAACACTGACAATAATAATTGAAAAAAATTCTAATCCAAAGTATATGTTCAGAGTGGATTGAAAACATAAATTCAGATCCTAAGGGACAAAGTAATATATCAACTATATAAGAAGATAACACAACTTCATATTTGTGGGTATAATGAATAAAAATAGGGTGAATGTGAGTTGTGGACAAATTGTTCTTACAAAATGATAGGATAAATGATAGTGTTTTAAAACTTCTGAGTTTAGGCTAAGTCGAATACTGAGCTATACAGTAAATAATGAATAAAGCTGATTATCTATGTCTGATCTTATTATAAAAACCAGTGCATCTGGGAACCAGATGACTTTAGAATTACATTATAGACAAGAACTCTTTAATGCTTCAATATAGGTGGAGACAGGAATCATTATCCCATTTAGCAGACTTTAAAAGTTGAGGTAGTAAAACAAATGGTTTGTCTACTGTTTCAACATTTATTTGAGAGTGTCATGTTGGATTTGAGTTCATAGCCACGTGTTTGTTCCTGCATTTCCTGTATAATTTATTACATAATTTATGTTATGAACATAAATTTCAACATAGTGAGAGAAGCATCACACTGTGTACTCTACAATAGATTGCTCTTCTGTAATCATCCAATTATGGGTAACCAGAAAGGCAATGAATACAGCACTGGATATTAAATGTGGACATATCCCCTACTAATTTATTAAAAAAGTGAGGTTAGGAGTTGGTTCAGGTTCAAGAGTGGCTGGCTTATGGAAACACATGGATTCCAGCCCAAATTAGGATCTTAAAGGAAGTATAATACACTATGATACAGAGAAAGTGGGTTTGTGGTGGCAAAGTTGTAGCACATACCAATTTGGTGACTCCTGACAAATCACATATAAGCATTTTTTTTAAAAAATTCAAGATTTATAAATAATATTAGTGATATATAATCATTTTTCTTCTTGTGGGTTATTTTTCATAGATTTATCCCTTTATTTTTATTTTTTTATTCATGGATATTCAAAATTCCACTCTTTACCCCCCCCCCCACAAGGAAAGTTCCAGCCTCAGAGTTGTTAAAGTAAAAACAATTGTTGTTAAAATGGAAAATAGAGGCAATTTGTATCATTGGCCCACCACAGTTTGGCTCAGGTCTTCTAGTCTCTGCTCTTGTGAGAATGAAGCCAGACCACACACTGAGACTGAATTACAACACTTCAAAAAGAAGAAAAACACTAATGGAAAAAGTCGAATGGGTTTCCAAATAGGAGGTGGTAGACAGTGAAGAAACCTCTTAGCACAACTCTTAAAAGGGCTAAACTCTGAATCTGAGGCCCTGACATGCAATCATGAACTTGCATTCCCATTCTTCTGTGGCTGTAGGACAGGAAATGTCCATTCAACTGCACATTGTACTAGTCCCATCAGTTTGAGTGGAAATGCATTTTTAGAGCCTTTTATCCCAATCCCCACTTTCTGCAAATGGATCCTGTCATTTATGAAAATAAAAATGAGAGCTGAATGAACTATTTTCTTCCATAAAACTATTTCAGCAAGTGAATGAATAAATTAGGGAGTGAATCATCGGCAAGAAGACCTTAAGTTGTTAGTGACAGAGAAACATAACATACTCTCTTAGGCACAAAGCAACATCTAAATCCTAGAATCTAAGTACGAGTTGATAAACTGTGGGAAGGGGAGGGGTGAAGATGTGTTTCAGGGAAAACTCAGGAAAGGTACTGATTCCCTCTGGAATGTTCTCCATCTCTTATCTCTAGCCTAGGCACTTAGGATACAGTAGAGAACAGAAGAAAATACTATCCCTTCCTTCAGAAATACAAATCTAAATTTGAAAACAGCCTCACAGATCTAAGATTAGAATTGCTGTGAGTACCAGAACAAAGAGATACATGTTAACATGGGGGCACAGAAAATGTATGAATTGACTAGAAAAGCAGGGGAGGCTTTCCCAAAGAAATATGATGGAATTGACCTACACTGTCTGCAGATCAATCTCAGAATCATGAGGGAAGTTCATATCCTGAACACAGCCAGGCACAGAAGGGCTTCCCAACACTATCATCTGGTTAGACCTGGGAATGTTAGGGTCATTTGGCCAGACATATATGTTTCCATGGCTCTTTTACAAATATTATGCAAACTTCTCAAAATTTGGACCTCACTTGGCATTTAAGGAATCCTTTGGGGAACAGCACAAATAGGAGCTTTGGAGATGGTTTAAATCTAATCAGAAGAAATAAAAGGGGAAAATAGAGGAAAGAAGCAATAGGGAAGAAAATGGACATTTTTAAGTGCCAAGTAGAAACTAGATGCAGAATATAAGTTATCTCATTTAATTTCCCCCCAATACTATGGCCATTCAGAATAGTTATCTCCATTTGATAGAAGTGGAAACTGAGGCTTCCAGGAATTGAGTAATTTACTGACTATGACAAATCTAGCTAATTTGCTAGGATTTGAACACAGGACTCTCGCTTCAGACCCATGCTCTTATTTTTTTTTTTTTTTCATTTACAGTGTTTCTTCTCTAGAGAAATCTTACTAGGCCTTAGGAGTAGACAGGTTGTGTCCATCCAAGCTCTGCTTTTAATCCAATTTAAATAAAAGAGAATGCTCCTGAGAATTCAACCCAATTGCATTATTATCCCAAGACAGAAATTCCAGAGAGTTCTGCCTTAACTCGTAGTGTCATTGATAACCATCATTTCTGTCAACCTAGTCATACCCTGAACTTACTCCTGTTAAAATAGATTGCGTCCTTCCCTAACTGCAGAGACAGGCTCATAACCCAGGCTGGAATAATAATGCCTTTCTCGCTTCCAGTCATAGTGTTTGTCAGTGCAGCACACATTATAGCTTGGTTTACCCAGTGCTCAACTATAATCCTTCGCCTCCATCACAGAGGTTGGAAAAGATAAAATAATCCATTTCCCAGATCCCATGTGGCTAAGAGTGGCCATGTGGCCCTTTTCTGGTCAATGAGATGTAAGTTTGCTGAATAGTACTTCTGGGATAGGTTTTGCTTCCATGATAAGAATGAACAGACACAGTTGGCTTGTCTTTTTGCCAGTTCTCTTTCCAGCTGAAATTCAGATGTAGTACCTACAGATGCAGTACCCATTCAGTAACCGTAATGCAGTAAGCATGAGGACATAGCCAACAGCAAAGATGTTGGAACAGAAAAATGGAAAGAGCTTGGATTTCGAGCTACTCTGCTGTTTCCCTTAGTTTTGCTATTGGAGGAAAAATAATCTTCCAATTGTTTAAGCCACTATAATGAAGCCACTATTACCTTCTGTTTTACTAACAAAGCACTCCTGAGAGATAAAGTCAGAGTCACATATATAAAGAAGCCAGGATGGGGCACCTGGGTGGCTCAGTTGGTTAAGTGTCTGCCTGCCACTCAGGTCATGATGGGGTCCTGGCATGGAGTCCCACATGGGGCTCCCTGCTCAGCGAGGAGCCTGCTTCTCCCTCTCCTGTTAGCCCCGCTTGTGCTCTCTCTCCCTCTCTCTTTCTGTTACATCTATCTATCTATCTATCTATCTATCTATCTATCATCTATCTATCTATCTATCTATCTATCTATCTATCTTAAAAAAAAAAAAAAAAAGAAGCCAGGCCAATTAAAATCCTTTCTCAAGGTTTTTTTCACTTGAGCTAGAAAGGTGATACTCTTTTTAATGTTTTATCTGAAGAAAGTGGTCCCATTCCTTGCAGTTGTGGCCACCCACAGAAACAGGTGCACCTTCAACAAAATTTAGTGTGGATTTTAGACTGATGATGCTCCATATACACCAAGAGGATATGAAAGGATTAGAGATAAATCAGACAAAAGATATACTCTACCTGTTCAAAAACTATAAAATAGTACTGGAAACAAAGAAGACCTAAATAAATGAAGAGACCTACATTGAACAGTGGTTGGAGAACTCATATTATAATATGTAAATTTTCCTCACATTAATTTATAGATTCAAAAACGTTACAACCAAAATCTCAGGAGGCTATTTTTGTGAAAAGTGTCAAACTGATTAAAAAATTTATATGGAAATGATCTAGAATAGCCAAAACAACTTTTGAAAAGAATGAAATAGTTGGAGGACTAACGCTTGATTTCAAGGCTTTTTAAAGTTATACTAATCAAGACAGTATGGCACTGGCATCAAAATAAGCAAATAGATTAACTAAATATAATATGGAGTCCAGAGGTAGAACCACACGTACAGGGACAATTGATTTTTGGCAAATATGCAAAAGCAAGTCAATGGGAAAAGGAAACACAAGTGGTGCTGGAATATTGGCTATCATTATGCAAAATGTAAATGTCGTTCCGTATGTTGCCTCACATATATGAATTAACACTATATGGATCATGGACCTGGATGTGGACCCAAAAATATAGAATCATATATGAGAAGAAAACAGAAGAGATTTATGACGTAGGGTTAGGCGAAGATGTCTTAGATATGACACTGCTATATCGGATGGCTAATAGTATTTCATTGTGATTTTAATTTTCATTTCCCTAATGACTTATGAGGTTCAGTATCTTTTCTTGGGCTTGTTATTTTTAGAAATTCTGTGAAGTGTCTGTTCAAATCCTCAGTCCATTTTTAATGTTTCATTTTGTCTTATTGAGTTATATGTTATTTATTCTAGATTCAAGACATTTATCAGATCATTGTTTTGCAAATATTTTTTTCCAGCATGTGGCTTGCCTTTTCATTTTTTAAAATAGTGTTCTTCTAAAAGTAAAAGCTTTTACTTTGATATTCTTCGGTGATTTTTTTTTCTCTAAGATTGGCTTTACATATCCTAAGAAATCTTTGCTTAACCCAAGATTATGATTTTCTACTATGCTTTCAGAAGTTGTAGAGTTTCACCTCTCAGATCTAGGTCTCTATTCTTTTTGAAGGGTGAAGTAAGGGTTCAGGTTTATTTATTTATGTAATCTGCATGGATATTCAGTTGTTTCAGCACTTGTTGTTGAAAAGTCTGTCCTTCAACTTTTGACTTATTTTAATACTTTGACATACATTAATTGTTTATATATGTATGTCTAGACTTCCTCTTCTGTTTCACTGATCTATTTGGATATCCTTAATACCAATACCACAGTAACTGGATTATTGTAGCTTTATTAAATTCTTGAATTCTGGGAATATGTTAACTTGAGCTATTATACCTATTTCAAATTTGATCAGCATCCTCTGTGTCCTTTGAATTGCCGTGTAAGTTTTAGAGCAGCTTGTACAGTCTTTCTAAAGAAAAGACTCTCCCTTTACACAGTTCCCTTTCCTTTCTTATTCTGACTCAGATTCCAGCCACCTTGTCTTCCCCAAACTCCAATGTCTGTCTTTAAATCCACAACTCCATGACGCTACCGGCTTCTTTTGGACTCATCCTCCCTTCCCTGCGGCCTGGAAATTGCTTCCAGGAAGTTCACTGGAGCATTTATAGGACTGACCTTGTTTGTTTCCCTTCTCTCAGTGATCCCAGGCCTCTGCCCTTGTCTGGAAATAGTTGTTGCAAATATTTTGTCCAGTTTGATGTTTACATTGAGAAACCAATGCCTGTGGCAGTTAATCCTTCCTGGGCAGAAGCAGAATTCCTGACAGGCGTTTTAATTGTAGTCCTTCTAGTTGATGTGCGGTGTGTCTTATGGTGTTTTTAATGACTCATGATTTTGAGCAACTTGTCATGGGCTTCTCAGTCTTTCATATACCTTTACTTACGAAAACCTTATCAAATATATTGTTCATTGAAATGAGGTTGTTTGTTTTAAGTTGTAGGAATTCTCATATATTCTAGAAACCAGTCCTTTATCAGAAATATGTATTATGGGGGCACCTGGGTGGCTCAGTTGGTTAATCATCCGGCTCTTGGTTTTAGCTCAGGTCATGATCTCAGAGTGGTGAGATCAAACTCTGGGTGGGGCTCTGTGCTCAGTGTGAAGTAGGCTCAAAATTCTCTCTCCCTCATCCTCCCTCTCTGCACCTCCCCCCAGCTTGTGTGCATGTGTTTGTATTCTCTCTCTAAAATAAGTAATAAAATAAATAAATAAAATCTTAAAAAAAAAAAAAAGAAATATGTATTGTGAATATTTTCTCCAGGTCTTTGATTTTCTTTCTTCTCTCCTCTCCTCTCCTCTCTTCCCCTCCCCTCCCCTTTTCTTTCTTTCTTTCTTTCTTTCTTTCTTTCTTTCTTTCTTTCTTTCTTTCTTTCCTTCTTTCTTTCAGATTTATTTATTTATTAGAGAGAGAGAGACAGGGAGAGAGAGTGCAGGGGGAGGGGCAGAGGGAGAGGGAGACAAGCTGACTCTCCACTGAGGCGGGATCCCAATTGGGGGCTTGATCCCAGGACCCTGAGATCATGACCTGAGCCAAAATCAAGACTGGGACTGAACCACCCAGGCATCCCTCCAGGTCTGTGTCTTTCTTATTCATGTCTTTGTAGGGCATAATTTTTACTTTTAATAAAGTCCAATTATTGATTTTTTTCTTTTAGGAGTCATACTATTTGACCTTTGCCTACTGAAGGTCAGAGATTTTCTTCTTATTTTTTTCTAACACTTATAGTTTTAGCATCTACACTATGTCTAGGATCCACCTAAAATTAATTTTGCATGTATAGTGTAAGGTAAGGATTGAGGTGTATATTTTTACAAATGGATATCTAGTTGTACCAGCACTATTTGTTGGAAAGAAAATCTTTTCCCATTTAACTACCTTGGCATATTTATTAACATTGATTAACCATGTATATGTGTGTGTTCATTTGGGGGCACTCTATTTTTTCTTCCTTTATTTATATATTTATTTATATTTGAAATCATGTAGAATAAGTCCTCCAACTTTTTTCTTTTATAAAATTATGGTTTGATAAGAAATACACAGGATCAAACCGAAAGTCATGTTCAATGACCAACAAGGAAAAATTTGAGAAAAAATTAAATAATCATAATATTGAATTTTAATCCACAAAATAGAATAAATATTTATACATTCACACTAATATAAATAAATGATTTTTAAAAATAAATATATGGGGGAGAAAGAACTCTTCCATTCAGTAGATTTCTAAATAACAAATACATAAGGAGTGAGGGAAATTCTATGTTTCACTACAGATGCGTGTTGAATTGTTTCATCTATGAAGGTAGTCACGTAGTATTCTTTTAATTTGTGAATGTGCTGAATTAAATTGATTATAAGTGTTAAAATCAATAATACATATTATTATATTACTGGTTCTAGGTAACATTTTCCCATTTCTTCATATGTCTACTCATTTTTACTGGATGTTGGACATTTGTTAATTTTATATTGTTGAGTAACATAGTTCTAAAATTCTTTTAAAGGCTGTTGGATTTTGGTCTGGCATATAGTTAAGTTACTTATTTTGAGGCTTGCTTTCAAATGCTATTAGTGCAAGTCCAGGGTAGTTTTTATTCTAGGGAGGTTTTTTTGTTGTTGTTCTTCCTGTGGTCCTACTCTTAGGTCCTTCTACCTCCCCTGAATGTCCTCACTATTCAGTGTAATTCCTCTATTCTGGCTGGCTCGAATTGAAAAGTCTCCCAGAATTGTGCAAACTCTACATATTTTTTGTTACACGTCTCTGGTCTTTCTTTTCCTGGGCCAGTGGATTTTTTTCTATGCATGGGGAACTTAGAATTCAGCAACAGATTCCAGGGTATTCTATGCAGATTTCTGGGACTATTTCCCTGTATGGCTGTCTTCTTTTATTATATTACTCTCCTCAGTTTCCAGTTGCCTCCACCTCCCTGAAATTTGATATCTGCCTCTTTAAATAGAGCACCATTCTGTAGTTGGGATTCTCCTCCCTGTACCATGGGCTAGAAAGTGCCTCTAGAGAGAAAGCCACAAAGATGACATAACTCACCACATTTGTTGACCTTCTCTGAATATCAAGATAATAGTCCTGGAATGATGGTTGTCCAATATCTGCAAACAGTTGTTTCAAATATTTTGTCCAGTTTCCTAGTTGTTTATGGCAGGAAGATAAGTCTCATCTTGGTTTTCCTGGGAAGCATATTGTTTTCTTTAGTTTTTAGTGATAATTTATATGTTGAAAGATTACCAATATGATTTACCAAAAAAAGCTATTTTCTTTTTTGTCTGTTCTTTTAGGACTATACTAGATTCTCATCTAATTGCAAGGATTAATATGTGAGAAATACTATGCTTGATTAAATGGTGCTCCTTAAACATTTTTGCTTTAATACCTTCTAAAATAATTTTGTGAAAGTATATATAATATATACATATATTTGCACATTCTCAAGTTAACATGTAAATATGCTTTCAAATGTTCAAATACTTTTTTGTGAGAGATATAATATCTAGTATATTGTAAAAATTGACATTAAAGCAATCTCCCCACTATTTTAAATGTTTAATATCTTAATAAATGTCATGGCTATTTGATGTCATCTATAATCCGTATTTTATTGGCTTCTGTATTATACTTCTCTGCCACAATAATAGGCATTGAAATCACAAGTTGTTTCTTCTTCATTTACTAGAACACAAAGTTCAAAATTTCAAAAAGTGTTTTCTTCTACATATTATTGTGATTATTGTTATTATTTTAAATATCAACCCTAGAAGCATATATTACACATTTTGTTAGGTAATTATTAAACTTTTAAATTGAAGATTTTCATGAAATGCATTTCATAATGAGATGGATAGGGCCTTTTCCTTTTCTTTCTTTTTTCTTTTTTTAGTTAGTTCATCCTTGTATCCTTAGATGAATATGTTTTATTGCTAGAATAAGATAGGTTTCAACACCTATTAGCTATCCACTTTTCATTTTTATAGATCTAAGCCCTAAGGAATAATGTACTCATAAATAAGAAAAATGGAATGAAGGGAGTTTTATTTTCCTCATGTCATTCAATTCCTTGTAAACCCTCTGAGTTACATGCCAAAAATGACATGGTGATTTATCATTAAAAGCTATTTTTGATGATTCATACATCAATGACAGGCTACTCCAATGTTACTTATTTCAAAGAATCTGAAGCCAACTGATGTACAAAATAAAAGTGTTAATCATTTTCATTAATATCATAATACAACATTTAGAATATTTTGAATTATTCCTTTTTCTAGCTCTCCGAAGTTTTGAACACCATGGGTTATGAATAAAAGAAAGATTCAAACTTTCTTCATAAAGCAGAAAAATAGTTATCAATTTGTTGGCTATAGGCACTTTCTTAGGTAGTTGACTCTTAAGGAAAGAACG
Organism: Ursus maritimus; assembly: GCF_017311325.1. Lineage (NCBI taxonomy): Eukaryota > Metazoa > Chordata > Mammalia > Carnivora > Ursidae > Ursus > Ursus maritimus. The sequence goes on along the minus strand of NW_024425563.1, from coordinate 57,610,602 downwards.
TAGATAGAAATTAAAGATCTGGAAATTTGCCGTGTTTTTTAAGCTATCCATGTCCATGTATTTCTTGGAAAATCTTTGTGTACCCTGGGGTCACTGGTCCAGGTTGGAGGATCACAGCCATAGAAGACTGCTCGTGGCTATATACTGTGCCTAGTTCTAGTCATTGTGCAATATAGAGTATAAGATGTAAAATTCTGTTTTCTGTAAAACAACACTTAATTTGGAAATACAAGATTACATACTTAACCTCTATATAAATACACTACTCTGTTTTTACATAAGAGGCAAATGAACCTCAGAATGGTGAGGTAATATGTCCAGTTTCACAGGTACTAGTAAGGTGGTGGACTTGGAACTCAAACCTGGACTCCTGTTATCCCAAAGTCCACATTCCTTTTACAAGTACTACCTTCAAAATGACCAGAAAAATAATAAAATTTAACCAACTCCATAAAAAGAAGCTACTAGGTAAATATCTCTCCTTCAGAAGTCTTCATAAAGAAAGAGAAAGCGGGGGGAAATGGCCTTGAAGAATGAGGATATATATAGGTAAAAACAAAGAGTCAGGTAAGCTGGGGAATAGTACAAAGCAGTCGAGAATATGTAAGGTACATTGTAAGTGAAAGGGGAAACAAAAGCTAGTGAGTCTACTTGGAAAACAGAAAGTTATAAGTTGCTTTGGAGTCAGGCATGGAAAAATCTTAAAATGATGATTCTATCCTTGAGAATTAGGAGTCACTGATGAGTTTTGAACTGGGGACATGGTAAAAGTCATGTTTGAGGAAGAATTATCCAGTAGCAGCCTCAGCATAGTTTGAAAATGGCTTTGACAAGACTACCTAAGTAAGCTGTTGTAATAATCCAGATGTGAGTTTATAATGGAATAGACTACAGTGTTAGCTGTGGGAATGTAAAGGAGAAAACGAATACCAGAGACAGTATGAAGAAGGAAATCACAGGCTGGGGTAGATAATTCATGTGGGGAATAGTGAAATATCAGGCAAGAACGACTGCCTTGGGTTGCACAGAGCTCTTAACGCAAGCCCAGGGTCTTGGATATTATAGGCAGTGAAGAGCCAAGAATGTTTTTGAGCATGAGAGTAAGAATGTTTGAAGAATATTAATAGTGAAATAAATATCTTATCTCATTCTGTAGCAAAAACACTAGGTTATAATTATAAAAACCTAAAGATCTGAAGTCTTAAGTCCATAAATTAGGAATTCTGTTCCTCAAGGATAATGTGAAGTTACTTATTTGTCATACTAGATTACAGCCAGATTAGCTTGTTCCTACTTTATAATGTTTAAAAGAAAGTTAAAGTAGAAATTTAGTGAGATTTTTGGATTGTCTGGAATTGGCTTCTCTCAGGAGACAAAGAGGATGTACACAATGTGGGACAGAGACAGCCTCTCCAGACAGTGAAGGTTGTTTAAAGAAGGGCTGCTATTCCCACCATCACCACACACCATGCCTAGGAGGGCTGGCTGCTGGTGATAGTCCTTACCACCAGGAACAGAGGCTGACAAGAGTATTGGAAGAGAATTGGAAGTATATCTCGCAGGTCAGGGAAAGTACAAGAGGAGACTTTCAGCAAGATTTGGAAAGAATTTATCTATAAGTCTCATGAGAGAATCAGAATTTCAAGGAAGGGTGGTCCTGGAAAGATTGTACAAGACTGTCTGCCTTCTTCAGTGTCCATTTGACTTAGAAAATTCAAGCTAAGCATATGGACTGCTTTCTCTTTCCCTCTCCCACCCCTTCTCACCCTCACTCATTCTCTCTCTCTCTCTTTTTCATCCAGTTCCTTTCCCCCCAACTACAAACGTACAGTCTGAAGACTGGCTAATCCTCTCCAGAAGCAGATACCTAACATGAATGGCATAGTAGTCTCCTCACAAAATTGGAGGGAGGGAGCACATTATTCACCTCCTACACCCTAGAGAAAGGAAGGAACTGTTGAAAATTCCCCACTGATCCAATGAATCATTACTTCACTGATTTTTTCCTCTTTCTACTCCTACCCCCTACCCATGTGGGGGAGGTAGTGATGAAGGTTGTTTGGGAGTAGCAGAGCTAATTTGATTATCTTCCTAAGAAGGTTGTAAAGAGATATGATCCCTAAAATTGTAATGCTTTTTTAAATTTCCGGTGACTTTTTATTTAGGTTTAATTTCAAACTTTCTGAAAACTTTAAAGAATATCAGAAGAAAACTCCACCTGTTCACATTTACCATTATGTTTTGCATTTTATTTCATCATTCTTCCTATCTATCTACCTACCTACCTACCTACCTACCTACCTCATCTATCATCTGAAAGTTGGAGACAGTGAATCCCTTTACCCATAAATACTACACTGGGTATTTTTTAAGACCTCTGGTTCTTTTTGGAATGTTTCAGGACCAGCAATTTGTCCCTAATTTTCCATTCTAGTGACAAAATCCAGAGCAACTAAAAAGTACCACTTAATATTCTATTATAAAAAGCATTCCGTGAAACATAGTTTCCTAGAAAGCAAACTGATAAATATTAACAGGACACAGATTCATCATCATTATATAATAACAACTGCTTATTAGGATTTCAAAATACACTCAACAAAATTAGTCATTTTATATATAATTTACTGTTCTCATCATGCTTTTAAAATCATGCTATTCTTCACAATAAACTTATAATGTAGCTTCTATTTGAAAAAAATAGCCACAAAATATTAATTAGCTAAGGAAACCTAGAAACTCTTAGTAGTTAATATTTGACTAATTATTAATGTATGTCCCTTTATATCAGAAAGGATGAATGTTATAATCTGTTAAGACAAAGGAATGTTATATCCTATTATGACATCAAGTGCTAAGAACATGCACAAATTGTAGAAGACTGTACAAAATAGACCTTTAAGCTCTTATTAAAAAAGCTTAGGGCAGGGAGTTTGGGTGGCTTTGATTTTATATTACCTTTACTTTATTCTACCCTTCTTCAGGGGGTAGCAGAGTAGTTCATTATTCTTGACCTTAGAGTTGACTACTTATTCAATTCTCTCCTGATGGCCTTATGTTCCTTTTCATTCCTTTCTTCTGTAGTTTTTCTTTTCCTACTCAGGGAAGGCCTGAAGGTCTTTGGTTCTAGCTAGGATAGGAGAAGAAAGAACAATACAGGGTCAAATAGCTACAAAATTATTAGATCTTTTAAATAGCCTAGGGTAAATCCTTCTTAGAATAACTTTAATCCTTCCAGTTCTTTTCTCACCTTTAAGTGTCATTAATGTAAGAAATAAAATGGTTCATTTAGCATCTTCTATGTACCATGAACTGCTCTGTTATTTTATGCAAAATGCAATTTAATCTTTAAAATCATGCTCCGAGGAGCAATGTAATCAATAACCAAGAAAAGATTTCTATTCAAAAATCTGTGACTAGGTCCACTAAAAAATTGTTTGAGCTGATTAATGAATTCAGCAAAGTCACAGGGTACAAAATCAACATACAGAAATCTGTTGCATTTCTAAACACCAATTATGAAACAGGAGAAAAAGAAATCAAGGAATTGGTCCAATTTATAATTGTACCAAAAACCATAAGATACCTAGGAATAAATCTAACCAAAGAGGTAAAGATCTGTACTCTGAAAATTACAGAATACTGATGAAAAAAACTGAGGATGACACAAAGAATGGAAAAAACATTCCATGTTCATGGATTGGAAGAACAAATATTGTTAAAATGTCTATACTGACCAAAGCAATATATACATTTAATACAATCCCTATCAAAATACCACTAGCATTTTTCACAGAGCTAGAACAAACAAACCTAAAATTTGTATGGAACCACAAAAGACCCTGAATAGCAAAAAAGTCTTGAAAAAGAAAAGCAAACTTGGAGGCATCACAATTCCAGACTTCAAGCTATATTACAAAGCTGTGGTCATCAAGGCAGTATAGTATTGACACTAACACAGACACATAGATCAATGGAACAGAGCAGAAAATCCAGAAATGGACCCACAACTACATGGTCAACTAATCTTTGACAAAGCAGGAAAGAATGTCCAATGGAAAAAAAGACAATCTCTTCAACAAATGGTTTCAGGAAAACTGGACAGCTACCTGCAAAAGAATGAAACTGGACCACTTTCTTACACCATACACAAAAATAAATTCAAAATGGATGAAAGACCTAAATGTGAGACAAGAAACCATCAAAATCCAGGAGTAAAACACAGGTAGTAACCTCTTTGACATTGGTCATAGCAATGTCTTACTAGACACATCTCCAGAGGCAAGGGAAACAAAAGCAAAAATAAACCACCGGTACTTCATCAAGATAAAATTTTCTGCACTGTGAAGGAAAGAATCAACAAAATTAAAAGGCAACCTACAGAATGGAAGTGACATATCTAATAAAAAGCTAGTATCTAAAATCTATAAAGAACTTATCAAACTCAACACCCAAAAACCAAATAATCCAGTTAAGAAATGGGCAGAAGACATGAATAGACATTTTTCCAAAGACATCCAGATGGCCAACAGACACATGAAAAGATGCTCAATACCACTCATCATGAGGGAAATACAAATCCAAACTACAATGAACTATTACCTCACAGTGTCAGAATGGCTAAACTAACAACACGAAACAACAGATGTTGGCGAGGATGCCAAGAAAGGGGAGCCCTCTTATGTTGTTGGTGGGAATACAAACTAAAGCAGCCACTCTGGAAAACAGAATGGAGGTTCCTCAAAAAGTTAAAAATAGAACTACCCTGTGACCCAGCAATTGCACTTCTAGGTATTTACCCAAAGGATATAAAAACACTGATCGGAAGGGACACATGCAGCCTAATATTTATAGCAGCATTATATATAGAGATCTATATAATTCTATATATATAATTATATATATAATTCTTTTTTATGGCTGAGTGATAGTCCATATATACTCAACCATAAAAAAAGAATGAAATCTTACCATTTGCAATGACATGGATGGAACTAGAGTCTATTACGCTAAGTGAAATAAGTCAGTCAGAGAAAGACAACCACCATATGATTTTACTCATATGTGGATTAGGGGAAGGGGGAAAATAAGAGAGGGAAGTAAACCATGCAAAACTATAGAGTGTTAACTATAGAGAACAAATTGAGGGTTGGTGGAGGGGAGGTAGGTGGGGGATGGGCTGAGTGGGTGATGTGTATTAAGGAGTGTACTTGTTGTGATGAGCACTAGGTGTTATACGTAAGTGATGAATCATGAAATTCTACTCCTGAAACCAATATTACACTATAAGCTAACTAAAATTTAAATAAAAACTTAAAAATATCTGTGACTAGAATATAAATATTATAGATTAGGATATAAGAGATTAGAATACAAAACATAATAAGGTAATAGAATATAAATAATATAAAATAATTAATAAAACAGAATGATTCTCTATTGGGGGTCCATCTTATAAAATACTCATTTTTTTTTCCTATTACTATTTCATATGACTTTGAGAAAAAATTCCTCAGAAGTTGAGATGCTTTTCATTCTTGACTCTCACTCTGTATCTTCTCTTTCTGCTGCCCGGAACAGGTAGTATGGCTGGAGCTCCAGCAACCATCTTGAATCATAAAGTCATACTGAGACTGGAAATCTTGTGTTAAACATGGCAAGGCAAGGGAAAAAAGATCCTTGGTCCTTGATACATTGTGAAACTTCCATATCATCCTCACTCTGCCTACCTTCAGAATGTTTTTATATGAGATAGAAATACAATTCTCTCTTTTATAAGCCACTTTAATATCACATTTGGTTTTTCTCTTATATAGAAATTAAACCAGGCTCCTAACTGTAAGTACATAAATATGCTATATATTTAGGTGCTTGTACCTTGTTTCAGCATAAGCTCTACAGAGACATTAATGGCTATTAAACAGGGTAGAATGGGATCCAATTTTTTTGTTTCAGATTGTTCTGACTACAATTTGAGGGTAAATAGAAAAAAAGAACAATACTGGAGGCAAACACCATATTGGAGATGGTTATAATCATCTAAGAAAAAGATGACTTCAGTCAATCTAGGAAAATTGTGGTTGGGATGGGGGGAAAATGAAGAGAATAAATACTTCAGATATAAAACTGTCAAGACTAAAAGATTGATTGGAAGTGGGATGATGGGGAGGGAATGGGCAAGTACGAGAAACTCTCCAGTTTGTAAAACTGGTGGTGCAACCATTAGCGTTAGTGAACACTGAGAGGAGAAATGTCAGTGGGAAAGTTCAACTTTGCACATCTTGAGCTTGAGTTATTTATGTGAGATCCAAATGGACATGTGCAGGATGCAGCTGGATAAAAAGACTTGTTGTTGCTTACCAGAGGAATTCTGGTGTGTGTGTGTGTTGTGTTGTGTGCTAAGAAAGAATATTATCAACCAGAGAGAGGATAGAGTGGAGAAATTAGTGAAGAGATAATAAAGTTCTGGGGAACCTCAAAATTTAGGGTTTGGTGGAAGAAAACAGGTGTCCAAAGGAGACAGATAAGAAAAAGGGAGTGAGGAACAAAGATATTCAAGAATCATTCCAAGAAATGTCATTTGAAGATAGAGTGAATACTAGAATGTGCTCGGTGGAGCAGACTACCACTGGAAGGGGCAATGAGGAAGTCATTACTGTAAATGGGAATGATGTGGGTTGAGTTGCTTGGTTCTGGAAATACTACAGGAAGTTAGGAGTGAATGGTTAAGTGATGATAGTTGACTATTCTTTAGAGAAGCTCAGATGGAAAGTAAAAGGCAACATTCAGTAATATTGACAGCAAAATTTGATAAGAAAATGGTGAGAGCTGAAAAAAAAATAAGAGGATTAAAGTGTCATTATCAAATAATTGACTAAGAAGTTTAGAGTTAACACCTGTACCAAAATGATGATAGCACATCCTAGGTCCTGAGAAATTTTATCTTGGCTTTAATTGTTCTAAAGAGGGAGCAGTAACTAAATACAAATTTCAAGTTCTGTCTAGTAATCGTTGAAGTTATATAGACAGAAAATAATAAATAAGTTACTTCGGCTGGATTCTGATATCACCCAAAAATTAATGAATTAAATCAAGAAGACACTGAAGCAAACGATTGGCCCACTAATACATTACCAGACTTCTGCTGGCAGTTAGGAAAATGATGCTCCCATCACATCTGTACTTTCTCAGTCAGCATACAGATCTGGGAACAGACTCTAAATTAGTTACCGTGAAGCTAGTAAGTTCATGCAAATGTTGTAACTCACGTTTTTGAATTTCACCATTTCCCAAAGCAAGTTGACCCAATGATCTATATTTGGTGGTGATTTTTATTCCCAGATGTTGAAAACAGCTTCTTTGCTGGCAATAGGTCCTTGAGGATGCATTTTCCCTTAGCTTTAAATAGCATACTTTAGGGAATTGGTATTACCCAAGATATAAAAAGATTAATAAGGATTTAAAATTGAATAACTCTAGTAATTCCTTTAATGGATGTGCATACAAACTGTTTCCTTGGTTAATATCATAACGGCTTATTTATCACCACATTCCTAAGAGATAACTCTCTTAAGTTTGTGACCATAGGGCTTCAGTCATCATGCGGCGCTGAGGCCACACGCCTTATTTCTTGGCACAACACAAACAACCTTGCATAAGTCAATGTGTGAGACTTTGGAGAGCCTATCCTCTTCGATCCCCTGTGTAAAGTTTCTTTTTAAAGACATCTGAATTTTATCTGTGTCTTTCTGGCTTTCATTGAGAATGTTTATTCAATTCAATGTGAGAGAATTGAACTCTCGACAAGGAGCATGATGAATTTTCTAATTCAAACTGGGTACCAAGAGGTGGCCTGTCATCATTTTCCTTTTGTTGCACTGAAAAAAAAAAAAAAAAAAGCAAATGAGTCTCCTTGAGAGCAGTTCCCACTTCTGTTTCAAGTTTCCCCACCAAGTCATTAAACATTCTCTGGGTTTTGTCAACAGCCTGGTAAACATCCAGAGAAAGAATCAAAATAAGATCGTTTATTTAACATTCTTCTCCTCCAACTGCTGATTAGGATAAATAGTTTGGATAAAACTCCTATCTGATCCAACAATCACAAAAAGAAAACATTTAGCTATTGCTGAAGTTTAAATTGAGTTAGAAATACTTTAAACAGCAAAGAATTTTTGGTACACTTTGATATTTTCTTTATCTTTAACTCATCTTGTTAAGACAACGGCAGGGCTAAACATTACTGTTGAATAACCACTGAATAAGCTTTTTAGAATCTAAGTGAAAATGCAAGCACTGATTTTGAGAACAAGCTATAGGCAGAAAAGGCCCAAACTCAGTGCTCCATTTAAGTAACTAAAAGAAGTTGAGTCTAATAGTTATTTCCAAGAATATCCTTTTCAGACTTTGGGTGAAATGAGTGCTGATTTACTTATCTCTAGAGAATCTAAGAGCTTAGCCAAAAAGTGAAAAAAAAGTTTCTAATTATCAAAAAGACTTCTAGGCTTGTAGATCAGACGTAATGTTATAATGCCTTGTTTTACATTTCTGTGCAAACTTTTTCAAGAAAATATGTTGTAATCCTAAATACAGATCTAGTGAGATATACTGCTGAGTACGTAAAAAACGTATTACAATCTTTAATGACCTATAATCCAGATTTTAATAGAGTAATTGTGATCCATAACTAAATCAATTAGCAGATCAAATTTTTAACATATTGAAGATTGTACAACAGCTCACAAAATCTCCTCTGCCTTCAGCTCCTACCAGCTTTGCTCTTATTTGTTTTACGCTCTGGATAAAATAGTGTACTTACAGGGTCCCTAGCAAGCCATACACTTCAATGCATTTGTGTCTTTTCTCAGCCTGCTACTTAGAATGCTCTTTTCGTTCTTTAAAGCTGATTGTAATCCAATTATTCCTTCTAGAATGACCTCAAATACCACCATGGAACATTATCTTTACTTGAAATAAAAATTGACTGACAAATTATGATTCTTCAGATGGGTACCGGGCAGAAATTTCCTCAAAAAGGAATAAAATGAACCTGGCACTTTGAGAAAAACGACTGACAGTAATTGTGATAAAATTAGAGCTGTCAAAAGAAAATGACAATTTTGGAAAAAATTTTATCTACCATTAGTTTTGCAGTTTCCTGATCCTTTAAACACTTTTCTGATGAAATTGGTGAAGACATTTACGTTTGTGACTTTTTGATAATGTATACAGAAATATGTCAACGTTTGGAAGAACTGCATAAATCAGTGATCTGTTTTCCAAATGAGGAATGTATGAAGTTACAAAATTACATGAGTAAAATAGCCATTTAAAGTGTAAGAATAACTAGTGGATTTTAATATAACAGGATAAAGAAAGTTGATTAATATGATTTCAGATTCTACATTTCAACTAACTTTTAACTTCTTCTTGTCAGGTTTTGGTGTAGGATCAAGAAATATTTACAATTATCTTAAAAAAATCTCCCTTCCCTTACTAATTACATGTCTGTGGAAAAACAGTTTTTCTCTATACACTTCAATGACAAAATAATGCTACAGATTGCAGGAAGAAAAATGTAAGAATCCAACTGTCTTCAATTAAGACATCAAAGAGATTTCCAAGAGTAAAACAGTGCCACTCTTGTCACCAAATTTTTGAATATATGGTTATTTTTTAGAATAACTGCCAGTAATTATGTTTTGATGTAGCAAGTAGAAATTTCTTCGTGAAAAATCTGAGTGTCTAAGAAATACAACTTTATAAACTTTAAATTTATTTTCCAAATCCAAGTAAATTATTTGCCTGACGAAGAAATGTATATATATTCTTGATAATCTCATTTAAATTCAAGGATTTCTTTATGATTATAGCTCTAATTCAAATTATTTTACTCCCTTTCTTCCCACCTAAATTTGGTGAAAAGAGGGAGAGTGGAAATGGGCTGTGCAAGCACTACAACTCTCAGGGGCACAAGGGAATGTTAACTTCTCAACCTTGACCTCAGACTTAGGCCACTTCCTGCACCCCATATGCAGTACTGTGTCATCTGATGTTCTGCATAGCTGGGACTTGAGGTTCCCTGAAAAGTGCGTGGTGGGTGCTGGGAAACAAGTACTGTAATATGATGTGAAAAGAGAAATGAAAGGCATATGCATTAGAATTTTGAAATATTATCATCACCACATTGTTTTATGTATAAACTCTCCATCTTCTTTTTCCCCACCTCTGTTTTATAAACTTAATATGTTGGAGACATGTTCTCTTGTCATTAAATATTCCTCTAAATTATAATTTTTAAAGGTTGAATAATATTTCATCATATTTCATCCTGAGGACATATTATACTTGCTTTAAGAAGTCTCTTGTTGAGGGGCGCCTGGGTGGCACAGTCGTTAAGCGTCTGCCTTCGGCTCAGGGCATGATCCCGGCGTTCTGGGATCGAGCCCCACATCAGGTTCCTCGGCTAGGAGCCTGCTTCTTCCTCTTCCACTCCCCCTGCTTGTGTTCCCTCTCTCGCTGGCTGTCTCTGTCAAATAAATAAATAAAATCTTTAAAAAAAAAAAGTCTCTTGTTGAACATTTAAATGTTTCCAATTTATTGTTATAAACAATAAGCTTAAGTGAACATCTTTTCACCTGTTCACCCAAGTATTTGTATCCATTCATGATTATTTCCTTAGAACAAATTCCTTATAAGGAAACTCTTGACTTAAAGATGATCTATGTTATTAAAGTTTTGGGATTTCTCCCCCACAAAGTTATTTCCTAGAATAGTTGTACAAATTGACATTCCAAGAACTGCTGGAGTGAACATTATTTCACATATGAAATGGTCATTTAGATATCTTCTGTGAATATCCTATATAGGTTTATTGTCCATTTTATTATTTGCATGTTAAGGCTCTTGTCATTGTTTTAATTATTTGTACTATAATTCAGTAACGTTAATAATGCCTACTTGTTCTCGCTTTTGGTTGCATTTAATTATTTTTAAACTTTGTCTATAAATCTTTTATGACTGTCTTTTAAAATAGCAGATGCCAGATTTTTATTTTTTGTCAAATCTCAATAGAGATATTTAATCCAATCACATATTTTTACGACTAGTATCTAGTTTTTTTACAACTCATATCCTCTTTAGTTTCTGTTTCTAATTTTTTTAGTAAGCTTTTCCCCTTGCTGTCTTTTCCTATTTAGACCATGGTTTTTTTTTGCACTTTTCTTTAGTATTATGGATACTTTATTTTTCTTGGACATACTGAGGTTTAATTGACAAACAGAATTGTAAGGTATTTAAAGTGTACCATCCAATGACTTGACCTATGTTTACACTGTGAAATGGTTCCTCCCATTGAGTTAACTAACAAATCCATCACTTCATGTATTTACCTTTTATTTTTTTGTGTTTTTTTTTTGGTGAGGATGTTTAGATTCTACTCATAACAGATTTCAATTATACACTTCAGTGTATCAACTATAGTCTCCGTGCTCTACATTACATCCTTACACCTTATTCGTTTTCTAACCGAAACTTTTATCCTTTCACTAGCCTCTTTTTATTTCTTTCACCCCCAGCTCTTGGTACCCACTTTTCTACTCTACTTCTATGTCAGCCTTTTTTTTTTTTTTTTTTCAGATTCCACACACAAATGATATCACACAGCATTTGTCTTTCTCTGCCTGGCTTATTTCACCTTGCATAATGCCCTCTGGGGTTCATCTATGTCATCTCAAATGACAGAATTTCCTTCTTTTTTAAGGCTGAATAATATTTTATTGTATATATCCACCTCGTTTTCTTGATCGATTGATCCACTGATGTACATTTAGATCAATTCCATAAATTGGCTATTGTGAACAGTGCTGCAATGAACATGGCACTACAGGTATCTTTTTGAGATAATGGCTTTGTTTCCTTTGGATATATACCCAGAAATGGGATTGCTGGATCATATGGTAGTTTTATTTTTAATTTCTTGAGGAACCTCTGTACTGTTTTCCATAGTGGCTGTACCAGTTTACATTCTCGCCAGAAGTGCACACGGGTTTTTTTCCCCCACATCCTCACCAGCATTTTTTATCTCTTTTCTTTTTGGAAACAGCCACACGAATATGAGGTAATATCTCATGGTGGTTTTGATTTGTATTTCCCTGATGATTAGTGATGTTGAACATTTTTTCATGTACCTATTAGCCATTTGTATGTCTTCCTTGGAAAAATGTCTATTCGGGTGTTTTGTCCAATTTTTTTCAAGTTTTTATTTAAATTCCAGTTGCTTAGCATATAGTGTAGTATTAGTTTCAGGAGTAGAATTTAGTGATTCATCACTTGCATACAACATCCAGTGCTCATCATTACATGTGTCTTCCTTATCCTTTGCACAGTTTTTAATGGGATTACTTGGGGTTTTTTGTTATTGAATTGTATGAGTTATTTGTATATTTTGGATATTAACTCCTTATCAAATATGTGGTTTGCAAATATTTTCTCCCATTTCATAAGCTGCCTTTTCATTTTATTGATGGTTCCCTTTGCTGTGCAGAAGCTTTTTGGTTTGCTGTAGTCCCACTTGTTTGTTTTTGCTTTTGTTGATTTTGCTTTTGGTGACAAATTAAAAAAAAAAAAATCTTGCCAAGACCAATGTCAAGGAGCTTACTCCTTATGTTTTCTTCTGGAAGTTTTAGGGTTTCAGGACTTAATTTCAAGTCTTTAATCTATTTTGAGTTGATTTTTGTGTGTGGTGTAAGATAGGGATCCAGTTTCATTCTTTTTGCATGTGGCTGTCCAGTTTTCCTATTGCCATTTAATGAAGAGACTATCTTTTCTTCGTTGTATATTCTTGATTCCTTTGTCAAAAATAATTGAACATACACGTATGGATTTATTTCCGGGCTCACTATTCTGTTCCATTGCTCTTGGTGTCTGTTTTGACCCTCAAACCATACTGTTTTTGTTACTACGGTTTCATAATAGTTTGAAATCGGGAAGTTGTGATGCTTCTCGCTTTGTTCTTCTTGCTTGAGACTCTTTTGACTATTTGGGGTCTTTTGTGGTTCTACAATATGGATACTTAAGATTTGCTTCTTATAGAAGTTGTGGTTATTTTTTAGATATTAAAATACATTTCAATCACCACAAAAATATCTACTTTGCATCTGTTTCCTAATTCGAGTTATAACACTTGAATTTTTCTCTGTTGCATTACCAATCCAGTTGTTGCATTCCATCAGGAAAGAACTCCTTGGGTGAGTTTTTGGCGATCATTTCTGTGTTAGGTTAGCATGACAATTTCAAACACAAGAGTCAAAATTAAAAGAGCTCAAGGAAGCCCTATATACACATCATCGAGATTCAAGTAAGACTGCTTATAGCTGTGGCACCTAACCTTTTTTACTGAAAAAATATTTTAAACCGATGTTTTTTTAATGTTGTGTCAATAATGAAAAATAAACCATATAATATCTTCTGTAAAATGACAATTTTTGCCCAGTTTTATTTTCTTTCTTATCTCCCTCTTATTTTTCCAAGTTTTTGCCAATGTATGCATATTAATATTAAGTTATTGTATTTATATTATACATAAAATAATGTAAGCATCTTTTGGACATAAATAGTATAATCTCCAAAAACAATTATTTAGACTTAATTCTATGTTTCTTGGTTTTTTGGTACACTACAATTTTCTTTCATTCGATTATTTTCCATATGCATTTGGATTATTCTCCAATCTATTACAGCATGTATTTGAGTCATCATTCCCAGAAAAGTATGTGGGTAGCATCCCTCCTAAGCTTTGCATGTCCAAAAACGTCCACCAGCTTGTCTTTCACAATGAATTTGGCTGGCCATAGAACTGTGCCAACCATTTGAAAACATGACTCCATTGTTTTCTGGCAGTTAAACTATTTTTGTGTCTGATGCTTGTGGAATTTTTAACAGTTGGTCTTATAATTCAAAACTCATGAGGTTATGTATAGATGACAACTTACTAGTTCTATTTTCCCTGAAACTGGACAATCTCCTATATCCTTAGTATATTTTTTCTACAATGCAAAAAATCTTTGTCTCTTTAACATTTACTTCTGATTTATCAATTCTGTTATATTTTCTTAATTTCTGTTTTATATGCAAATTCTTTGGTCTGTCATCCGTCTATCTTAATTTTCTACATTTTATTCCTCTGCTTCTGTGTTGTGAGAGACTGGAGTTTGACTTCTATTTCATGTATCCTATTTTCTAAAATGTCAGAGGTTATCCACCATTGTGTTTACAGTGTTAAAGTCAGCGACCATGTTTTTCATTTCCACACATCTTTCTCTGACATTGGATTTTTATCTTCACGTCTGCGAGCTCTAGTTACATAGTTATACCTTCCTCAAATTTGCCTGAGAGGATCTCACTCTTCTAAAATAGAGACTATTAATAAGATACTGCTGAGTTTCACATAATTCTCCTTTGTATGCAGAATATTACTGTGAGAGGAGGAAGAAAGGGAAATCAAGTGGTGGCTTCTGTGATTTTTTAAAATCTCTCTCTCTCTCTCTCTCTTAAGTAGGCTCCATGCTGGGCTTGAACATACGACCTTGAGATCAAGACCTGAGCTGAGATCAAGAGGTGAATGCTTAACCAACTGGCCCCAGCTTCTATGATGTTTGAAATAGACTAGTAATAGTTTCAATAATTTAGAAGGAATTCTTCAGTTTCTGCTAGAAGGGCCTTGCCATTCTCCACTTTCTAGCATGGGCAAAAGTATTTCTCTGTATTTATGCTTCCTTCCAATGCCCCATCTATGAGCTGACTCTTCTTTTCTAATAATCTCATCTGTACAGAAAGTAGTCTTTTGGAGACATTTGTGTGACTGTTTTTGACACTTTCCTCTAAAGTCCTTGTTATTCCTTCAGGATATTTCTATCCATCCCCCCGCAATGGATTAGTCTTCCATCACCTGTCACCAGGGATACTTTAGTGGTCTCCAATATCTCTTTCTCTGTATCACAATGTACAGATATTTCAGACTGAATGTTGACATGCTCTTACATCACTGAGACTGGTGGCATTTGCATAATCCTATCCCTATTTTCCTTCCTCCACTATGTTTAGATGGAAGGAAAGGAATTAAAATAATTCAATATTAAATCCAAATCATTTTGAAATCTCTCTAAATATTGATTTCATCATACATCTCTCCTGACTCAAAAACTGTCAGTGGACCCAGAATGCCTATGGAATAAAATGGAAACACTGCAATTTCTCATCCAAGGTTGGTCATAGTATGCTTTTTAAATAGTTTTTCCAGTCTCAGCTCGTATATCTCCTCAACTCGCTTTTTGCTCCAATGAGATTATTTCCTCATTTTTTCCAAATAAGCCATACTCAATTCTACCTGCACACTTTCCCTCACACTATATCATTGGTCTGGAATGCCTTGTATGTTGTAGGTAAATTCTCTCCACTATTTTATTCCTAGCTCAAGAATTACTTCTTTTATTGAGTTATCTAAAACCTTCACAAGCTTATATAGCATTTTCTTTCCTGTGTGACTCATGTTAGTAATTACATGATGTTGAATATTTTATCATACCTTCAATGAGGAGTTGTCTCACCTCTTCCACTTAGATAATACCTGGATAAGTGGCATTAGCATTAATACTTTTAATCTTCATTTTACCTCCAACATCATTAATATTGCAGTACTTACCAAGTGCTTGCTGTATAAATATATGAATAAAGAGAGAAAACAAAACAAAAAACCTAGTAATTTGCTTTCATTTTAAGGTACTTTACACATTCTTGGAAAAAAGCCTAAAATTCTCATTGAAAAGTTCAAGTGAGTTAAAGAGATTTTAATCAATAGTTTTCATAATAAAGTTAAAAATGTTATAAAAGAAAATTAGAACACATTCACGGGGTATTTAGAATGACCTTCAATGGTATCATTTTTAGGGAGAGATAACTGCCTCCTCATGGAAACAAAACAGTCAAGTGGGCTTTGAAGTAAATTAATTCTGGGTTCAACTCTCATTTTGCCACTGTCCTCTTGGGTAGGTTTCTAATTCCACTTTACCCCATTTCTTCATCCACAAATGGAAATAATAATGGCCCATTATATCATTAATATCAAGAATTGAATGGAGACTAAATATTTAAAATTTCTCTAGAAGTGCAGTGTCTATTACACAGAAAATAATAAAAATGCTATTTATTATATTTCTATCTCCTTAAAATATATTAATTCATTTAATCAATTCTCACTCATCTGATGAGTTGAGTAATATCACTACCCAAATACAGATAGGAAACAGACAGATAAGTAATTTTTCAAGACCATTTAGTTAAAAAAAACAAAAACAGAAAACAAAGCAGCACCAGACAATTCATATTGTATATGGCCAGAGCCCACACTCTTGGCTACTAAACTGTACCGACACCCAGATGGACAGGGATTATTGATCTCTATTCTTATTCATCTTCACTCACAATGCCAGTCAGATCTCATGTAAGATACCTGCCCTCTTTGCAGAGCTAGTGTAAGGTTTTTGGGATATTAATGGGAAATGATAATCCTCTATTTCCCGTGAAATAGGAGGGATTTAAGAAAATATCACATTACTACAGAAAGTCATAAATATCTCTTTTCTGCAGATTTTCAACAATATTATTTGGAATGGTTAAGGTATTTCTGGATGAAATTTACATTTCACAGTTCCCTTTGAGCCCTATATTCATATAATTTGATTTTCTAAACCCATTGATGTATGATACAGATAAGTTTCCCTTCATATGATAAGAATTGATATATTTAAATTAAAAATTTTAAATCAATTGAAAATTTTAAATCGAAAAATTTTTTAAATTTTAAATTCTTAAAATAAAAATTCTATTTGTATTTATATTTTTTGGAAAAAATTAAAAATTATTACATATAAATTTAAATGAAACCATACCCTTTTACAGTTAATGAGAGAAATGTACTCCAACAAAATTTAAAACATCTCATTTTCAAAGCCTTTTGTGGCTTTAACACATTCTGCACATTTTAAAGTAATTAAATGATCATCTTCGAACATCTCTAGCACAGACATATTGAGAGATACAGAAACAGTAACAGGGAAGGAAAGAAGAAGGAAGTGACAGGATACCAATAGAAGAGCAGCTGAGTAGGCTTGAGACACTGCAGAATATGTCTATTTCTTAGCCTCAGAATCCATATCAGAGCATGATGACAATTCTAAAGGCAGCTCCCAGGATCAGACTTTTGGATGTGGGTAGCGTGAACATGTGGGAGTGTGTCAATGTTTTTTCCTGGCTGGACAGACGTTTTTCCTCTGTTGCCAAAGCCATGTTGTGTGTATGAAAGATGAGCTCCCTGTTCCTGGTGCTGTTACAGGCACCAGGAAGCAGTAGGAAAACACTGGAATCCAACTTTCTTTTGGAAAACCAGACCAACTCATGGAAAAAAGCCTCAAAATATGGAGTTAATCCTTGTGCAGATGATCATTCTTCTGGTTTGCATATCAGTTATTTACATATCCTGCAACTGAGGTAAGGAGATAACACGTTATAAAAATAGAACTACAGTGGCCTTAAATCCTCATTTGGATCAAGTCTTATGATACTGTCATATAGCCAATGATAAGAAAATAATTCAGGATGGTTGCCAGTCAACTTCCTCAATGCAAAGAGATATATCACAATTTTCACTTGTGAGGCCATTCTTACATTTTAACACCTTTCAATAATGACATTTTTCTTTACAAATAGTGAGCATAGACACATATGGTATAAAAAAGAGGAAAGGGGCGCCTGGGTGGCGCAGTCGTTAAGCGTCTGCCTTCAGCTCAGGGCGTGATCCCGGTATTATGGGATCGAGGCCCACATCAGGCTCCTCTGCTGTGAGCCTGCTTCTTCCTCTCCCACTCCCCCTGCTTGTGTTCCCTCTCTGGCTGGCTGTCTCTATCTCTGTCAAATAAATAAATAAAGATCTAAAAAAAAGAAAAAGAGGAAAAAAGTGAAAAAAATATATTGGTTAAGTAGGTTAGCATTAGACAGATAGAAGATGTTCAATGAATAATAGTCTCTTCCCCTTTACAAAAATCCAATAGCCCTTGAATATTTATATCATGCCCGTTTTCCAGAAGGAAACTGAAGCCTAACTACTTGTAACTGATGGAGATTGACTTGGTTTGTTTGATCACAAATGTCACATGTAAGCTTTCCACAGCATCAGGATCTTTCTCAGGTTGTACTGGCTTTCCCACAACTATAGAAAAGATGCTTTTTTTCCCTGTGTAACTAGTTTAGTTTCTTCTCAAGATGTCTGATTCAATGGACATACTATTCTCTCATGAGGCATTATAATGTAGTGCTTGAAAGTTTGGGCCTCTGGACTTAGTCTGGATTTAAAGACAAGCTGTTGACTTCTATTGTGTAATCTTAAAAATTTCTTTAAAAAATCTTGTGCCCAGAACAGTAAAAGGACACTCAGTAAGAACTAAGAAAATCTGAATAAAGTGTTAAGGCTTTAGTTAAGAATAATGTATTGAGGGGCACCTGGGTGGCTCAGTCGTTGAGCATTTGCCTTTGGCTCAGGGCGTGATCCCGGGGTCCTGGGATCGAGCCCCACATCAGGCTCCTCTGCTAGGAGCCTGCTTCTTCCTCTCTCACTCCCCCTGCTTGTGTTCCCTCTCTCGCTGGCTGTCTCTCTCTCTCTGTCAAATAAATAAATAAAATCTTTAAAAAAATGTATTGATATCAGTTCCTTAATTGTAAGCATATTTATGTAAGCTGTTAATTATAATGTTAACAACACTTTTGGGTGGGGAATATATAGTAACTCTCTGTACTGTCTTTGTAATTTTTTTGTAAAGTTTAAACTCGTCTAAAAAGTAAAAATTTATTAAAAAATACTGGTCTTGGGGTACCTGGCTGGCTCAGTAGGCAGAACATGTCTCTCTTGATCTCGGCGTTGTGAGCCTGAGCCCCACATTGGGTATAAGAATTATTTAAAAAAAAAAAAAAATACTGTGCTTTAGTGTCCTCCTGGTTTTCTTGGGAAAATTTGAGGAATTAATACATATACAATACTTAGTTCCTGGTAAATATGAATATGCAAATAAGTGTTAGTTATTCTGGAGCATTCTTAGGGAAGGGAGAGGTTTGGGCTGAGAAGGAGGCTCCCTTTTTATTGGAAATCTACTCAAAGTGTGCAAAGAAACAGTAGGCACGACTCAAGGGTTCCCACCTTCCTATGCACCCAAAGTTTGTGTTATAAAGGTCTCATCAGGAATGTCGTTCCTAAGATCAGGAAGTATCCCTAGATTTTCTAAGTCGAGTTTATCTGCCTGCTTGTCTCCAACCTGTTCCCAGTTCCAAAGAAGGTACAGGTGAGATTGAAGAGAAACACAAGAAGAGGAATTAAATGAAGCACTGAAGAGAAGCAGATTAGTCCCACATACAAGTTAAATATATTTAGCTGAAGGTTCACTGTGGCTCTCAGGGCCTGAACTATGAGACTCACTGTTGGAAACTCAATATCCTGCTGCCCAAGTCTGCCAGCCACTAGTGGCCAGTCACCAAATTCCCTCATTCCTCGATATTTGGCTGGAATGCTTTCTGTTGCAAATTTTTTTACATACGATGAAAAATTCCATGTAGTGCCAAAGAAAGAAAGCATATGTGAAAAGATAGCACTTTCATTAGTAAATGAAAGTTGGTGTCAGATGAAAGGAATTCATGACTAAAGTGACTGTGAATCAGCTTGAGAAAGCTCGCCACTTGGTTGACTTCCTGCACATCAAAAATTTGAGGGGCAATGTGCCCCTGTCCCTTCTTAACAGTGCTTGTTTCATTTCCTAGTGCAAAATTAGATCACAAAAACAGTAAGCCCCTAACTTTCCCCTATTGGTGAAATTATATCAATGCTTCCCAATCTTAAATGTGTATGCAAACCTCCCAGGAAGTCTTGTTAAAAGACACATTATAATCCATTGGTTCTCAGATGAAGTCTGAGATTCCGCATTTCTGACAAGCTTCTAGAACTTTGAACCCCACTTTATTGAGTAAAATTAGGAAGGGTTAACCAGAGATACACTCAGGCCCGCACATGAAGTTTGAACTCAGCTAAGGACCAGCTGCCCATCTGTCACTAGGAAAATAAACTTGCAGTGAAACTCAAAAGATACACACATGCCCTCACTTCTTTTTTAATAGAAATGATTGTGGAGCTCAATAATTCTCAACCCTGGCAGTGCCAGGGGAACAGACACAAATTGTCCCTATGTCATCTACAGAGATTTTGATTTAGTTGGTCTGGTGCAGGCCTGGGGATTAGTATTTTTTAAAGCTTGCCAGATGACTCAGTCATGCAACCGAGATTGAGAACCACTATGGAACTGACGTCACCTTAATTAATGCCTTTCCACTTAAGCTTATTTGTTGGCTGGCTTTCCTATGTCACCCAAGTGGTGCTAATTTCTGAAGCAAAACAAATTAAGTGGCCACCAGCTTCTAGGATTCTGAAATCAAAGATGCTTGAGAAATGCTGTATCTTTCTTTTCCTTTCTTTCCAGATTCACTATGCATATATTAAACCTACATAGATCATCAGAATTTCTGTTGAATGTGAGTGGCATACTTGAACTCTGTGGATGATGTAAAATGGACTTTGGGCAGACATCTGTGTAGGCTTGACACATCTATAAGGTGTGTTTAAAATCTGTCCTATCAAAAACCAACCAGACTCTGGAGATGACACTGAGAATAATGTGGGTGACAGAATCTCCCTGGCCTAACTAAAGGACAGGAGTATCATTGTAATATCAGCATATCACACATTAATGATACAGTGTTTACATAGTGCTATCACAGCTCTCAGCCCTGCTGCCTGCCTATCAGAAAGGACGAGAAAATTTTAAAGGTGTTACAAAGAGTAGGGACAGACCTTGCCTGTCCTTGGATCTGTGCAAGGAAATGGAAGCAATGTCTACTGTACTCAGCATAGGACTCTGAGTACAATCAGGACGGACTGCTGACAGATTTCTCCTTCACTCCACCCTTGGAGACAGGCCAGAAGCTAGGCTTCAAAGTATATCTAAGTGAAAGTTCATTTCAGTTTTATCAACAAACATGAGTGCAGCCAAGTAATTCTGAATTACCCTTATATAAACAATGTTTATCTGTATTTCCCTTTGAAAATAACTATTGTGTTTTTTGAATAAGCCAATAAAATATTGTTTTTCTTTGTGATTCCTGACATGTTTTTTTATACAAATTCCACCATTAAAACATACTTTTGAAGGTTCCCAAGATTTGAAAAACATTTAGTGTTTGGCCCATGAATGAGAGTGCAAACACAATAAGGAATACTCAGTATCACTGAGTTGTCAGAAGTGTCATGATAGTATTACCATGAAGCATTTCCCCCCCTCATCAAATTTTAGTTTCCTTATCAGTAAAATGGGGCAAATGCCACCCACCTTAGAGGATAATGAAGATTGAGAAAATATGCACTCTATTTAATAAGCTTGGAAAGCCTTCTTCTGTTAGTGGTTAGCTGCATGGAGCACAATACACTCAAATGAAGTCTGTGCTGTCCCACACTGAGTTTGTGCATGACCCAGTGGTGGAGATGACAGTCGAGTGAAAAAGAAATATGTCGTGCAGTTAGGATTAACCCAGGGCACTTCTTAGATCTGCACCAAATTCAAACGGACATCCTTTCAACTTTATGTACTCTCCAATTCATTGCGCTTCATTTTGCTTTAAATCAGTGCAAAGAGGCACAAACAATTGCATTTACATCTCCTCTTTGGCCTTTGATTTTCATTACTGGTGCTTCCCAAACATGTCCTCAGGGAGCCTGAACACTTCTGCAGAGGTATTGAACAGGGATGAGGAGGAATGAGCATGGCTTCAGACAGGTGCCTCCTCCTCCCAGCGTGACTCCTACTCACTTATAGTTACTTCTCTCGAATAAGACATCAAGGAAGGAAAGACTTTTACAGCTAAAATAAATGTGATAGCTGCTGCGATAAGGAGAATTTCAGATTGAACGCTGCTTACAACCTGAACCTATCTCATTCCTCAATCAACAAAATAACAAATGAATGCATAACTTCCTATTTTCCTACCAACTCTATTAATATTTCTTCAAAGTGGTATGTTAAGTGGCAACATGTATGTTAAGCTTCATTTCCACACTGACTTCTTATGTGACTTCAGATCTTTATGCCACTAAAAAGTGTTTTCCCCCTCCTATCTCATTGAAAAGCTTACTCAACAAAAATGCCCTTGCTTATTGTTAAAATATATTACGTGAAATCTAAATTTATTGGAATATACTACTGAAGCAATCTTTCTGGACAGTCAACAGTTAAAAGTGTGCAGAAATCAAATCAAGAACAGAAATGGCCACATGGCTACATTTTCAGGGGCTGTGCAAGGGGTCTCTACTATGTGCTCTGAAGTTTCCTTTAAACTGCTGTTGAGCTTTTAAAGATATTTGCTGATCTTTGCATAGCAGCCTTTGTGTAATTGCTGGCAAGCAAGATAATTCCAAATATAAAGAGAGAGGCACCAGATAAACAAATCAAATTACAGTAACACTTCATTAAATGCAAGGATGTGAAAGTTAATCCAATAGATATGAATACAACAGACTGATCTATGGAGCATGTTTGAAGACTATTACTTAAATACAAAATTCAAAAACTGTTAATGCTATAAAAGATTTTTCAAAAGAA
Organism: Ursus maritimus; assembly: GCF_017311325.1. NCBI lineage: Eukaryota > Metazoa > Chordata > Mammalia > Carnivora > Ursidae > Ursus > Ursus maritimus. Next base: position 57,587,863 of record NW_024425563.1, on the reverse strand, counting down.
TTCCAATTATTCAGTAAATCTGATTCAGACCAGTGTACATATTTGGACTGATTTTATATTTGGATTGATAATCATAGGTTAAAAAGACTGTTTTCTGTCAAGTTAATCCAAGTAGGCTTGGGGAAAGGTAGGATTTATTTCTCTTTCATTAAAAGCAATGAAAAGAGAATAATTTTCTTTTCTCTCCTTTATTTTTCCCTTTTCTTTTTTTTTTAAAAATCAGCTCATCACTCTAGAGAGCACCAAGGAGGGAAGAGATGAATTATAACAACTATTGCATGGAATAAACTATACATCTCATAAAGGGTATCATAAACAGATTTCTTCTGTATTCCTAAGATCACCAAATAAATGACAGAAATTCTGAAGCCCCTATTCTGCTTTGCTAAACTTTGTTTTAAATATAAACTGATCTGTGCAGGCTCATCAAAGGATATGTAAGAGGATATCTATTATGGCATCTTTTTTATGGTGGGGATTTGGAGGCAATCTGGGACTCCATCCCGGCAAAATGGATGGTAAAACATGGAGGGTACACAAGCTGGAGAACGGTGAGGCAGTTTGAGGTTGTGGGTTAGATGACACATTGCAATGTAAATTTACTTTAAAGACATAGTTGTCAATGAAAAGTATAGAAAATAATGTGATATGTAAACTAAAGATATGTGCACCTTAAAAAAATACATATTTTGGGGCACCTGGGTGGCTCAACTGGTAAGTGCCTGACTTTTGGCTTCAGCTCAGGTCATGATCTCAGGGTTGTGAGACTGAGTCCTGCATGGGGCTCTGCACTCAGTGGGAGTCTGCTTGAGATTCTCTCTATCCCTCTCCTATTGCCCCTCACCACCCTCTCTCAAATAAATAAACAAAGCTTCAGAAAAAAACAAAACAAACAAAAAACCCCAAAACAAACGTATTTTGCAAAAGTAAGTATATATAAACCAAAAAAAAAAAAAAAAAGCAGGAGACATGATGAAAAAATGATGGTTTGGAAGCAACCTTGAAGTTAATTTAATTTAATCATTGCTCTGATATTAAAATTCTCTTTATAACATTCCCTCCAGGTGCCTGTCAAGCCAACATAGGAACTTGCACTGGGAAGCCTCTGTGTCTTTTGAAGGAGCACACTTTTTGGAGTGTACAAAGTTAATCCCTTAAAGCAAAACCTACAGAAGCATGAATGAGAACAAACCCTTTGTCCAAAATTTCATTCTCCGTAGGTTATAAAGCAGTATTTTCTCAAAGTTGAGGAAATGACCATTGACATTAGTATCAAATGATAGAAAGAGACAGTTGTTTAAAATGCAGATTCTTCGACTCTACCCCAGACCTACTGAATTAGAATCTCTGAGTCTAAAACTTTTGATTTTTAACAAGACTCCACCCCCATATCCACTAAGTGATTCCTATGCATACGGAAGTTTAAGAACTACTTGTATAAAGAAGCAACATTAAAGTATAATTCACTCTATGCATGTTGCTATTCATAAAAAAATATTTAAGATGTTCTGGGGGTAAGCTATTTTATATTTTTCCCACATATGAAATTCACACTTCATCTTTCTTTTCATTCATTCCTCTAAGACATTGGATTCACCATTAAATTTAACACAGAGGAAACAGAAGTCTACTAGCATATTTTAAATTTATGGGTTTTTGTTGTTGTTGAAGAAGAAGCCCAAGCCATCAGGAATAAACTTAAAATGTTATTACAATGATCTCCCTCAGTCAGAGCAACAAAGAATTATTCCATTAGTAAATATTCCTGTACTTATCCAATTCAAAAAAACCTTTTTCAATTCTGCTGAAGGAAAAGGAATGAACATTCATTCACTGGCAAAGCTGAAAGAAGGCATTAGGATAAAATGTTAAGGTCTGGCACTGAAGTTACATTTATCAGATGTGTATATCTATTTCACTAAGACAGCATACTATATGAGGATTCAGACAAGAGCAACACTTTTGAAATATAAACTCTGAAGCCAAAATTCATTGCCCCGAGCTAATGAGAGGACTCCTCTCTCTCTCTTGTTACTCTTACATCTTTAAAATCTGAAACTTTATATCTATGCTGAGGGGAAAAAATAGTGTAGGAAAAAGCAATACTTTTCTAACCACATTCAGCTGAAATGGACAGCATCTCCAGGTATATAGTGATCAGGTAATTATGGTTTGTAAGACTCTTATCTTCCTCACTGATTCACTTCTGCAAATTTTGGAATTCTGGCAATGAAGCCAGGACTTGAGACTTGCAGCATTTTTTCCTTATTTTCTCTTTCCAAAAACTAAAAGAAAACTCCTCATATTGCCGACACACATAGATTGACTACACACATGCGTGCATATGTGTGCACACACACATGCACACATGCACACCCTATCCCTCTGAGAAGAATCTGGCCCTTTGGTGCATTACAAAGAATACTAAGGGCCAAACCTTTTAGGGCTGGAAAATAACTAATGTTCTTGCCAGTGAGTTAAAGCTGGAGTATCCCCTTTGTCATAGCCAAATTTATGACATGGATCAAAAACTATAAAAAGCTATGTTGCATCCTGCCATTAAGGAGAATTAATATTTTCAGTGGTATGTTAACCAACGTTTTTCCAGTGTCTCTTGTTAAAAGCAGATTGTTGACTTTTCATCATGGTGTGCCAAACATTTTCATTGAAACCCTAACAAGACTTTCATCTTAGAACCATTATTTCTTAATGGACTTGGATAAGGGCAACGTAAAAGAATGGCTTTGCTTTGCAGCATTGCCGCATGCGGCAATGGCTCGTCATTAGCGTGTTGGGCCTTGCTGAATCATTACACATGTAGACATTTAAGGCATTTCCAGTGTGACTTGATTTTTTCCTTGAAGCACACTTCATGTTTAATCTTATGCTAAAGCAACATAGGTCCCCCCCTCATTTTCATGTATTTTTTTTATGATTCTTTCTACTTGACTATCCAGTGAAACTATAATAAATGAGATCATTTATACACACACACACACACACGCACAGAGTTTTGTTTCCTTTGTACTTTTTATTGAGGATATCTATCTCTGGGATATTCTTCTGTGCTTAGGGAATCAATGCATCTTTTAAAAAACCCTAAGCCCCAATAATTTAGCAATAAACTGTATGACATCAGCTGTTCAGAATCTCCAAATATATCTATATTCTTGTACATCAATGTCTTTATGTGAACTGGAGCCAACTGTACCATAGCAAAGGAAGCCTGAAGGCTAGAAGACAAAAGGTGCCATGAAAATAGAATGTGTCCTCTTTCTGAACCTTCCATTCAGCTGAGTTTTGAAATATGTAATATAAAAAAGATATGATAGAGCTAGTGGGCTGATGCTGACAGACTCTAATTTGCCCAATAATCTTTCATTTCTCTCAAATACATATTTAGAGTCAGTGACAATTACACACAGAGACGGAAAATTTGGCTTTTGGCTTGGGTTCTCACTTGAATGTGTTGGCCTATATCTCTATAGAGTGTTTTATGATGTGGTTGATCAAATTGTAAGATATGACTGTAAACCACACCACTGACTTGAAAACCAGCAAGCTGAGAGTCACCTGAAGCTAGCTATCGAAGTCAGATAAACTTTTGAAATCCAAGAATGTGTGGGAGTGGGCTGTTTATCCAATAAATAATATTTAATTCTAGAATCTAGATTTTATAGAATTTAATATGCCTCCCAGGAAGTTTTATGATTTGGAAAACTGCATGAATTAAATACATATTACAAAAATCCTCTATTTGGAATGTAAGTATAACCATTCAATCTTTATTCCTAGGAAACAAAAATCATTCCACTTCCTCTAAACGTATTATTTCAGTTCAGGTGTTTTTGACTGCCAGTAACATTTCCAAAACCAAAGCGGATTAAACAAGGAAAGTTATCAATATAGCTCATGTAAGAAATCCAGAGGTAGCCCATCCCAGGTGGGAAATTGAATAGCTCAAGTATACAGGGCTATGGTCAGCACCTCTGCCATCAGCTTTACCTTCTAATTGCAAGCCTGTTGTATCTCCAAGCATCACTACCTCACACAACCACATCCAAGGCAAAGACAAAATAGTTGAGACTTTCTATTCATGTTTCTCTTTCTTTTTCTCAAAGAAAAAACATTTCTCAAAAACTCCTCAGTAAATTTCCCCTTATTATTTAGCTAGAAATAGAACACAGATAGGTAACTAAAATTAAAAAAAAAAATTGTTGGAAGGGATCTTGAATGATTAAACTCTCTATTGTGTTCAAACAAGTATGCTATTAAAAATGAATGTACAGCTTGGGGAGTAAATGGGAACAGATGCAGTGACCCATCAGAAAATCAGAATGGATGTCAGGTGCCATAACCCAGAGCGTGTTCAGTTGAGAGCTGGCTGAACTGACGTGTCTTCATCTAGCCTTTCTAAGTGTTTAGATAAAAGGATTTAAGATAGCAGGTGATAGAAACCCAAATTGCCTTGTCTTCCACCAAACTGTAATGCCTTGGGGGCAAATAGTGTGTTTTACTCATGACTATATCCCTAATATCCAGAATGGGGCTTGAAACTCAGAGGGCACTCAGTATTTGGTGAATTAATCAATAGACAAATGTAGTCAATCACAGAATATCTGGATTTGCTTCACACCAAATTAAGAAGTTCTTTTCCTTTTTAACTTCCATCATCTGTTACATTCTTTAACTACATTTTCAATAGTTACCATTTTTAAGCTTTTGTCTTTTTATGCAGTAAAACTATAGTTGGTTAGAATATTTTATTAGTGAGATGATGAAATACCTAACCAGTTCATCATTGGGATTATAGAGTTTGGGCGGTCTGTGACTTTTGAAGGAAAGCAGAATTTGACATCCTAAAATATTTCTTTTTGGCATAAGAATTATTTTAGGCTGAGTATTTTTAAGAAACAACAGATACAGGAATAGCTCTGGAAACTGAGTAGAAGTTACTTAACATTTATGAAGGAAATCTCCATTTGTAAGGGTATCTTTCTCTCTGCACTAGGAAGAGAAGGAGGACTCTACATCTCTAGAAAATTTTATCAATAAAGAAGGTCACAACCTAAATCTGCATAACAATCACACCTTTATTTACTGTACTTTTCCTTATAGCCTCCCTTAAGTGGCACCCCTACCCCCAACATCTTTCCTCTTTAGCTGGAGATGATATTTAAGGTGGTGGCTCAGGCCACCTCAGGAAGTTACTCAGTTTTCCTGGGTATTTCCCATGTATACAGGAGGTATACAGCTAATAAACTTGGTTGTTTTTATCCTCTTAATCTTTTATTACAGTGGGTATCTCAGCCGAGAACCTAGAAGGGTAGAGGAAAATTCTTTTTTCCTTCCCTACACTGTATTTTTGAATCAAATAAGTATAATATAAATGTTTCAAAATAAGTATATTCTCCCTGGGTATATTTTGCTTCTACTGTGATGGCAGTTATGAGGTTAGAAATAACAATGAATTTTATAGTTAAGCATAAAATTTCTGCTTCCTCTTTGGGTGGAGACATATATTAGCTAGATTTCCTAACTTTATAAAGTCCAAAATAAAAGTTATCTTTAAGAAACACCTTGCTTTAGTGTACAAATATAGTATGCCTTAAAATATGGATAAATAGGGCTATGATAATGAAATTGCCTTCAAATTATAAACAAAAGGCTGATTATGAAATTAACATCTCATTAAATAGGTCCAAAACAAATTTATACTTTAAAAGAAACTAACTGCACCAAAGGAAAAATACTATGGGAAAAACAAAACTTTCAAATGTGATTAAAGAAAAAAAAAAATCTAACCAGAGAACACTATTAATACAATATTTGATGTGCTAAAATACTTTTAATTATTTCCGAATTCAAACCTGCTTTCTCTTACTTGAAATTGTTGCATAACTCAAAAGTGCCATTATAATTCAACCCAAATGGTAGGGTACTTCAATGAGCTGGTGGAATTGATTCTGGACATTAAAGAGATGCCGGCATAGTTATAAATTGCTATTCTAATCGGGACTGAAGAGGTTAATTCAAGATTCCACTAAAAAACAGACTGGCAGAAATGTTTCCAGGGCGTACTCCCCCCCCTTCTTTCTCTCTCTCTCTCTCTCTCTCTTTTTTTTTTTTTCTCAGTAGGGGTTTGGAGAAGAGGTTTGGAAGGGAAGGAGAGGGCTGGTTCCAGGCCCCCTGCATTCCCCAGAGCACCGTTAGGGAAGGGGGAGGGCTTCCTGCCCAGGCAGCCATCTGTAACATTCTGCGAACAGCAGGAACCTGGGCTGCTCCAGCCAGTAAGCCCTGGTGAGGATTCTGTCTGCATTCAGAGAGGAGTTTCCCCTCTTATTTCTTGCATTCTCTCTGCCTCTCCGTCTTTTCTTTTATCTGTCGCAGGTGAGCAATGGGGCTGGGCTCTAAGTAGTTGCTTGTATAAATAAAATAGCATCTCAAAGATGTCTGAACAATACTGTAGGGGACACTGGTTTGACCAGTACCAAAATACCCAGCCTGCCTCCTGGAATGTGCTGGCAGCAAGCTGGGAATGTCATCATTCCAGCTAATGTCACACTGTGGAACACTTTCTGGGATCAGTGGACGTGTGTCTGATGTTCCCAAAAGTTACTGCTTTCTAGGCTTGAGTCAATTAGAGCTGGCTTTTTTGGAAGTGGTGTCATTTAAAACTTATTTTATGCAAGTTATTTTTGTGCCTATAATTTGGGGCTCACACGTCTGTTATTTCCTCCCGTCCTTGGCGTGCATAATATGCTGCCTATGGAAAGTGGTAAAGAGTGACTATGGAAAAAGTAACAAGGGGTTTTTACTTTCAACATCTGGAGAAAACACATTTAAGGAAATGCTAACAAATAGGTACAGGGATTGATAAAGTCATTTATATAAAAGAATTTTTCAAATCAGTTTTACATAAAGCATACAATAAGAAGTTAACAATGAGCCTGATCTCACTTAAGAAGATGCAGTTCACATCTTTTTGTAGGGTCAACCAAATGACTAATGTCAAATCTCCAAAGCACATAGGTACAAAAAATTTTCTCAGAAAAGAATAAAGGCATAGGATTCCAATTTTCAAATTTTCCTACTTTCCACTTTTCAGTAAAGCTTTACTATTATATTTAACTTCCTGGCAGCAGACTAAAGAAACAAGCAAATTATACTGCAGAATATGAAACTTAAAAATCAGAAAGAAACCTTCAAGAAGCATTCCAGTGCAGAGATAAATATTAAGACAAACCATGCACCCATAGTTTTATTGAAAAAAAAAAAAAGTACAAATGTGAAAGTACTCTAGTCTTATACACCAAAATTACTTAAAGACAAAGTATGATTCAAGGGAAAATAAATCATAATGAATATCTACTACTGTATTAACCAAAAGAACGGTGGCTACATTTCAGCACAGTTTTCTACTTCGATTCTTTCACATTTTTATATCTTAAAGTAAGCATTAGTAAATATTCCCATCTGGTCTAAGTTTTTATTTTGACCCTGAATCACAATCTTGTATCAGTATAGCCTAATTGATAAAGGCATTGCATCAAAATTTGAAAACACGAAGAATCAAATATAATAGCTTCATTTTTCCTAGAATTACCTGGTGTTGAGATGAGAAAAAAATTTCAAAATCTGTATTTTGTGAAAAAATATGTATCAACAGAATAACCAAACACTGAAAATTGCAAGATCAGGTTTGTAGAAATTTATAAAGCTTTAGAAAATAAGTGGATTGCTTCCAGGTGTGTGGGACTAGTGCTTATGGGGTTACAGTACCCTTGATGGAGGATGGGGGAGGCACTTCCTGAGGTTGCACTAATTCCCTTCCTGTGTCCAATCATCTTGATGTCAATGTCCAGGATCAAGCTGTGAGTTTTAACATCTCAAAGCTTAATTTCTGTTAAATATTGCAAAGCAAAGGACTAGTACTATCACCAGGATGATGTGACTGCCATATAATACCAGAAAAACAAAACAGAACAGACTATTTGTTTATAATTTCACAATGACAAATAGTTATTCTAAAAAGGATACTGCCCTGATCCACACCATCAGTGCTCCTTACCTGTAAGACAGGCCACTGAGGAATCCAACCAGTTAATGAATTTGCAGTGAGAACTTGCTGTGTAGGATAAGAACAGCCCAACTCCTTGTGACCAGCACATTTCCTTCACGAAGGCAGATTTTCCTTCTTTAAATAAATGGATACACAAAATAATGTTACAGTCCAGAACGGAGGTCCTGGGATCCATTTTGTCTCTTTAAGGAAAATTAAATGTTGGCTGATGTACAATTCTAAAGTACAAGTCTCAGCAAATGATTTTATCTCCTTCATGCCTGTATTTTTCCAGACATTGTTTGTTTTATATAACTTCTAAGCACTGACAGCAGAGATTACTTCCATTTATTGATTTTTTCAAGGACTATTCTAGAGAAATGGTTATTGTGAAAATTCTCGAAACTTATGGAAGCCTCAGTGTTTCTGGGCTAGAGTAGGATATTCGTGAGCTCTTAGCCATGTATATGCCAGTAAGAGACTGAAAGTCACTATGGGGATGTCTATACCTGGTTAACCACTTTACATTGCCCATGGGGTTAATCAGTAAAACCCATAAGTAAGAATAATTCTTCCTATTTTTCAGATGAGGAAATTCACTTTAGGTAACATTTTCTAATCATTCCTCCGGTAAAGACAGAGAAAGTATTTGAATTAGATCTCTCTGACTTCTTGGTAGGACAACATGGACATTCTCTATTTTGACCTATACTTGGCTAAAGAAAGATAATTCCCCATAAACTAGAGATAGGTTTTTAGAGAACAGGAATAGTGAGGTTTAATTTATATGTTCCCAGAAACCAGTACAGTGAAAGCAAACGAGAGCCTCACTTAGTATTTGCTGAATGAATAAATGAATTGTGTGAACTCAGTAGGGTTTAATCGCTACCTTGGAAAGCTGTAGATTGAACATAAGATAAAGTGATTTGTACTTTACTAAGGTGTTTCCTTCAAATATATAATAATCCTTTAAGGATAAGAATAGTGTTAAGATTATGCTCACAGTTTTGGAATTTCCTCTTTATTTAAATGGTTTTCTTAGAATTGTCATATAGAAGAATAAAGGGTTTCGTATCCACACAATTTAAAAATATAGTCAGAGCATAGCATCACTAATAATTAAGAAACTGCAAATTAAAACTACAATGAGATACCACTTACGCGCATTAGGATGGTTACTTTAAAAAAAAAAAAAAGGAAAATAACAAGTGTTGGCAAGTGTGTGAAGAAACTGGAGCCCTTAAGCACTGTTGGAGAGAATATAAAGTAGCATAGCAACTATGGAAAACAGTATGATGGTTTGCCAAAAGGTTAAAAATAAAATTACCATATGATACAGCAATTCCGCGTCTGGGTATATGCTCAAGAGTTGAAAGCAGAGCCTTGAAGAGACATATGGACACCCATGTCCATTGCAGCATTATTCCTAATAGATAAAACATGTTAGCAACCCTAGTGTCCACTGATCGAGAAATGGATAAGCAAAAGGTGGGTGTATATATACAGGGGAGTATTATTCAGCCTTAAACAGGAAGGAAATTCTGACACATGCAACAACATAAATGAGCCTTAAGGACATTATGCTAAATGAAATAAGCCAGTCATCAAAAGACAAACGGTATGATTCCACTTCCATGAAGGAACACTTAGGATAGTCAAAATCCTAAAGACATAGAATGGTAGTTGCCAGGGGCTAGGGTAAGGGAGGAATGTGGAATTATTAATGCTATAGAGTTTCAGTTTTGCAGTGATGTGGTTTTGGAATATAGGTGAAGTTCAGTGGGGTGGAGTCCAGAGCCAATGACCAAGAAAGAATTCTTGAGGCGTCTTTGGTGCAAAATGGTGGTTTATTAAAGCACAGGGACAGGACCTGTGGGCAGAAAGAGCTGCTGCCCTGGGGTAGTGAGGGGTGGCTGATTTTATACTATGGGGTTGGGGGAGTTAAGGGAAAAGGAAGGTTTCAAAAGGATTTTCATGTGTTAAAGAAGACTCAGAGGATATCAGAGGCCTTGCCATTGTCAAGTTAAGGTTGTTTTTCCCCTCCAGCAAGGCATTAACATTAAGGTAGTCAGGAGCTTCCCGGAAGAATAACACATGTGTATCATCCAGGAATGGGGGGTGGGGGAGGTTGCCGAGTGTCAGATTCTGCTTTGTCCTCAGCTTGCCTTCTGTTCCCTCATCAGCAGGATGAAAAGAATTTTGAAGATGGTTGGTGATGATACTAACAGCACTAACAATGTGAATGTGTTAGTACTGCTGAACTGTACATATAAAAGTGGTTAAGACAGTAAATTTTATGCTATATGTAGATTACCAAAATAAAAATACTGGAAAAACTATAATAAGAGAAAGACATTGGTCCATACAGACAAGTCACTGTTTGGACTCTACTCAGCATTAGCCCTTCCCCGTTATTTGGTTTATTACTTTAATGTAGCTGAGTCTCATTATTTAATTGTACTTTTTAAATTATTATTGAGAGGGAGGGGGTGAAGATCTGTGGACCTTGCTTAACTATGTAAATGAATTTAGTAGCTTCCAAGTTAAAATAATCTCTTTTGTACCCCAAAAGTTCTTTAGAGCCAGTGCTTAGATATCACAGGAAAATATTGCTGAGGATTGTTAAGAAAACCAAGCTATAAGAAAATTCAGGTCTTTAAGAAATGCCACTATACTATGAATTATTTATTGTCAGTAAGATGTAAATTATTAAGGCCTAGGCCTAAAGAGACAACAGGAGTTAATGAGCTTTGTCTCTTGTCTCACGTTATATGGATTCTATGAATTGATTTTGGAATTCTAGCCTTTTGAGCAATGAAGTTTCCAGTGGCCATATGATAGCTTATTTAGCCAGCAGCCAATTAAAATATGTATTTAAAAAATTCAATTAGTAAACATTATTGATCATATACTCTATGCTAGCCCTGAGTAAGTAGGAAGTATACAAGTGTGACAAACATGGCTATCTTGGTATATGTATTTTAGAAAGTAACAGTTCCTAAATCTAAATAGTTACTGTGTATGCATGTACATGGTTTCTCTTTGAAAATCAACTGCCCAAAATTTCAAATGTTGTATTCTTCTATTAGAGTTTATAAGTAGTAGAGGTCAATTCACACATTTACGGTTAAAAAGATCTTTGATGAATTTTGCTTTAAACCATTTAATAAAGTCAAATAAAATTTTCTTCCTTCAGGGGCTCCTGGGTGGCACAGCGGTTGAGCATCTGCCTTCGGCTCAGGGCGTGATCCCGGCGTTCTGGGATCGAGCCCCACATCAGGCTCCTCCGCTATGAGCCTGCTTCTTCCTCTCCCACTCCCCCTGCTTGTGTTCCCTCTCTCGCTGGCTGTCTCTATCTCTGTCGAATAAATAAATAAAATCTTTAAAAAAAGAAAATTTTCTTCCTTCAAATTTTATCTTTTCTGACTAATTATATAAATTCACATATTTAAGAATTTATTTAAAGGGACCAGTAAGCAGGTAGAGATATGTAGAAGGCACTCTCGATATTGATTGAAATCATCAAGCCTGCTTTTAGCCATGGAACATGTTTTTATGTGTTATTAAAGAAGTTATTCAGAAGAAGGCAGTGTGGTACACTGTCTTGATTTTTCAGGAGAGCCCTGGTGTCCCACAGCCTTCTTCAGGTGTCATGAGGACACTTGACTTTCAAAGAGAAAACTGAACTGACAGAATGTGAACAGTTATAATTCACACACAAGTCAGCTCCAAAAACTCCTAGAAATAACCAGGTGAAGTTCTTTTGAAGGATGAGGTAAGTTTTTGTCATCATTCATGTGCAGGTAAAACCTTCCAAATTTGAGTTTTAGTTTCAGAATGAGCACAATTACTCCCCCCCCCCTAAAAAAAAAAAACAGGCCAGGCTGGGGACATTCATAGGAGACAAGTCTCCATTGATACATTTTACCTGGCATTTATCTTCTACCCACTTTGGATTCTTATTCACATTCCTGTGAAGAGATTTAGTTTCTTAGATTCAGTTTCTCTGGAATTATAAATGTGTTCGTGATACATGGAAGAGGTGGTTGTTGTTGTTGTTTTTTCAGAGAAGTTCAGCAGGTACATCAGCAGGAGGCACTTGTGATACCAAGGAAGCTTAAGCAGAGGAGGCTGGGAACCTCAAGAGCAGTATTCATCAACTGAAAGATTCACAGCACTGGCTTCTGCTCTGGCAAAGTGTATGTCTGGTAAAGGGTAGTAGTAAATAGTCTGTGGAGAAAAAAAGAGATGGGTCAACACTGGGTTGTATAGATGAGTCGTTACTCATCTATGACCGGTTATTAATGAAAGCAGTCACTAAAAGCTTCCAAAAGGTATAGATATGCAATTTTTATTTCCTAATTGCCAGTTGTGGAAAGAGCTTTGCAGAAAAACAAATCCTGTACTGGTGGGGAACAGAGACAAGGAAGGGAAATATCTGGAATATGGTGATCTCCTTTCTGGCTGGCCCAGATTAATTTGGTCATTCCAGAGTGGTTTTATCCTGGCCAGGCAGCACCATCAAGGAGTGCCAGTATAAAGGTGGGTGGGAGAAGTGACCACTCTCCCCCACAATGCACATGTTATAAAGTTTTTTACTAAGGTGGAAGTAGAGACATGACAATTGCAAGACTGTCATCTGATCTGGTAGTGATAGATTTCACCAAAAACTGGAACCTATATTTTATATTTGTTTTGATTTATACTTAACATTTGTAATGTTTAGATATAGCAAAACAAGTTAAACTGTACATATGTTCCACAACTTGTGTAGCTAATATCATGCATAACCCACATAAGGTTAAGTTGTCACCTGGAGGTGAGGACAGGGGCAAGTGCCCTGGTTGTTGTTAGTGGTAAATTTATCATTACAATCAGGTTAAAACATAATTACTATAACAAGGTAATTTTCATATTTGCCTAGTGACAGCCAAGGGGATTACATAATTTGTGAAAAGTAAAAACAGTAACAGAGTAACTTTTCTTGGTTTAGAGTTTTTTTGGTTTAACAGTGACCTCTTGGTGCCTGTCCCACTGTTTATTTCTACAGTCACATTGTTATCTCATCCAATCCGCACAACCATACTATATGAACTCCATTTTACAGATGAAGAAACTGAAGAGGCTTTATCCAGAAGGAAATAAAGCTGGAACGGGAGCTCTAAGTCCAGGAGTCTGTACACCTCTCACCAAGCAGGCTCTCAATAAACACATTCGTCCACAGAGACTGAGGGTTGCTTCCTGAATGTCCTTGTTTTCCTGAAAGACCTTTCAGCAAGAACGGCTCTGAGAAATAAATTGGGGCAGAGTAATTTAATGCTCTTGTGTCGCTCTCTACTCATTGCCTCTCTTTTGAATAAGAACGCATTGTGCATTCATTTCTCAGCAATATTGCAGAAGATCACTAACTAATTTAGGCTTCATTCAGGAAATAAATAGCAGGTTCTAATATGGGCTTGTGAGGTGCAAATACATGTGTATACATACCAGCATGAATGTACATCAATCCCTTTGCTCTGCTCAGTCACAACAATTACTATGAAAGCTTCAGTAACTTCAACTTGGCAAACAGAATGATAGGTCTGGGAACCAAATGTTAGCCTTAAGTGTGTTTTTCTGTTAGATCATTAGGTTTCTTTTTTCTCTATTTAACAGATGTGTAGAAATTAAATGGGTCTGGAGTCACTAATATTTTATGAATATGAAAAGCACTGTCCTTCCTGTGAATAAAGCCAACCATTACCCCACTAATCGATCTAAATAAAAGATTTTCCTGCACTAACAAATAGTATTTTCTGATGATTTTAGTTCCACTCTTTATCCTGTTCACCTCTAGAAACCTAAACAAAAAAGCCTATCAGGCTGTGAATAGGAGAAAATCCTTACTTTCGCATTCTCCTCTACTTGCCTATTTAAACTTGGCTCATGTCCTCTTCGAGGAGGAGTGAGTGGCAAGTCTGCTGCCCCCAACATTGTAAGCAACACCAGAACATGTGTTATGTCATCACAAACGAATCAGTGTATGGAATAATAGGAAGCGACTTTGGAAATTACCTGCTTTAATTTCCTCCCTCTAAGGGCGCCTGGGTGGCTCAGTTGGTTAAGCGTCCACCTTCAGCTCAGACCCTGATCCCAGGGTCCTGGGATGGAGCCCCACGTCGGGCTTCTGCTCAGCAGGGGAGTCTGCTTCTCCCTCTACATTTCCCCCTGCATGTGTGTGCACATGCGCGCTCTCTCTCTCTCTCTTAAATAAAATCTTGAAAAAAAAAAATTCCCTCACTCTATAGAGGAGAAAACCAGGGTACAGAGAGGGAAGTCCTCTGCACAAGGCCACAAGTGTAACAAGGGGCAAATCACGTTTATTGATATTAATACAGTTCAGCCTTCACTGTTCGAGGAAGGGCTGGTGGCTGTGAGTAGCTGTGACAGGGAAAAAGAATAGCACCGTTGCTACATGAACAAATTTCTTTTATTCATTCGGTGTATTCGGTCACAAGTTACTATACATGTAGTGAGCCTTCCAACACGCTAAATGTTAGGGATGCAGTTCCTAGCTTCCACAGGCATCAATCAGAATGAGTTGTCCTTAACAAGCCAAGGCCATTGAGAACTCTTCATAGCAAATGAGTATTGGACCAAGACAGTATCTCCTGCCACACAGAGTAAGAAGATTCAAGGGATTGTACATTAATATTTTCAAAATCAATCATGGTTGCCACTTTCTATTATCATGAAAGACAATATAGCAAAAATAGAGCTAGGACCCTGACTCACATAATTCACTGATTCTTGAATTGCAGTTTTCCTATTGTTTAAAAACATTCTGTCTCTCTCTCTTTTTAATTCTTTTAAGCTCTGGAACAGAGGTAAAAAGATGGGAGGGTTCTTTTAGCCAGACATTCTCAAAGAGCTAAAGGAGAGAGAGAGAGAACAACAAAAAACTCAATTTATACTCCTTTAAGAATGCCAGGTTAGGTAAAAGTCAATATCACTTTCAGCTAAAAATTCAATTTCAGGAAATACGTCACATTTTTTATAGAAAATATATTTTATCATTCAATTTTTTTTAAGAAACAGAAACATGTATGAGTGATTATTTTTTTGTAACAGGATTACAAAAAATGGAAGAATTAAAAATAAAATTCCTAGAAGGCAGGGGCAGTGCCTAGAATGTCTTTGTATGTCCAGGTCATAAATGATTGCTAAAATGTAGTGAGCACTCAGAGACTTTTGGCAAATCTCCGGAAGTATTAAAAAATCCTAGAGATAAAAGCTAATAGAAAATATGATTAATTTCAAATAGAAAATTGCCTCACTCATTCCACAACCAGTTCACTAAGCAAAGAAAATGGAGAGGCTCTAACTTCTAATTCTAAATGGCACAGTGTGCTGGTTGATCCTGGGGAAGACAAATCTGGTTTGAAATACTTGTTCTATCATTGTCATTTCAGGAAGATTCAATAATGCTGGCAACTATGAAGACCAAGTAGCAGAAGGTGATGTTTAAATTCCTAAATTCAAATACAGTTAAAAAGGCCAAATTCTCATTTAATATTTTAAGCAACGTTTCAGAAATGATACAGATCATTCCCTATATCTCCTTTATTCCAGTGAGATGCATTATTCCCCAAACATTAGAAATCCTTTTCTGGTTTCCTCACATTGAGATCTTCTACAGCCAGTTGTTATTTCTATCTCTTAAGGACATGGACAGTTGTTATCAAAGCAGAGAAGAAACTGAAGTTACAGAAGTGACTGAGAACCAAAAAGGATTTACTTAATCTGTTATTTTATGTGAAAACAGGCCAAGGGTTCTAAAGAGGAAAGTGAGTCTGTTTCTTGACAGATAATTACCGGGAGGATAGTTTTAGTGACCGTTCCACTGCCAGAAGAATCCACAAATTGGGAGCCTGGTCCATCCATTCCCCTCTTCTGCTATTTCAGCAAGATAAGGTGGTGTCCATTATCCCCACTGTCTATGCCCTGGGCTTTCCATCTTTCTCTAGCAATCAAGGACAGTTGCTTTCCTTGTGTCAATGCCAGTTGCCTCACCCAAACCCCATTTTCAGAAATCAGTGGAATCTGCCTTCAGTTAGAAAATTTCCAAAAAACTTCCTAGGCAGAATCATGGAAATTAAAGATGTGGAAGACCTCATTAGATCATCTAGTTCATCTATTTCCCATTAAGGAGTTTTCCAGATGGAAGGTTTTCATATGCTAGATGCCTCCTCTCATTTCTGCAGAGCCTAAAGTCAGATTTTGAGCATCCAAGCCTAATGTGGAGAGGTGAATAAGGCCTGCATTCAATAATTTCATAGACAGAAAAGTGCCTTATCCCAAAGGTGTTATCATATTACAACAACTTTTGGATGGAAATAGGTGACACCTCATCAGCACAGTTATGTGAGAGTGTTGTATGGTCCTCCAAGCACCGTGGCCTGACATTTCTCTTGCAGAGAGCAGGTTTGGTTGCTGTATCCTGAGCACAATGGAACCCATTGGGAACTCAGTTTTTTTCTTTCCGTTTCTTTTTTCTTTCTTTCTCTTTCTTTCACTCTTTCTCTTTCTCCTTCCTTCCTTCCTTCCTTCCTTCCTTCCTTCCTTCCTTCCTTCCTTTAGTTTCCTACATAAAGGAACTGCTGCTTGGGGGATTCTCCCAGAACTCTTTTGGAAGAGAGGAGTGATGTCCTATGGTACATAGGTAAATCTGCAGGAAGACATCAGTCAGTAATAGACACTGTTTTCACTAGCAATTCGTTTATGAATCTTCCATTCCTGTATTTCTATCAGCATCACATAATGCTGTCAAAATATGGTTTGGATTTCATCCTTACTAATTATATTAAAGGGCCACCTTAGGTAGGTGCCATTGTGGTTAGATGGTTATGATCACATTAGGGCCTAGAATAACCTTCTGATTTTTTTATAATACAGAAACCCAACTTTAAAACTAGTAGAGGGGGAATCCTGGCTTACTTTCTTCCTTAGCTGTATATATTTGCATAGATTATTTAGCCTGAGTTTCAATGTACTCATTTGTGCAGTGATTTTTCATAAGGCAAGATAAATGTTAAACTGTCTGGCCCGGGCTCAATGCAAAATAAATAATAGTTTCTTCACCCCCCCTTTTAATGGTAATTAATCTAGGAACCTTGGAAGAATCCCCAAAATAAGAAATAAATGTGAAAATATTTCCCCCCTGCCTCACTTAAAGAAAAAACCCAAATTAATTTTACATTATTCTGGTTATAATACTTTGTTTCTGATGACACAGCTCCTTGTGTACTTTTTTGGAAGACAAAGGAAAATCTTGCATTCAGTGTAAACAATTAAAAGAATTTCAAATATTAAGCCTAAATCCTATAGTACTCCATGAAGCCCTTGCCCTGACATATTAAAATACACTTTAAAACACTGAATAATATTGGAATTGTCAGACATGCCTTACTCATGGGTCGAAATGGTTAAGTCTCTTGTTGCAAGTAGCAGGAAACAATTTGAACTATTTGAACTAATAAGCACAAAGGCAACTTACAGGAGTGATTTGGAAGCATCTTTTCTTGAAATACTCTTCCCTCAGATACTTCAAGTTTTTCCTTTTCTTCCCCCCAACTGTTATTCAAATGTCACTTTCTCAGTGAGGCCTTCCTTCACCTCCCTTGAAACAATTACAATCCCCTGCACATTCCCAATACACCTTTCCCAACCTGCTATATATTTACTCATTTATATTGTTGATTTTCTACCTACACTTACAATATGTAAGGTCCATAAGGGCAAGGATTTTAGATCACTTTATTCATTGATTTTTGTCTCAGCAACTATCACAGTACCGGACACGTAGTGAGAACTTAGTAAATATTTATTGAATAAATGAATGAATCTGAATGTCATGGAATCCAAAGAAGAACAAAAACTTGGCTTCAGAAAGAACCAAGGTCATATGCTTTAGAAGCAGGATTATTTCAATCTTCCCCCTGGAGCTCTGCCATTAACAAGGAAGTCTATTTTTATGGGTAGAATGTGTCTTCTGAAGTCCCGAAGTTCATTCTCTGTCAACATACTCAAAAGAATTTGTTTGAAGGTGGGTGTAACTGACTTGCCTGCCATTAGCATCAAATGGCACCTCAAATATTTCTGCTTAGATGCAGGAACAGTGGCCAACACTCAAATGCTTACCAAGTAATATGAAGGTGTGAAGCAGACTGGGTGTGATCCACTGGAGAATAGTGTAGCCTAGTAGTATACAGCAGGGGATAGTGTGTTGAAGCAGTGAACAAATTCTCCGTTTAAAGGGTGAAGCCCCTATCCAGTCTGGCTGACATTCTATTGGGCCAGAGCCCACTTTTCCCAGAGCCTGTGATTTTCAAAAGAAGCTGTAAATAGGGATCTTGCTATACAATCTCCTAATTTCAAAATTGCGACAACTGTTTGCAATGTTTTATTAAAATACACCTCGAAGGTCATGCAAAACATCTTTAGAGGACAGATGTGGCCACAAGGCAAGGTGTTTGTAAGTTGTGGGCTAGAGAATCATCCAGCTCTAGTTATTTGAATTTTATAATCTAAGCCATCTTCACTTTATTTGTAACATTGATAAAATTACTAACAAAACTTGTTGCTTTCCAAGCGAGATTTCTAATATACATACTTTGTAAGTTTTTTCCTTCTAAAGAACCTCTTACATTCCCTTGATTATTTTAGTGATGTCCATTAGGACCTTTTCTAGTTCTTTCTACCTCCATCTCCCTTGAGTGCTAAGTAGAACAGGTGAGAGAATATTGAATTTGCACATGGGAAATTCAGGTTCTATCCCTGGATTTGCCTCTTACTGGTTGTACAAACTTGAACAAAGTTATCTAAACTATTTACAGCTATGCTCTTCCACTCTTAAAATAAGAATGACAGCACCTGATTCTTTTCACCTGATGTGAGGCTGTGAGCATGAAAGAATTTATAAACATGAAGGGCTGAAAATGTAAGACTTATCTGAGTATAGCAACACCATTGCTTTATATGACAGTTAAATCCCACTGAATGCTTTATTTCTAATAAAATGCTTTATTGCCAATAAAATTTTTTATTTCCAATAAAATTTAGAATGCATAATTGCATGGTTTTGTTGTTGCTGCTGTGACTGCAGCAATATTCTGAAATGTTCTCCAGACACTATGATCTTTTCCTTAGGCTATAATTTATAATTCATAGTGTAGTACCTTATAAATTTATCTTCCTTGCAATCTAACTCATCCCATTTTTATTTTCAAATCAACTTTCTGCATATCCTCTTTTCGTTGTCAATTATCTCCTTTCAATCATCCCCAATTGTATTTATGAAGTCATATTTGATCCTTCTTTCTCATTTATTCTTCATTTTGAATCACTTTCCTTGTTAATCTCTAACTTTAAAAATCATATCCAGATATTATGAGTTGCTCAAGTAACATGTTTTTCATGAAGCTCCCAATTCCTCCAACTTAAAATTATCTCTTACTCTTCTAAGTATCTATATATAACTTTGTTGATTTAAAGCTTAATACATTTCATTTTGATTACTGTTTGTATTCACATATCAAAGTAAGTACAATGACTCAATCTTGTTCCGTTCTGTAGCCTTCACAACTCTTAAAGTAGGACTTTATATATAATAGGTACTCAAAATAAACTGGATGAATGGATTTGTCCTTAACTCTATTTTCTTTATTTTCCTATATCAAAGTTAAGTGTTATTATTTTTTTATTTTCACTGCTTTCATTATATTCTTGTATGTTATACTTGTCAACTCAGTATTTCATCAGGCAGAAGACCCTGGAAATTACAAAAAATAAAACTTAACGGATTCTCTCTTTTTTTTCTAGGTAATATATTTAACATGTTGGTTAGGATTATGTTCCAGCATCAGTCCCTAGGGAATCTTGACACTAACACTCTTCTAAGTAGAGAAATGATCATTTATTCCTACACATTGCTTCCTGTCATTAAGCCATTTCCGTACTTAAGACAAAACATTTTCCATAACAAGGAAACCAATTTTTTAAAAATTCTTTGACCACCTATAGGATGCACACTTGTCAAGTCTTTCTGAAAGTAGAAACAGAATTACATCCTATTTTGTCAATATCGCCTCTGAGAAATCTAAGAGACTCATGTATTCAATAATCTTTGTGGCGAAATTGCTAAGTGTCAGGCACCGTAAGAAACCGTAAGGTCACATAGAAGAAAAGCCCATTTAGTGCTCAAGAAGCTTGACCTTGACAATTGGCTAAGTGCTCAAATGAGAGGAAAGAGGGACAAATCTCTAACTCTACCTTGGAGGGAGGCCCATGAAGGTTTAATTGAGGTAGACACTTCAGAAGAGCCTTCAAAGAAAATCCACTTGGTGTTCAAAAGGCAGGAAGTGCATTCTGTAAAGAAAGGGATTAGCAAATGAGAAGGCACAGAGGCACGCACCAGCATTCCAGTGCGGTGACCTACATGCAGGCTGTCCGGCCTTTCTGGGAAGGAGCCGTGGAGTATGATACGACCAGAAGAGACCCCATTGCAGAGGCCTTTGAAATATTTTATCCAATAGTCCAAGTACTTGAACATTTGCAAGCAGGCAAAAGGAAAAATAAGATATGTCCCAGAGACATTACTCTGACGGAATAAAGGAAGTCCTAGGGAAGGTACAGTTTGCAGGTTATCTAAAAAATCTAGTTCAATGCTCTAAGCCATCAGCAGCAACAATAAGGAAAGGAGGGGACAGGATGTATTACTGTGGAGGTTTAATCAATAGGAACATACAATTGTGATTGAAATAATTAGTGGAGCATTATTTTCCCCTTGTAGAAGCCACGTTTCATATCTCCCCCAAAGTTATATTTTTCTAGGAATCTGAGATTCTATCATTTTTTCCAGGTGCTGCCATCCTGACGAGCATGGGGATACGAATCACCACTCTGAGGTTCCCAGGTTTGCTTCCAGTTTCCTCCCAATGGACACTGTGCACTGGAAACCATTAGTCTTTGCTACCGCAAGTCAGCTTAGTATGACAGTTTGCACATTGTAGCCAAAGTTTCACCGGGGTCCCTGATGACTTATTTAGATCTAGTCTTTTAATTCAATAGAGAACATAATCTTTACTTACTCAGTACAACTTTGTTTTTAGATGTGAACCTGCCATACTTTGTGCATCCTTTGTTTTCCTTTAAAGATGATCTTATTTTCCCTTCAAAGATTGCTGTTCACCCCCAATTTCTCATTTAACTTACCCATGAGCTATAGTTGAGTTACTGTTTTTTTATGTGACATGCATTTTTTTCTTAGGTTTCTACTAAGATTGTTATAGGTGACTCCAGGCTTCCTGTGTTCTAATTGCTCTCTAAATGATTCCTATTTCCGTTACTGGTTTATGCCAATAAGTGAGGATAAGGAACTATGAGACAGAATGGCATTCTGATACATTACATATTATATACCATGAAATTAAAACTGTTGGGTCTACCCTTAATTCTGTAATTTTGTTTTTTTTTTCCAGAATCCTAGAAATATAATTAAAGTACATACTAATTGTTCTAGTCATTGCATATATTCACCCTAGTATTGTTTTTAAGCACAGAAAAAATTGGAAACAACATAAATGTACTAAGATGGCATATTCAGTGATTCAATTATGTGTATTTAGATGATGCACTAAGCAGACATTAAAAATTATTATTTTAGTCTGCATATTTTGACACGAAAACCTATTCATTATATACAATGAGGGAAAAACACATTGCACAATTAGATGTGGAGTATGGCCTTACTCTGTGATAGCTTTCTTTTTATATGACTTTGAGTGATAGAATTTCAGGTGACTTTAGGGGCACCTGGGTGGTGCAGTCAGTTAAGTGTCTGACTTTTGATTTCAGCTCAGTCATGGTCTCAGTGTCGAGATCAAACTCCACACTGGGCTCTGCACTCAGCGGGGTGTCTGCTTGAAATTCTCTCTTCCCTCCCTCTGCTCTTGCCTGCCTCCCTCCCTCTCTCTCTCTCTCTAAAATAAATAAATCTTTAAAAAAAAGAATTTCAGGTGACCTCGAATTTTAGCTATTTTGTATTTTCTGTCAAAGGGAGCACATTGAAAATTCAGAACACTTCTCTTTTTATTTCATAATACTTGTCTTGGTTTTGAGTTTTGCTAAAATTTTCAGAATAAGGTATTAGTAATACAAATGATCAATGGTATATTTGAAGAATGTTTTTATGTGACATTGCAAAACAAAACAAAATAAACCAAAAACCTTCTGTAATTTTCTCTAAGTTAGCAGCCCTTGTCTGACTAGAAAGAAACACTGGACCTCACCTGTCCTAAAGTCCAGTGGGAGTTCATTTCACAAATGGTAATGCTGCCATGACTAAATCTGACACTGCAGAATGATTACTTCTAGGTTTATATTTAAACTTTAAGTTGTGTGTGTGTTTTTTTAATGTAAACAGGGTTGTTGTTGTTTTCTTTTATACATTCTTTGTTGAAAGAATCCCAGCTCCCCACCCGCCTGTCCAGGGCACAAGGACATCAATTAACATTACTATTCCGTACTAAGAAAACGAAAGGACAGCAACTGGACAAGTTGACATTCAGATCTGTTCTTATTTTCTTGGTGGTACACATCCTGACATTTTCCACCTGATAACTAGTGTTGATATACTGGGTGCATTTCTCTTTCCTTTTATTCGATTCCCCTTTACTCTGGCAAGTCTAATAGGAAGGGGAGATGACTTCTTCCAGTATCCAGTGGGTTTTTTTTTTTTTTCCTTCACAATCTGGAAAATTTCATTATGAAATCTGAAACTCAATATTATGCCACCAACACATTTTGCATGTTAATTTGCCAAGAAGATAAATCACATTTTCTCATGTTTCCAGAATCCCCAGGATTATAGGGCATCCCACACTTGCTCCCTGGATGCTCGGCACTGGAGCCCCATCTGGTTTTCTTTTCTAAACATGTTCCCCTGAGATTTTCTTTAATTTGAATTGTATTAAATTCATCAAACTTCTTAATGAGCCTTGGGCCTTGTTCGACTTGTGTGGCGGTCTCTCCTGGATAGTAGTGGAGGGGAATCTTAACTGCCTTCAGTCCGTGCACTTCTAGGCGTTCCCATCAGGTCTAAGCCCTGTTTCACATTATGTGAATGTCATAAATAACTTGGTTGAAAGGGTCAGTGTTTTCTTATCTTGAAGAAAGTCAAAGGGCAGTTTGCATTTATCTAGGAAATGTACCTCACAGATGCTAGTCTTAAAAGCTCCTCAGGGGACGGGTGGGGAAATACTATTATCCTTACATAATTCTAAAAACCTGGGGGGTAGTGAACAAACTGCACAAATTCTTCTCTTTCCTTTTCATCAAGGCCACAAAGGAAGAAGAAAAAAAAAACCCTGGTAATTTCATTTTTCTTACAATTCGGTTTCTTCTCAGTAGTGTATACTTTTCTTGTCACGTCTTACCTTATGTCCTTTAGGATATCTTTTATTTGTACACAAAGTGGGTTGTAAGAGGTTTCCTTTGGTAGTATCCTGGAAACTGTCTCAAGTATACCTCCCCAAATCACAAGAGCAAAGCCAAGGTTTTTTCCTTTTGTTTTGTTTTGTTTTGCTGTGATGAACTGGAATCTAACCTAAGAAATTTAACTCAAATCAAGTTTTTAAGAAAATAGAGTTTTGTAACTGTATTTTAAAGGCCCCCTACACAGTCTCCAGCTGTCTGGATCTGTTCCTGGATGGAAATCGTAGATGAAGTCTGTGATAGCTCCCTATTGAATTTTCAGGCCACCACCCAGTTTTAGTTCATGCTATCTGCTCCTCGCCAAATTCCACTTCCTTTAGACTATAACCCACATTCATTTATTTATGTTTGAAGTCTGGGAAAACCAGCTTCTAAATACTAAGAAAGTTGAATTTTACCAATTCACCTTAAAGAACTGATAAATGCCTGCAAAATTCTTCTTTAAACAAATATTTTGAGATAATTCTACTGTATTGTTGACTTCTGTAACTGAATACAGGTTCTTTTTTCTTTAAATCAACTTTGTTGAGGTATATTTTACATACAACAGAATGCACTAAAGTTAAGTGTAGGGTTGGATCAATTTTCACAAGTACACATACCTGTGTAGCAACCCATTCAATCAAGATAGAGAATAATAGTTCCAAACCCCCACCCCCAGAATGCAGACACTACATAATTTCTGAGGTAGGAATGAGGCTGGCAGGTATGGGAGACTGAAAGCCGGCCAGTATAGCTGGCTTAGTTGAAGAAGCAGAGAAGAATGACATGAAAAGACGTCAGACAAGCAGGTGAGATCTGATCTGCATGAAATAAAGTTTGACCTTGTGTCCAATATAAAGAAGCCACTGACATGTTGCACGGAGAAGAACAGTATGATCTGATTTACATCTCATTTTCCTTCCATCTCCATCTGTCCAATCCTACACTTTCCACTGGCCTAGCCCCTATTTCAACCTTCCTGATCTCATCCACAAGAATCTTTAGGGCTTTTTAAAAATATTTTTGTATTAAGCAATCTCTACACCTAGCATGGGGCTCGAACTCATGACCCCAGTCGAGGCAGCCAGATGCTCCTCTTTGGCATCTTTTTTACCCCCTGAACTTTCCTACTACGTTGTGTGTTCCAATACTTATGCCACTGCTTCCATTCTACCTTCTAGCATGTAAAAGGGATGGAAGCAAAGATGAAAGGAAGAACTTTTAAAACATATTGTCACACTGGCCATGACACTACACTGCATAATTATTCTAATTGGCAATTTACTGCTATGTAAGTAGTTATATGAAGAGTGGGACACTGTAGAGAAAACAACCATTTGTTAAATGCATACTTTCTGGCATTACTCCAGATACTGTCGGAAGCACTATACAGTATAGCATTTAATTTAGTAACTACCAGGCTTAGTAGATGCTGTTTGCATTAGCGAATGAAGAAATAGTTCCAGAGAACTAAATCAACGTGCTCAAAGTCACCTAAGTGGTAAGAATGCCCAGGTCTTTATGGAACCAGAAGCCATTCTATTTTCCTAATCCATGATGTCTCCTTAAAATTGAGATTTTCTTTCTCAGAGAAATAATATCAGCACTTTAATTTGATTCTGTTATGTCTGATTCTGATACCCATGCTCTTTGCACCTAACCCTTCCACTTTCAGAAAGGAAAAGTTGGCATGATCTCTAGACTGAAAGGTCCAGAATAAATTTAAATTTATTCTGCAGAAACTTTTATCCAGAGATGAAACAGAAAAACCTTGCACCAGCAGGGAGGAGGCCAGTAATCTCCCTCTGCGTCCTCGGTGTCTTTGAAAGAGAACATGGTTGTCAAGTACCCCAGAATTAATGATATCTTTTGATGGAAGCATAAGAAGTTCTGTGCTTCAGGACCCCCAGCCACAGAACAGGAAATGAAGCTGCTTCCAAGAGAAATGAAGTTGCCTCTCTGGTAGGGGGAGTGAAGGGGGAGGACAATATTTGAATGGGCAATTGATCAATAGGAAGACTACTATAAGGTGATAAAAGAACTGTAAGTCACAAAATTATTGGCATACTAGTTTAAATAAAAGGGATTGTCTCCAGCCATGCTTTATGCAATGAATTCTTTGACATATGTTTCTAAGTATTATCTTTAACAACGCAGGTGCTTCCATCCAGAGCCAACCCCTCTCTTTACCTAGGATAAAAGGATTCCCTTGGACTATTTATCTGATCGACCAATCAGGATATGTGTTTATTTTGTTACTAATTTTAACTAGAGTGTTTGCTGCTCTCCACTGTCCCAGACATGGTGTGCTACAGTTTTGGATGTGTGACTTTTCACTGACTATATCCAGGATTAATTTTGAAATCGTTAAAACATAGGAACTCACTGAAAATTCTTTTTTTCAATTAGATTTCTACCTGGCAAAAATTTCAATAATTCTGGGTGAAGTATAAATGATCCAAGTTGGTTTAACATATGAAAAACATGTCTTACAACATTAAAGGAAGTTAATATTTAACATGACCCTTTGCTGACATATAATTTATTTTGTAATAATTAGATCAGAATCTAGAAATGATAACTAGATCATATAAAGGGTGTATAACAATTACAAATGCATTACATGATCTATAATATCTCCTATGAATATATTATTAGATGGCACAGAACCATACTAGCTGGTAAAGTGATTTTCAGCTCAAAATAGAATATCTGAGTTGTTACTAAGAGTTTTCAGATTGAAAAAACAGTGGTAGCTCTGGCATCAAATTATTCATCTTGGTGAAGAATAAGAATCTCTTTGCCTATGTAGAAACAGGTTTGTAGCATGGCGTGACAATCTTGGTGAAGTTTTCTTTTTTTTTTTTTCCTCAATACATTTAGAACTAAAATTCATCTGGCTTTCCCTAGGTAGTTTTTGATTTCAGTAGTACTGTAAGATAGTCGCTTCTTAAAATTGGTGTGAATAAAAGACCCTAATCCATACGCCCCAGATATTTCTTTCTTCCTGAATCTACTGGAATACTATTTAAAAGACCCTAGAGAGATTCAGCAACACATCAGGACCCTTTGTCCATTGTAACTGACTATAAAATACATTGAAATAGTATAGGTGTCATCTTTAGTGGTTTCGCGGGGAGGGAGCGGGGGGGGGGAGCAGGCAGCAGAGTCTTTTGACTTTGTAGATTAAAAAAAAATGGCCCTGACTTGTCTACATTGCTTCTATTTACAGTCCTTTGGAAATACTGCCAAGAATACAGGGAGAATGAAAATGAAATTCTCTCAAACTGTATCTATCTACCTACCTACCAATCTATCTACCTACACAATATTAGATTTATCTGAAGGTTTCCTGCAATACACCAAATATTCTTTTAAGAATAAAGAATGCATTAAGATGTTAAGAATGCTTCTCAACAAACACAAATCAGCACATCAGAGCCCTGATGTGTGCTTGGTCTGAGTTAAACCATTACTTCTTGGGTCTTTCTTAGGGACCCTTCTAGAGGACCCAACTAAATAATAATAATTCAAAGTACTAAGAAATTTTAAAATAGGCTAATGTGGTTTAATGTTAAATGTTTATCTATCTATCTATCTATCTATCTATCTATCTATCTATCTATCTATTAATCAAAGGTCTTTGCACTGCTACCACCCAAGAGACAGATTTCAGCCCTTTACTTACCGAACTTCATCGTTGCTGTTGCTGCTGCTTTTACTACAAGCAAACTTTCCTTTACTCCCATTACACTTTACTTATAACATTTTTCAGACCTTTGAATATAGATCTGGCAGTGGAGATACATCTGGAACCGATTATCTAAAAGAAAAAAAAAACTCATCAAAATAAATCATATTTAAGAAATTACTTTGCAATTTCTCATCCTACTCATTGATTGATCACTTCAGCATTATTGGGTGAATTGCATATAAAAAAATGAATAGAAAGTTTTGTTTTTCTTTGGGTTAATATTAATCAATTCCATCAAATGCTTACTATTCGGAAGTGTTTTTGCAGGATACTTGATCTCATCAACTTTGAAGGTATAAACATAAGATTCATATCTCTGATGAAAGCAGTATCAGGGTTCTCAAAATTCACGAATCCCCAAGAAGGTAATGCCTCAAATGTAAACACTGCTAGTTGCATTTATTCACTTGATTCCTCTTGATATGTTAAAAACAAAAACAGTGACAATAGTAGTCTTCATGAAAAGCATTGTTATGGTGGCCTCACTTCTCCAGAGCATCAGCTAGAATTTGTGTGAGGCCAGGAACAAGAGATGGTATTTCTTTCTAAAGTTACCTCTACAGGGACACCTGGGTGGCTCAGTTGGTTAAGTGTCTGACTCTTGATCTCAGCTCTAGTCTTGATCGCAGCTCAGGTCTCTATCTCAGGTCAGGTCTTTATCTCAGGGTTGTGAGTTCAAGCCCCACACTGGGCTCCACACTGGGTGTGGAGCCGACTTAAAAAAAAAATAAATAAATGAAGTTACCTCTATAAATGTATCTTTCAATTTCTCATTTTTATGTTTCTCCTTTTTGGAAATAATTAATCCTTTGAGAAAATACAAATTAAAGTGTGTTTGCTCAACTGAATTTGAGACTTTCTTTAGAAGAATTCCTTTCATAAAGCATGGATCAAATCTAAGCTCATATTTTGAATATGGAAATTCTCTTGGTGATGAAAGTTATACTTAGCAAATGTGGAATGTGTGCTTCATACTTTAAGTGTTCTTAAAAATAATAACCATGCCAGTGAACTTCAAGATGATGAAGTTTAATGGGCCCTGGAGTCTGAACAGATCTCACTGGTTGGATCCAAATATAAACTTGCAACCAGAAGTGTGTGTAGAATCAGCACAAATCAATAGAGAATCATGGCTCTGGTGGGAAAAACATGTGTGCCAGTCAGAGGAGCCCCTGGCTGGTGTAAGTGATTGAGGAATTGAGAACTTTGGCTCCACTAAGTGTAACTGGGTGCTAGACAGAATTCCACTAGGAAACTTTTGCTGAGATTAGAATAGTTTGTAAAGGATGCCAAGAAAAGCATAGTTGGTGCTGCTAGGGCAGACTAAGGCATGAAAAGTGAAATCATTAGACATTATACAGGATTCTAAAAGATGAGGAACTGTCTAATAAAAAGTGTTGTCTTTACTCTTTGGACCTGCTTTTTTGTTTGTTTTCTTTTTCCTTTTCCCCCTCCTGTCATGGTCAGTGGTTGACCTACAACTAGGTTCAGTTATTTGGAATCTCTGGCACTAATGTCATCTGGCCTCGGATTTCCAATTAATTATTTTGTGAAATAGCTACTATCTTAAAGCAATTCATTTATACTGGCAGAAGGTCAAAGCTAGTGTCAGAGTTTTGAGTGCCTAAAAAAATGGGAATGTTTCCTTCTTATCCTGACAATGAAAGCGAGTAGGTAGTACCAGAGGGAAGTATGGGATTTCTGGCATGATTGGCTTTTGCTCTGCACAAGAAGGAGAAGGAATGATTTGGAAAGGCATAGGAGATTTAGCTTTTACCTGGATGGATCATGTCAAGTTTTGGTTTTCCCATTTCTCCTGAATTTCATTTATCCTTTGGACAATGCTCTAATTTTACAAAATGGTTGTGAAAACACTGCTGACAGCTGAATTTACACCCAGGGGTTGTCGTGGTCACCAGGAGATTGGGTCTGCAGTGAGTGAGCAGAAGAATCTGGGAAGAGGCAATGGGCACGGAGATATTATGTTAAAAAGACTTTCTGTTAAAAATCCATCTTAAATGTCATAAGACACCACCACGCACCCTAACTTTTTCCAACCAATATAGTTACAGGGTAGTTCAGCCCTCAAAAATAGTATGAGAATATGAAAAAAGTAAACCAAATTAACATGTTTATCATATTATTTTAAGTCTTCAAACATCTTTACTATTACTGTATTAGGAATTTAGAATTAAAAGCTGAATTTTTGCCATAGACTAAGCAGGTTACCTTATTTTCAATAGAGTCACGGAAAGAAAGGAATCAAACCAATCAACTGAAAACGATTATTTACTGAATAGTACTCTGTTGATAGTTTAGGAACTAAACAAGTCCTATGACTTATAATCTAGTAACAAAGAAATGTTATCTATCTATTCCTTTACCATTCTTTGTGGAAAGCTGTAGACTTTTAGATATTCTTTACATTTCCTTGGAGCTGTGTACCTTGCTGTGAAGGAAGGAGGCAGACAGCTGCATTTACAGACTGTCTACTTTAAGTCAGGTGTTTTATACACACTATCTCACACAATCTGGATTAACTGCTACTTGTGGGAAGCAATATAGTGATCTTTTTAGTGAATAAAAACACAAACCTCAAAGGGAAAAAATAACTCCATCAAGGACATATTGTTAATAAGTGGTGAAGTTGGATTTTAAACCAAATCATTCTTAAATACAAATCCATATTTGATTTACTTCGCTGACAAGCTAGAAGTGGAAAGCAATTAAACATATTTTTAAAAACTTGTACTTTTACCTTTAGCACCCAGGAGTGGAAAAAAAAAAAAAAGTCTGCTTCATCCGCACTTCATTCATTCATTAAGAATAGCTTGGAGCATGGTGCCTGGGTGCCTTAGTCGGTTAAGCATCTGCCTTTGGCTCAGGTCATGATCCCAGAGTACCAAGATCTAGCACCACATCAGGCTTCCTGCTCAGTGGGAAGTCTGTTTTCTCCCTCTCCCTCTGCTCCTCCCCCAACTCGAGTTCCCTCTCTCTCTCTCTCAAATAAATAAATTCAATTAAATTAAAAAGAGAGTAGTTTGGAGCAACAAACTAACCAAGGCCCAACCAAATAAACAATAAATATACCTGCAGCCTTGGCCACATTCTCTCACTCTGGAAACGCCCAGTGTTTTATACTTTTTTAATGGGATGGTCAGCCAAGTACAGCCACAAGAGGAGACGTAGGAGAGTCTCAGGAAAACAAAGATTATTATACTCGTAAGTCCAAAACAGAAGGCATGCCAGGCCAGGCAGGGCCACATAGGAAAGATACCAGTGTGGTCAGGAAGTGGAAGACAGGAGTGAGGGAAAAGCATTGGACCAGAGCCTTTACTGGGGGTTTCATGGGAAAGACAAGGCAGGGCAGAGGGAACAGTTTAGGGACTGCCTAGTTTGATAATTTTGGTGGGCTTATGTAGCTATAGTGGTGGTCCCTAGCTGCCTGGTACCCAGTCCTGGGATGATTAAAGCAGAGGAATATTTTCTTCTGGGGTGTATGCCAGATAGAAGAACTATGGCTTTGGTTTGGTTAGTTTGCATCTCAAGGGCATGCTCCAGGCTGGACACTTTGCTATCTCTAAGAATTGGCTGGCATTGGAACGGGCAACCCCTTACCAGGTGGAGACATTTTCCAAGATGTCAAAACATAGCATACAGAAAACAAAAGGTATATTACAATACACCAGACTGCTTATCTCACCTGCCATGGTTATTGCTGTCTCTTGGCTTTCAAGTCACTATCCCTTCAGGAATTTGGTTTGAGAATATACTGAATGTTCCTGACCACCTGATTAGCAGACATTCTTCCTACTACCTCCCAGAAAGCCTGAATCTGAGTTTGTTCTGGTTTCTGACTTCCTTGATATAACCGACATAACTTGAGAGAAAGGTGATCACGTTATTCTCTGCTCGTGGTTAATTGCAATTGTGTAAGGGTAACTGGCCTCCCTTATTAGCAGTTGAGTCAAGTTTGAGCATGTGACTCTATTTAGACCAAAAAGATGTAAACATTTCTGGAGGGTTCCAGAGAAGCTCTTCATGATCTGCTGAGAAGGATTCAGGAAGCTTCTCTCTCTTATGTTGGGTGTGAACTAAAACACATGTGACCTCAATGCCTTGGTTGGCCATTCCATGAGCACAAGGGGAAGCATTCTCAGGATGACACCAGCACTGCACAGGATAGAGCAGAGAACTTGTGAACTAAAGGCTTTGTGGGGCTGGGGGCACTATAATCGTCCCTCTGGGTGTCCTCTTACTGTTTAAACTAGGTTGAGTTGAATTTTCTATTGCACACGTGGTTCTGAAAGTTTGCTACCTGTGACAGCAGCTTTAGATAATTAGGAAAAGGCTCGACAGGACCCCTACTCCAACAGTGGCTCTGGTATTAACCCAGAACCACTGTGTAGAAGCCCTACTATTCCACTTCTGCCTTCCAGGAGGTGTTGTATTGAAGGGAAAGAGTACAAGGTGAGGCATTTTCCATGAACCTGTCCCAGAACTGGAATCACATAATAGGAAGTTAGTTGAGCATCTATACTCATATATCTCTGGGTTATGAAGGTATAACACAAAAGCAAAACAAAATATCCAATAACAAGTTAACTGTTTAAAAGGAGGAGAAGGGCGATAAATAAATAAACAGATAAGTATATAATGCCAGGTGACATGAATATTTTCATGTAAGGGCAGAAGAATATTTTAAGTAATTTTTTAAAAAAGTGCTGTGAGGAAGAGCAGGAAAGAGTCAGGGGATAGACAATGGTAGTGGGGGTGCTATTTTATTTAAGGTGGTAAGACAATGTCTTTCAGAGAAAGAACATCTAAGCAGAAACTCAAAAGAATGGAGAGCAGCAGTGGTGAAGTTATCTGGAGGAAAAATCTTCCAGGCCACAGGAAGAGCAAGTGCAAAGGCCTAGAGGTGGGACCATGTCTGGTATGTGAAAAGAAAACCAAAAGACCAGAGTGCTGGAACAGAGCAAGTAAGGGGAGTGGTAGACCATGAAAACAGAGACAGGGCACACACGTCTTGCAGGCAGCCTCGGAGAGAGTCTACCTAGGTTTCATGGGCTATAATAAAAACTTTGCACGTTCCTCTTTTCACAAGTTTTGTGTAGAGTGATGACATTCTCACCAAAGTGAGAACATAGACTACAGCGAGGCCAGGTTAGACAAGGAACATGTTAGGAGACAAATTCAATAGTCCAAATGAAGAAAATCATGGCTTAAATTTGGGAAACAACATGAAGGTAGTGAGAAGTTGCCAGATTCTGATTATGTCCTGAGAATTACTGAAAGATCAGGTATGGAGTGTGAGACAAAGAAAAGCATTGGGGATTATTCCATGATCTTGGCCTGAATAAACAGAGTCACCTTTTTCTAAGATTGCCATAACTAACTGCAAGATGGGCGATTTTGAAGGGGGGAGGAGTTATAAATTCTATTTTGGAATTAGCGATTTTCAAATTTGAAATCAGTGAAAGAAAGAAAAGAAAAAATCAGATTGTTGTAGACATCTGGAGAAGTGTTGATAAGTAGACCAATATACAACTCTATAATTCAGAAAAGAGGGTTAAGGTTAAAGACCTAAATTTGATGGGGGGCCTCGGTGGCTCAGTTGGTCAAGCGTCCAACCCTTGGTTTAAGCTTAGGTCAGGATCTCGGGGTCATGGTGAGATTGAGCCCCAAGTTGGGGTCCATACTCAGGGAGCAGTCTGCTTGAGATTCTTTTCCTCTGCCCCTACCTAATGCCACTCGCATGCTCTCCCCTCCCCCCTCTTAAATAAATAAATAAATAAATAAATAAATAAATAAATAAATAAAAATTTTAAAGGCCTAAATTTGAAAAGTATCAGACTATGACTGACTTGAACATTGGCAGATAAAATCATTTGGGGAGTAAGCACAGTTAGAGCAGAGTTCTAAGACTTGATTCCTGGGTACCCCAGTGTCAGCAGTTAGGAAATTTAAACATAACCTAGGGAGGGAGGTTAGAAGGGGAGTCCCGTGAGCTAAAAGAGAAAACAAAAGAAAAGCGGAGACAGGGATGTTCCAGAGGCCAAGGGAAGAATGTGTTTCAAGCAGGCAGAAGTGAGCAAGGGCATCATGCACTGCTAATTGAAAGAATATGATGAAAGCTGGAAAATGACCATGATTGTAGAAGGAAAAGGTCAAATTCAACTTCCTTGGCTTTTCTTTTCTGCAGGTAACACCTTATCATATTTCTTCAGCATTTGGAACGCAGACTAATTAGACTATTTATTTTGGGGATTATATTTGATTTTTTTTTATCCTAGCCTAAAATGAGAGCCAATAAGGGTGTAATCCTGAGTGTGATTAGCAAGCTGAAAAGCTCTCTCTGTGCTTCCAGCTAGAGTAGAATTCAATGAGTGGATTAGAAGTCTGAGGGTTATTCGACACAGTTAATGAGACTCTTGAAAATATGCAAATAACCCCCCCAAAGCATTATATCTCTCATAGAACATTAATGCACACATTTTCAAAGCTACCAGGAGACAGTTTTAAAACCAACCTAATTGGATTTAGCAACAGTAAAAGGACAAGGACAGCATAGACAAATGCTTTCTGTGGACACAATTTGATGTGTGATATGGTTGAACAGTGGCAAGCTATCTGGAGATTTTTATTTAACTTTCATTATATATAGATGTTAACTTATCAGAGGACCTCATGCCAGTTAGATAGGGTGGGTCTTCCAAACAAACACATTTCCACATCTCTGAAACATCTGAATGCATGTTAAGTTTGTGAGCCTATACAGTTATAAATTAAGTTCCAAATGATATTTTAATGAAGAATTTGGGCTCCTAAATTGAGTATATACTCAAATTTGGAGGTTTCCTCTGTGTACTATTTAATATCGACAATTCAATATTCAAAGTAAAGGCTTTGAATTTTATTTTTTTGTCATAAAAACAATGTTTTTAGGCTAAAAGGAGGTTACGGAGTGCAGTACAGTAAAAGGGAAGGATACATTGTTGTTTAAATAGTAATTGGCCATGAACTTTATGTTCCTTCTTGATTACTTCTCTGTGACAATAGGACTAAAAACCAAGAAATGGATGGCTTTTTATTAAATTTCAGTTCTTACTGGCTGTTTTATGCAAAGAGATTATTTTTGTCTTCTAATATAAGATTCACAGAAATGTTAGTTTTCACTATTTTGGCATTAGTGATTTTCTGTAGCTGAGCATTTGAGAAATACCTCAGCAATACTGAATGACCTAAATAGGAATATATTGTAGACAATATATTTGTTACTGATTAGGGATAAATGTCAATCAATTTTTTAAAAAAAAAATTTTTGAGAGAGAATGAGAGAGCACATGTGTGAACGAGCCAGGGGAGAGGCAAAGGGAAAGAGAGAAAATCAAGCAGGCTCCACACTCAATACAGAGCCTGACTCAGGGCTCCACCTCAGGACCCGGAGATCATGACCTGAGCTGACATCAAGAGTTGAACACAACCGACTTAGCCACCCAGTCACCCCAAATGTCAGTTAATTTTTAAATAAGAGAATAAATGATTGTGTTTATACGTAATTATAGTACCAAATGATTATTTAAACTTAATATTTTATGTTCCAGACACTGCCCTAAGCTCTCGACATACAATTAATTCCTTTGAAGAATTCTAAGATATAGGACTATTTTACCAAGGAGCCCTATTTTAAATAGTAAAAACTTGGGTTAGGAAATTTGAAGTAATTTGGTGAAAATCACAGTATGTTGGCTTGCCAGGTTGTTAATCAATACCGTACACTGTGCTACTATGTACAAGTCCAAATGTACAGACACAAGGCTCAAAGTATGAGGGACTTGAAATCTTTGTTACAAATATGAATTTCTCTTCCCAACAGACTTAACATTTAGTCTTATGATTCTATAATTAGGATAACTTGTGAAGGTTTTCTGGGCTCTTTTAATGAACTAAGATATGATGTTATCTGAGGTTGACACTACCTCTAGCCAACACAATAGCACAGAATACTCATTAGCAGTCATTCTTTCCAGGAGAGTCTAGAGACTAGGAATAACACAAGTTTATAATTTCTTGGTATATGAGCCACTAAAAGAATTTTTCTAGAAATGGTGGAATGCCTTAGACATGCAGAAATATATAGTTCTTGGAATATACTTTAAATAAACCCATCATAAGGAAAATACAGTAGTCATTTGACATTCTTCATAATCTATCAAAATATTCATGAACAAGCTTTTCTTTAATATCTGGAAATTTCAATCCATTTTCCCCTTGAAATATTATTTTCCTTCTCCTTCCCCTAACCAAAGTTTATCCTAATGTAATTTAAAAAATTTTTAAACATCTTTATATAAACCACCTTTTCATCTTTAACTGTGACAATAATGCACATATTTATGCATCTATACATTGATACTGAAATTTTAAAAGTTTGCTTTGATGATATGCTCTTAAAAGCTAAACATTTTAGGGGCACCTGGGTGGCTCAGTTGGTTAAGCGTCTACCTTTACCTTCCCTGCTCAGTGGGGAGTCTTCTTCTTCCTCTCTCTGCTCTTTCCCACACTCGTGTTTGCATGCGCCCTCTTTCTCTCTCTCAAACAAATAAATAAATACCTTTAAAAAAAGTTAAATATTTTATTCTGGATTTAAATTTATTATTATAAGTACTAATATATAAATGACCAAATTATTGTATTTTAAATTTTGATAACTATTCATAAGAACATAAAAATTAATCTATAAATACATCTCTTAAAGAAGTGGATATTAATATTCCTTTATTTCATGGTCTAGGTTTTACACATTGAGATAATATATTATAGTAAGATTTGGTGTGGGAAAGAGCTATACTTCTTATTTCAAAAGTGTAAGTATGATGATTAGGATAAAGGAGGTAGAGAAGAAGATTCAACTTGTCTCTTGACCACAGACATATTCTCAAGCAGATGAGTTTTGGGGAAGAATACATACAGAATTCAAGGATACTTCAGTGAATTAATAATAAGGTTAGGGTTTTGTGATGAGAATCATCCTGGATTTAAGGGATAGCTGTGTGAAAACAGAGGCAGAGACTGAAGTGATACGTCTATAAGCCAAGAAACGCCAAAGATTGCCAGCCACCATCAGAAACTAGGAGACATGTGGGACAAAGTCTCCCTTTAGAGCCTTCAGAAAGAATCAATCCTGCAGGCACTTTGATTTTTGGACTTCTGGACCCCAGAACTGTGACAGAATAAATTTCTGTCATTTTAAGCCACCAAGTTTGTAATAATTTCTGGTAGTAAGAACTAAATATTATTTTTAAATGCTGTATTTCAGCTTAAAAAAGCAGATTTCACTAAATTATATGCGTTATAGACAGTTTAAGAAGAAACAGAAAGGGCTTCTTCATAGCTCTAGAAAATAGAAAGTTAAAACTATACCAACATTATGCCAAACAAACAGTCCCAATAAATTGTCTTCATCAGTTTCTTACTCGATTCCAGGAAATAAATTCTTATTTCTTGGGTTAGTGGTCTAATTTCATGAAGCAGTCTACTAGGTTAGTTTCAAAGTCATCTGTGATGTCAGCCCCAAGGCCAGCACTCCACAGTCAATTCTTTGAAGTGTCAGTCATCTAAAGTCAGAGATACAACTCTAGCTTTTGGCTTATGGCAGAGACTACAGGCAAACATCAAAACCATCTATAGACTTAATGGCTTTTGTTAATTTATCACTATAATCAATAATATTATCATCATAATCAATATCCAAACAAAGGAAAGTAAAATTCTCTATTGGAGTATGGCATGTAACTATTTTATAGAAATTTTGATCAGTTTTCCTTCTGGGAGTAAAAACATACTATTGATAGAAAGGGCAATTGGCAAATTTCTGGGTACTTCCTCTATTTCCTTAAATTGACAACATTTTACTGACACATACATTATCTAGGAAAGGCTGTCTTTTCCGAACTGACAACTTTTCCCATGAAGCTTCTGCAATAGTAATAGATCAAACACACATAAAGTTGTCTCGCTTCTCTTTATTTACAAGGTGATAGAACAAATCTTTGTGATTTCTCAGACGACTCCGAGAACTCCTGAAAATAGTTTTAGGTATAAAATAGATCCTGAAAATGTTTTCATTCTTTTCTAAATTAAGGGACAAGTTTCAGGAAGGCAAAACCAAAAGAGTCGTTAGAGAAAATTTGGGCACTTTAATAAAATAGAATAATGGGTGTCTGAGAAACAATTCCCAGTTTATTTAATCAAATTGACAATAAAGTTTTTTAAAAATGAAATTAGAAGATAGCAACATTGTAAGAACTTTAGCTCTTTCATAACTGAGGAAGCTATGTTCTTTCTTGTTTGTTTTTTATTTTAATTTGGCAAAGACATAAAAAAGTCAGTATAAAGCACCGAAAATTGTTCCAGTGAGACACAGTTTCTGCTATTTAAGCAGGTTACAGAGAAAGTGAAAAAAATCCTCTCATAATGTAAATGAAGGCACGGATCAGGAAACCAAAGTAAGCCCATCAAGTGTGAGCAAATGTTCCTAAAATTTTAACATATTCCATCTCTTCTTTTCAGATTTAGGTAATATAAACCAAAGCTAATAAATTCCAACTCTTCAAATTTTGTCCTATACTCTGCTCTTTCATATTCTGACCCATTATTGTAGGACAACATATGATCTGAGGACCCCTGGGGAACACTTAGGAGGTCAGTGAGGTCAAAACTATTTTCATAATAATGTTAAGATGTTATTTGTCTTTTTCATTCTCTCACAAGCGTGCATTGGAATTTTCCAGAAGCTACATGATGTGTGATATTACAACAGATTAAAAGCAGACTGATAACCCAGCTGCCATTTATTAATTCATATATTAAAGACATTTACAAAAAAGTAAAACAACGTTACTCTTCTAACTAAAACTTTAAAAATGTCATTTTCATAAAAATATGTTCTATTAACATGCAATTGGTTTACCACTTCTATCTTTAAATAAACCAATAAACCTGTGTTTAAAAAATTTCTCAGTTTTAAAGTTTAATATGACAAATATTGATATTATAACCCACAAAATAATGCTCTTTGGCCTAGAAAATAACTTGTAATAGTTTAAAGGAACTCAGAACCAAAAAGTCTGGGAAACGCTGTGTCAGGAAAAATGGACTCCTTTTCTTTAAAAACCAAAAGCACAGGCAGAGTTGTTATTTCTCTGTCACTATCACTGCCTGAATAGTCTCTACCACCATATTAATTATAACTTTTAACCAGAGTAACTAACTTCTAAAGTCATGCAAAGAAACACATTTCTTAAAATGTAATTTGAATATATATAGGCCCTTTTTTTATAGACTGAACAGAAAATCTGAACTATACTGACAGACAAAATACTCACATCTAAATAACAACAATGAAAAATAGCGTGGGAAGATGAGGGGCACTAGACACAAAGGAGCCCATGTTTCAGAGAGTAACAAAATTTCATTAAAATCACAAGTTATCACGTAGAGGAATGCAATATTCACCAAGAGACAGGCTCCCTGTTTTATGAATGTAGCCAGAAAACTCTAACAAGCGCACAGGAAGGAGGCCTGTCAGAGTCACAGCCAAAACAAATAAACTTCAGTTAGAAAGACTCGTGTTAGCCCTACTGAGTAGCTCCATCTTCTACCTCCCTAAAGGGATGGGAAAGCCACTCCTACCTAGAAACTCACTGAAGATCTAAGGACAGAGAGGAGCTACAAGCGACTTCCTTTGTCAAGAAGATTAATTCAACTACGATGCCCTTTGTTTGCTGCTTTTCTCTGCTAAAACGTTAATATTAATCCTGTTCTTGGATCGTAGGAGGAAATGGTGGCATGATAGGAGAATACCTTCAGTCCAGCGAATGGGAAGAGAGCACATGTGAATGTGAACAGTCAAATCTCTTTGAGGAATTTATAGGAACTGCCCCGCCCATCAGAGAAGGTGCCGCACAACTACTAACAAAAGCTTGTTCCCTGACAGAGATGCTACTGTCTAGGCTGGTGGGAAACTTTATTTGTAATTTTTTTATGTTTTATTTGTAGTTATTTATTTAAGTTGCTTGAGTGTAAAACAACAAGAAATCAAATTTTTAATACATATTGAGAAGTATTAGAGAGAATGGTTATACTCACTATAGCCAATGCCCTGGAATAGAGATACTCACACACATGGCTCAGGCATATGACCCCACATATTTTGTGGAGGACTACCAGCACATAATTAAAGCCTTAAAACCGTGCCAGTCCTTTAATATGGCAACTCCACTTCTAGAAACTTCCCTTATATGAACATCTAGGTGTTCAGAGAGTGTTAATATAGTGTGTTAATAATAATAAAGAGAAAGGGGGGCCCGGGTGGCTCAGTTGGTTAAGTGTCTGACTCTTGATTTCAGCTCAGGTCATGATCGCAGGGTCATGAGATCGAGCCATGCATCAGGCTCTACTCAGGCATGGAGCCTGCTTAAGATTTTCTCCCTCCCTTTCCCTCTGCATCTGCCGCCTCTCTAAAACACACAAACATACAAACAAACAATAATAAAGAAAAATAACAAACTAAGCATGCATGAATCCAGAACTGGTTGAAAAAAGTAACAATTCATCAATGTAATGAAATAATATTAGTAGGTACAAATAATGATGGGATTTCATTTATTTCTTCATTCATTAAACAAATATTTCAGTGCTCATAATATTTTAGCCACTGTTCTATAAGCAAGTCATACAGAAATAATAAAACAGGAAAAAAAATAAAACCCTGCCCTCCTGGATCTTACATTCTAGCTGGAGAGACAGGCAAAAACACAATAGTTAAGTAAAAATACATAGTATATTAGATTGGACTATATTCTTCAAAATAGTACTAAAAAGAAAAATAAAGCAGGGAGATGGGATGGTGGGATTCATGATAGGGTGGATGAAGGACCCATGGAGAAGGTGAAATTTGCATCAAGATATAGGTCAGAGAATAACGACAAGGATATCTGGAAAAGTAAGATATTACAGAGAGAGAAGAGCTAATAGCAAGGTCCCTGAAGAACAGCAAGGGGTCAGTATGGGCAGACAGGTGTTAGCAAAAGGTGAGTCCTAAGAAACGAGGTCAGAGAGGAAAAGAGATTCTAGTGAAGACCTTTAGCCATTGGAGAGAATAAAAGAGAGAAATAATGTGATTTGTCTAAATGTTATAATAAGCTTCCCTTGCTGCATAAAGAAGAGATTAAAGTGAGCTAAAGGTAAAAGGAAAGAGACCAGTTATAAGTATTCTGTAATCATCTAAGCAAGGGATAAAGATGCTTGGACCGGGGCATTGCAGTGGAGGTGGTAAGTGGTAAGATCCAGGGCTTATTTGAAAAGTCAATAGCATTTTTTATCAAATCAGATGTAGGATGTCAGTAAAAGAATTCAAAGATGACTTGAAAATTTATTTCGTGAATAACAGGACACATAGAGTAACCACTTACTGAAACAGGGAAGATGAGCAGGTCTGGCAAATAGTATCAATCAGATTCAAACTTTCACTGTGACGTTTTGAATCTTAAGTTTGATATGCCTATGAAATCTCCAAATAGAGATGTCAAATAGTCAGCTGTATGTATTTAGCCAGGAAAACAGAAGAGGCAGCCAGGCTGGCGAGTTATATTTGGGAGATGCTATCTCGTAAATGGTATATGGTAAATGGTATATGAGCACCACGGGAATGGTTATAGAGAGACAGGAGAAGAGGTGTAAGGACTGAGCCCAATAAAACTCTAATGTTTAGAGACTGTGGGACTGTGGAATTGAGGAGAAATCAGTAAAGGAGACCAAGAAAGAGCAGCCAAAAAAACAAAACCAGAAGTAGATCTGGAAGCCAAATGAAGACAGTGTTCAAGAGAAAGAGAAGGATCCACAGTGTCAAGTAAAGGTCAAGTAAATGAGCAATGAGGATTGAACATTGAATTAGAAGTTAGTGGTGATCTTACAGAATAGCTTCAGTGAAATGGATATTGAAATCTAATTGAATCTATATTTAGAGATATTTAACATTTTTAAAGCCTATTAAAGGGAAAAATTAGGGCTTAAAATGATACATATTTAGAAAATACAGTATAAATTCATTAAATATATATATATGTTTTTATCTGTGTTTTATATGCATATGCATGGTTGGTTGGTATTAAAATACATATACAAGAAAAGGATAAAATAAAATTCACCAAGATACTGAAGGGACTATTTTTTCATCAAGTGATAGATTAAATTCTTTACTCTTTGTACTTTCTCTGTAGCTTTTTTCTAACAAGTATCTATTACTCTTGCAATCAAGAAAAAAGAAAAAAAAGAA
Organism: Ursus maritimus; assembly: GCF_017311325.1. NCBI lineage: Eukaryota > Metazoa > Chordata > Mammalia > Carnivora > Ursidae > Ursus > Ursus maritimus. The sequence goes on along the minus strand of NW_024425563.1, from coordinate 57,546,193 downwards.
AGAAAGAAAAGCCTAAACAATTTCCTAAAAAATAAGGAACAAAAATGTGCCATGAAACAACAAGGTAATCTACATTATGGTAAAAGTATCTGTAAGATAAAGAATAAGCTAAAAAGATTTTTGCTTCCTTTTAAATTGGAAATGTTTTGGAAAAAGTTTGATTGTAAAATACATTTGTATTTAAACACTTGAAGAAGTTCTTAGAACTCTTTCTTCTTATGCTGTTATTATTTAGTAAGGAGTGTTCTTTTACTTAAAAATAAAAATCTGATTTCAATTGCTTTTCATGGTCTAAAAACAAGATGCTGCATTTAAAAAACTCATAAGAATATGCATTAGAAAGTTGTAATTTTATTCTTTTTTTTTACACAAATTTCACTATTATTTTTCCTACAGCTCCATAAGTGTTTAAGGTAGTAAGACTTATATGTCTTTACACATTTTCATAATGATACTTCAGGAAGGCCTCAGTTTACCAAAAAGATCCTCAAACATAATCATGGCCCAGGAAGCAGCTGTATCCCATTTCCAAAGGGGGGAAAAATACATCATGCTGAATTGTTTAAAAGAAGTAATATAGTGGTGAATTTTTTTCTTGTGATTTAGTTTGAAATACTGTGCCTAAAATGCTGAGCTTGAAGTCCCATAAAGCTTGGTATGCTTTGCAAAAAGCACTCCCTGCTTAATTTAGGCCAGGCCTCCTTTTGCTTTGAAGGAACAAAAAAGAAACATTAACTGTTCCTGGCCTTGTTAGGAATTGACTCAAGATTTCCGCAGTGGTCATGGTGATGTTACTAGCAAACTGAGCTACTTTTTGAATGAATGAATGAAGAGAGGAAATCAAAAGAAGACAATTATTTATCTTAACAGAATGTAAATGTAAATACTTGAATGTAAATGTAAAGGCTAGCAGTCAAATCTATTTTTCTTTTATGTGAGATGGTTTCTTTTCAAAGCTATAGTAGCTAAAGGCATGTGCTACTACATTTAGATCAAGTATCATTGTGCTATGTCACCTGTCTAAAATCTAATATCAGATAAATTTAAAGAAAATATTTATATATTTAATCTTGAGTCCAAATAATATAAATGGAGCTTCAGACTTACCTGATATTTGTTATTTCTGTCAACTTCTTGTTTTCTCTCCTAAGAGTCACCTTTTTTTCTTTTCTTGTAGTCACTCTGAAAATAACTGGTCTTCCAATTATCTCCATAATCTGAGCTTAGAACAAAAAATATTAGTGTCAATAGCCAAATATCTACTTCTACTGATCTTATACAGAGGAAAAGTTCAAATTCAAAAAGCAATCATATGGAATATACATTCTAGTTTATAAAATAGTCTCTAGAAATGTAAAGCAATGAGGTATAGATAAAAAGTCACCAAAGGGAATAATATGAAAGACTTGAACAAATTTCATTGTTCCAAAGGAATGCAGGAAAGAAAGACAAAAGAACAAAAAAAGATGGGACAAGTAGAAATAAAAAAGAAAGATGACAGACTTTGACTTAACAGTGCCAACAATTACATTAAGTGTAAATGCACTAAACACCCCTATTTGAAGGCAGAGATTTTCAGAGTAAGTTTTCAGAAATATTAAATATATAAATATAAAATACACTGCTCACATTGATAAAGTTGAACAAAGATGGTGGACTTAAAGATTTGTTATAAAGATACAATATATAAGAGACTATCTTATGTGGCATTGGCATAAGTGCAATGGATCAGAATAGAGTCCAGAAATAGACCAATATATATATAGTCAACATATTTTTGAAAATATGCTAAAGCTATTTCATGGAAGAAAGGAAAGTCTTTTCAACAAATCTAACAGGAAACTGGATAAACGTACAAAAAATTAAAAACTAAATGTGATTCACAGAATATATACATGAGGAGAAATTATTAGTGCAATGTGAAACTGGAAACTATAAAGTGCCTACAAGAAAAAAATAAGAGAAATATATTTGTATATTTAGATAAAATTTTTTTAGAAATAAAAAAGTACTAATTTTAATTTTTTTATATTTATTTGACAGAGAGGGAGAGAGAGAAAGTGGGAGAGTGAGAGAGAGGCACCAGCCAGGAGAGGGGCAGAGAAGCAGACTCCCTGCTGAGCAAGGAGCCCAGTGTGGGACTCGATCCCAGGACTCTGGGATCATGACCTAAGCCAAAGGCAGACACTTAACTGACTGAGCCACCCAGGCGCTCAGCAAGTACTAATTTTAAAATAAAGAATTGATAAGCTGGATTTAATAAAAATTCTCAAAATTTTGCTTGATGAAAGATATCACAACATGAAAGTCAAGCCATACAATGGGAGAAAATATTCACAAGATCTCACAAAGAATCTGTATCAACAAAATATAAAGAAATCCTAAACAATAATAATACAAAGACAAAAGAACCATTAGAAATGGGCAAGAGACTTCCAAAAGTCTCATATATTTTTTATTATCAGGAGATGCAAATTAATATCACAATGAGGTACTATTTTACAAATACCACTGAAATTGCCAAAATTACACACACACACACACACACACACACACACATACACACTAATTCTAAATGTTGGAGAGTGTACAGACCATTTGGAATTCTCATGCATTCACTGCTGGTGAGTATTTAAAATGTTACAAATGCCTTAGAAAGTTTGTCATCTTTTTATAAAGAAAAGCCAACCTAATGGTCCAGCAATTTCTCTTCTGCATATTTATGAAGAGAAATTAAGGCAGGTTTCTACAAAAAGATTTGTACAAGAATATTTATGGAAACTTTATTTATAATAGCTTAAAACTAGAAACAATCAATGTCTACTAACAGGTGAATGGGTAAACAAATAATGACATATAAACTGACTCATCAGTGAAAAAAAGAAAACTGATACAAGATGAAGCTCCAAGATTTTACAGGGAGCAAGATAACCACAAAAGTGTGCATACTGTATTTTCCATTTATACAAAATTTCTAAAACATCAAAACTAAACTATAGGGATGGAAATAAGAACAGCAGCTGCCCGGTGGTAGAGGGATGGAGACAGACTGGTAAAAGGGCATGAGGGAACTTTTGAGATTGGTGGAAATGTTTTATGTCTTGATTAATCTAGTGGTTACATGGGTGTATACATTTGTAAGAATTATCAAACTGTACACCTAAAATCTGTGCAATCCTATTCTCCTTAAGTTATACCTCAATTTTTAAAGTGTGATCATATTATGGAGCTCTAGCTGCAGGGATTCAATCACTTACAGGGTTTGGGGATATGAAGTAACATACTATCTTCTCTTGCCCAAGTATTTTAAAGAGAACTCTACCCATAGGATGTAGTGACAATAACCCTTTATAGCAATCTGGTACCTAGATTTTTAAAACAAACATAACTTCTTTGCCTTAAAATATAGTCTCAAGGTAGGTAAGCAGACATCATTATTCCATATCATCACTGAGAAAAATAAGGTTTGTTAGCAGGACGTAGGGTTAGAAGGAGAACCTCAGCTTTCTGGCCAATAACCAATTCAGCTCGTATTTCACTATATCTATACAAAACAGTTGCCAACTTCAGATATTGATTGATTGCCCCCATTCAACAATCAGCCACTGATCTGGCTGGGCTGTTAGGTTATAAAGATCAATAACACAAGGCCTCTCTCCTCAAGAAAATTTTAGTCTATACTCATTCTCCTGCAGCACAACGTACGAGGCCAGCTGTTTTGAACAACCTTTACAGATATTACAATGTGGATGCATTTTTCACGGTATTTGGTATGCTAAAATCAAATGAGTCGTCTTAATCAATAATCTACCAGAATGCATTCATTACAAAAAACAATACTTTTGGAATTCTAATCCATCACTTGTTCAAATCTTCCAACTTTGAATAGTTTTTATTGCAACAGACCAACCACTACATGTGTGCCTTTATTTCTCAACTAGAAGTGCAGGCCTCAAAACCCCAGAAAGGAAACATTTGTTTTGGCCTTTTTTTAACTGTCCTCATTGAGACTATATGCACAGCTAGGAGAAGGAGGGATCCTGTTGAGTTTCCATAAAACCACCAAACCTGACACCACAGAACAGTTTGTTCCTCTTGTTGGTTTTTACATTCCTTGAAACTTGAAGGTGATGACAGGAAGAAGGAAGGTTCATCAGCAAAGAAACAGGAAAGTTATCTCAGAACAATCAGAAGCTTGATTTTCCTGCATAATATTTTTTTCTCAAATAAAATAGTTTCGATTCCGCTGTGAAAATTAAAGGAATTTTAATTGTTTTTAAATGGTGACTTTACCAAGGGTATTATTCAGCCCTAATATTTATTTTCTATTATGTCCTAATATTTAGAATTATGCTCTAATTTTGGATTTTAAAATTAACAGAACAGAATGTACCCACCGTAACCTTTGAACTTATTTCAATATATTGAAATTCATAGCTTTTAACCTGGAGAAAAAATAAAATGTTGATATTTTATATGGCCTTTCTGGCAGATTACAAATATCCCAAACTACTGTATAAATAGTGAGCTCTGGAGCAACTGAAAGCTTCACTTGTAACTTTAATGAATGTCAAGAGTAAATTATTTAACAGTTTAGAGGAGGTTAATACCATACTTATTATCCATTTTTCATATAAAATGTGGCTTGCTATTAGTCTGCAGAATAAAAACAGTTAAAACTATAAATTTTATCATAAAAATCACAAGAATAAGAATGATAATAAAGAAAGATTTAAATAGTATTCAGCAAGAAAATCAATGGGTAAAGTTTGAATTAACAAGACATAATCGGAAGTGATGATGAATATGAATATGTTGAATAACTTGTTAAATCTTGCAGCCAGCCTAAATGAGAAACTGATCAAAAGGAGAAACAGTTTCCATTCCTAGTTTCACCATTACTTAGATGGGTGATCTTAAGCTTAAAAAAAAAAAAAGTCTTAGAATGAGATGAGGATTCAAACACTCAGTAAAGGACTTTTCTCTGACAGCAAAGACCAGAACAGCTAATCTTATAGCTTCTGCCTAGTCACTTACATTAATGAGAACTCATGCTTTACAAGGCAGATGTTATATTTTCTACAAATTATCTGAAATTACTTCAGTTTAAATAAAATGATAAAAATGTGCCTATTAGCTTTCATCTGTGCCCCAGGCATAATGAGTTAACTTGAAGAATCCTAATTAAGATTACAAACCCCAGGGATGGTTAACTAGTACTTGGAACGTCCTCATCAGGGTTCTACCTTCCAGAATGACAGTCGTAATCAATTGAATCGTCCTGAGTCTTGATCCCTGCTTACTGTCAGATGGTGGGGTAATTAGCCTAAAGAAAGTAAGCAGTGATTTTTCTGTGACAAAATGAGTATTGTATAAGATAAAATGGACCAATCACTTCTGCTTTTGGTTAAATGAGGTATATGAATCTTGGATTAGCACAGTTGCTCAAAATTGTGTACAACACCTAGGGTTATGTCCCTAATTTTGATTAGCAGACTAACATACTATTGCTATTGGAATATTGTCACATTTGCCTCACAGGACCTTTTTGTTTAACTGTAGGAGTGCCCAAAAGAACAAGTTCGCAGGTTGAATTCCTAACCTGTGTGTACTTGCTAATAAATATATATTGGCAGAAGTTGGCCTGAGACTTGCTTGTATCATAAAACACGAAATAGTGGCAAGCTGCTGGAGGCTACAGATGTCTACACAAAGGAATCCAATAATTATTTTTTCCAGCTTTATTGGGATATAATTGACATATAAAATTGTGTAAATTTAAGGTGCATAACATTGGTATGTGTACATACTGCAGAATGAGTTCCACAATAAGAGGAATCCAATAATTATGAAAGACTAAATCAGTTAAGTTCACAACAGCAGCCCATTCTGTTTTTATTTTTGTATCAATGTCTCAAAATACCATTTATTAATTTGCAAAGAGAATATCAAATTTTAAGCGAACCAGAATATGTATTATTAGCTGATGAACACATTACCCCTTCTGGTTTTATAGCTCCCACAGGAAATATTTTTTATATTGAGCTGACACTGACTTCTGTAAAACTTCCATGCATTTGTCATGGCTTTTGCCTTCCGGGCCACACACGTAAGCCTAATCCCTCTGAAGAAGGGCTAAACTTTTAAACATAAATTCAAAGTAGAGGACCCAGAACATGACTTAGTTTTTCTATTCTGATTGAGACTTCCCTTCCAGTACACTATAAAATTCAGTCTTAGTTGATTTGAGTGTTTACCCCTTTCCAAGTTATGTGAAAACCCTAGGGTCTCACAAAAAGTTAGCCTATTTGGGGAGTCCTTTCTGGTCTTTAGTCCACATTTGTCCCTTCTGATTTACTCATTATTTAAGACAGACTGATCGCTTGAAGAAGGCTGCTCCTGTGTGAAGCTGGGACTCTGGGATACTTGCCATGGTCCCCAGACCTGGTGCTGGTGGTAGGACCTCTCTAGTCACACCAGACCATTCTACTCTAACATTCTGCCACTTCCCCAGCATCGTGGGAATCCTTGCTATTCAAAGAATTCCAAATCTTCGTCAGCTCCTCACTAGGAGAAACATCCCTAGCTCCAGGAATTTCTGCTCCCCCATCTCTAAGAAGTCTGTTCTCATGCACAGGCATACACATACCCATTAGCTACATCTCACAACATTTCACCATTTCCTTCCCTATCAGTCTCCCCCACCATCCCCCCCCAAAAGGCAGTTCATGTTCAGATTTTTTTTAAACACAGGTTAGTTTTATTTGCGCTAAAATTTGTATAAATGGAATTGTACTATATTCTTTTTTGGTGTGTCTAAGGCTTCTTCCACGTGGCGACATTTTTTAAAATGATTCTTGCATATCGTTTTTATCAGAAATCCATTCCTTTGTATTCTACTATAGTAGTATTCCATCATATGAATATAGCACGCGTGCAGTCATTCTCCTATTTATGGACATTTGGGTTATCTCCAGTTCTTAATTACGATGAAAAGTGTGTTTGTGAACATATTTTTAAAATTTTTTTATGGTTAAACACATTGGAGTAGAATTGCTAGATCATAGATATATGTTTAATACTATAAGAAAACACCAGACTTTTATTGCAAGTGAACACTCCATTTCACATTCTCACTAAAAATGAGTTTCTCCACATCTCCATCCACATTTGTTGTCAGTCAGTCTTCCTAGTTTTAACCATTCTGCTAAGTATTTAGTACGATCTCATTATGGTTTAAAGTTTATGTTGTCTCCTATACTTCGTGTCTTTTCATATTAACTTCAACTATAAGCCATGGTGAAACTATCCCCTGCATGTCCAAGGTTCAAATCTTCAAATCTTAAGAAGCATCCCAGTTAGAAAAATACATACAGGCTTACTCCTAATATTTACAAAGGCTGGAAGAGGAGTATAAGGGGGAGATCAACATACTATCGTCTAATATTTAAAACTTCTAAATCAAGACAGCAAACTATTACTCAAACATGTTTTATCTTCCCACCTTGATATATCTACTTCAGAATGACCTAGGGATGAAGACCTACATGTGGAAGGTAGGGAAGACAGTCTGAAGCCCTCTGAACTCCACTGTATGCCAGCCTTGGCCATCTCCCATCCGCCATGAGGTTTCCCTGAGCACATCCATGTGGATAGCCCAGGCCCCCAAGTTTTGTTCAAGTAGACCCCAGTATAGTATCTGGAAATAGGCTGAGGAATAGCAGTCAAGGAATTATGGAACTACAGGCACCAGGAGGATGGGTCAGAAAGGGAGAATATGGGGGCGCCTGGGTGGCACAGCGGTTGAGCGCCTGCCTTGGGCTCAGGGCGTGATCCCGGCATTATGGGATCGAGCCCCGCATCAGGCTCTTCCGCTATGAGCCTGCTTCTTCCTCTCCCACTCCCCCTGCTTGTGTTCCCTCTCTTGCTGGCTGTCTCTATCTCTGTCAAATAAATAAATAAAATCTTTAAAAAAAAAAAGAAAAGGGAGAATATGGATGTCAGGTGGGCATATCCTTTACCCCCACAAAATCCTTGCTCTTTGGGAGAAGCGTGCACAGAGGCAGAGACCCCTCTTTACAAGTCTGAATGCAGTACAATGAGAACACCTATTTTATCTGCTACTACAATTTCATTTTACTATTTGCTTGAGTGACACCAATTTCTTGCTGGGCCACCATTGCTGCTGTGTTGGCAGATTCTGAAGGGATCTCTCATTTCCTCAGCTATACCAGTCTTTCCCCATTATTTAACTGAGATGAGTATGATGTTTTCTCAATGAAAACAGGAAGGAACAAACAACTGACAAACACAGAAAATGCAAAAGCATAGAAATGGGTATTAACCTACTTCTGAGAACTTTTTATGGGGGATATTTAGAAAGATATGAGCAAGATGGCCAAAACATAAATAACCAGAGAAAAAGAATAGACCACTCGCCCACCTCCACACGCATGCACACATCCCTGCCAAAACGATACACAGCTGAATCATTTAGAAATGCTATGGAAAATATTAATCATAGTTAATATATATGGAAGTCACTGCTCTAAAAGCTTTATGTGCATTACTTATTTAATCACTGCATACTATTATCGTCTCCATTTTATAGATGTGAAAACTGAGGCACAGGGAGGTTAAGTGAAAAACGTAGCTTCAGTTTGCTTGCTAGAAAGTGGCAAAGGCACGTTCAAATCCAGACAGTCGGGCTGTCGAATCCGTAGGGTTGGCCAGGAGGTTACACTGGGTAAGCCTATGTGTTGGGCATTTTATGAGGTGTTTTATATAGATTAGCTAATTCAAACTGTGACATAGGTACAATTATCTCTGCTTGACAGATGAGAAAACAGAGGCTAACTAATTTGCCAAAATTATAAAACCAGTAAACGGCTGAGCTGGGTTTTACTAACTTGCCAAAGTTATTTAACTAATAAGTGGCTGAGTTTAGCTTCAAACTTGATTAAATTATACTCAGGACCTATAGCATATGAAGGCAACATGTAATTTATTTTTTTAATGTTTAGACAATTTTTTGGTGTATTTTTCAATTTACATGTAAAGGGATAAAAGTCATGCTTGGGCACTCCTTTCACATGGACACCTCCTTTTTAACAACGTCCAACAAATGAGCCATGGCTGTACTTTACTACACAGAGGGATGATGTAATTTGATTTCCAGTCCTGCAGCCTAAACCAAACTTAGGGTTTGGGAAGGTGCATTATAACTGGCAGTAACTGTATTTGATTCGTTTTCAGGGAGAAAAACATTTTCCTTCTTGGACATAGAAAGCAATACATCCATTAAGTATCAAACACAGTATTTCATTTCTATACATCTATGGATAAGATAACCTAGTGATTTCATATTTCCCTGTGAATGCAATAAAGTCTGAAGAAAAATTGAAGAAAAATATCTGTACCAAATCATTCAATATGCATTCCTCAGTACATTCCAGAGCTTGGAGCACATATAGGAAAGTATGGAAAAACTGACTGCCTGACCGCTCCTACTTAGAAAGATTTAATTTTCCTTCTGAGCCCTTAGTGTGAGCATAGGTGGGGTATTTTATTGTACATCTGTCACACGTTTTCAAGTTGCCACTGAATTGAGCACGTACTTCTTGAATGTAGGGGGCTTAAAAAATGAGAAAAGATCCTTAAAGGAAGCAGTGTGCTTTCTATCCCTTGCCAGAGAGATATTTGCACATGTAAGCATAAACTGAGACTTACGCAACAGATTATGACCTTTCTCTTCAAAGCACTACTCTTACAACAATGGGTCTTACTTGAAGAAATACTGACTAATTATTCTGGTTAAATTACGTTTTTTAAAGCTATACATTAAAATTTGTTTTTCACAGACCTTGAAAATACTAGGAGGTGTGAGGAGAAAGTCCCTCCCCAGATTGGGAGTCATCATAGCATTCTGAGCCTGGCAATTCGAAAAAGAAAAACAAAGACAATTACAAGAAACTCGAATGGCCCCTTTAAAATAAGGATCTCTGTGGAATATGACTTCAAATGAGAATTCCATATTAGTAAGGGTCTACGTTTACTAAGCCTGATGATGCTGTTGTTGCCGTGTGTGTGTGTGTGAATATTAGTAGGTGTGTTTTACTTCCCCTAAATCCTTCTCATAACCATGCTATAAAATGTCAATGCAAATGTTGCAAAATTTATCTGTGCTGTTTGTTTAGCTTTGGAACTTAACTTTCCAAGAATGTTTCAGCAATGAATGAGAGGCCCCTGGCGAGAACAGACCCCACACAGCTGCTGGCACTGAGGGTGCCAGGGCACAGCCCACACTGAGCAGGAAGTTGCTCCCACATATTTGGCAGTCCTGCTGGAGCATGGAGCCACAGGCAACCTGGCTGCCCCAATCCCTTCAAATGATAGTGTCTCTTTCGAAGGATGGGGGCCAGCATCTCCAGTGGCAAGGCTTAGAAATGAGCACTTGGAGCAAAGGGAGATGAGAAAGAAAACAAATAGGTTATGGCTTCCTTGCCAGTACCAACAGTTATGGAGAAATCCTTTAACTTGCTGGTTTGGAAAAAAGGGCCTTCAAGGTGAAGAATGTTTTTCTTTTGTTTAGTGTTTGAACTCTGCCCTGCTTTGATTTGTGATTTATATGGCACTGTGGGTTTTTTCCTTGTTGTTGTTTGTGGCTTTATTTTTTCTTTTTTAAAAAACAAACCAAATTCAATAGGAAATAAAAACAAAGATCACCCTCCAGACTATAATAAAGGTTGTATAAGAAGCATTTTTTAAATTAACTTAAAAAAACGTATGGGGGAGAAGAACGCTCTGTTGAGAATGTGCTATCTGCTGAAAAACATGCTAAGTGTTAAAAACATATTATTCAACTTGGTGCTCTTAATTACACAGACAAAATATTTATTTTTAGCTCTGTTTTGCTAATGTTAAGAAATTAAGGGGCAGAGCACTTTACACTATAAAGTGAAATATGTGCACTTCTCATTAATTATGAAATAACTCTGTCACATAAAAATATTTTATACCAAACACAGATTTAGATATTTTCCGGAAAATTACATTGTCAGTTCCATAATCTGACTTTAACAGGATTTCTATAGAAATATAAGTTTCCAACCTGTCTGGTTACACAGTTAGAATTAAACATTATTGAACAGAATCAAAAAAATAATTACATTAGGAGACTCTCTAGATTGTTGAGTCATGCAGTGCCTATGGTAGTCACTAGCCATATGTAGATATTTAAGTTTAAATTAATGAAAATTAAATGAAACTAGAAAATTTAATTCATTAAACTAGCCACATTTCAATTGCTTCATAGTCACATGTAGTTAGTGGCTACCATGCTGGATAGTACAGGCTACAGTATTTTCATCATCACAGAAAATTCTACTGACTAGTATGTTCTATTCTTACATTTCGAATGAAAAAAGCAAAATTCCGGAGAGCTACTGTTTGTATAACAGACAACTCCAGTGGCTGGGTTAACATTTGTTGAAAGACTTATTTACTTATGACTTTAGGTAATACTTGCTTTGATATTTTGGAGTGCTATTTTTCATTTTCTTCTTATATTTATCTCGTCATTCATTAAACATGTCTTTTATTGAATGATAATGTGAGAGAAGAGTGAGCTATTTAAGCAAAGGCAATAGTGCCATTAAAGGAAGACGACGGGAAATAATACGGTGGTTTTGGGGACCCACAAGTGTCAGTTCCGCCGAATTATAAGGAACCTGTTGAATGGTAATCAAATTGATTACTTTTTTGTATCAACCTGACTGGGGCAAGGTGCCCAGATACTTGGTCAAACTTCACCCAGAATGAAATTTACATTTAAATTGATTGATTTTAAGTAAAAACACACTGTCCTCCACAATGTGGGTGGGCCTTATCCAATTAGTTGAAGGCCTAAATTAAACAGTTACTGACCTCCCTTAGCAAGAAGGAATTCTGCAACAGTCTGCCTTTGTACTTCATCGGCAACATGTTCTCTCTCATGGGTCTTCACTCTCAACAGCCTCTGAACTTAAACGGCAAAACTGGCTCATCCCTGGGTGTCCAATCTGCCAGCCCATTCTGCAGATACTGGATTTGTCAGACTCTACAATTACATGAGCCACTGCTCTTTCTACACACAAACACACACACAAACACATCTCTTTCTACACACAAACACACATCTCTTTCTACACACACACACACACACACCCCTATTGGTACATTTTCTCTGGAGAATCCTAATACAGTAATGGAAGAAAGGTAACAGAGACAATTTGCAATAAGAAACCATTCACAATTTTCAAGTAGAAGAAAGACAAGATTGAGTTGTGTTTTAAGAAAATAAATCATGTGATGAATTGTAAATTCATCAAATTGTAAATTGCATTGAGGGCAAAACACATGGTGAAGAAACATGTTAAGGGGAGAATATAACAGAAGAGCAGTGACAATGGGATTAGGTGGGATGGACTGGATGTGAGAAGTAATAGGCTTTGGAGTTGGGCTGATCTGGATTTGAAACTCCAGCTCTTTTCTTTCTTATTTGTTTGAGCTTAAGAAACTTCCAGAAACACTTACCTTATCTGAAAAATGGAAATAATCGTAGTATCAACTTCACTGGGTGACTGGAAGATTAGAATAAATGAAACATTACTTCTGTAACATGTAACATGGGTTCTCTGTATCTCCATACAGGGACCACTCAACAAAAATACTTGCTCTTTACATATATATGTATATGTTATATAGTTATGTATATATGTATGTACATATATATGACAGCACATAGAGAGAGAACTAGAGTGTGTGTATATACACATATATGCAAGCTCTTACATATACACACACAAACTCTACATATACATGCTATCATATATATGTACATATATATATAATGTGTATAAATTACATGGCAAAATGGTTTCAAATTAATATTTTAATAACTTAGCAGTTTGGATAAGAAGTTAAAAGAATGGGAGAAAAGTTCAAGCTTAGGTGACATGGACAAAAAGTATCATTAAGAGAAATAGCAAAAGGAATAGCTGTTTGAGGGTAGGAGATGAAGAAGGGTAATGAACTTGAGGTTCATTTTGGAACATGTTGGATTTGATTTACTAAATGAGAGCCAGGGAGGAAAATATTTAGGTGGTCACAAGTGAAAGGTTAATAATGCATAATAAAGTAACTGGGGAGAAAAAACATATTTTAATTCCAAAATGACGGAAATGAAACTATTAGGATTTTAATGTAGGAATATGTGTATTTCTATTAAAACAGTAGGAAGTAAAGATAAAAATTTTAATAAAATGGGAAAATACTGTGTTTACAGTCATTTCTTTCAGTACTTATATGAGTTAAAATATGGTCAATTATATGGCATAACATTGTTAATAACAATAACATTGTTATTATTAATCATGTTTCATCTCTGCAATGCTTTTTCAAAGTGAGCATGTGTCAGATGTCAAGTACTATTAATTGGAATAGTGTGAGAAATCATGGTCAGACAGACATTCGTATTAGTGTTGATTATCTATTATATTCTAATGAGTGCTGCATCAATTATATGCCAGAGTCTGTGCCGGGCTTATTATACTTCTTCCAGAGAATATCCCTATTAGGTCAGTATTTATTCCCTAATTTGTAGAGGAGGCTCTAATTCCTTTGAGAATACATAGCTAGTAAGGATATAGTTTCATCTGAACCAAAGTTGTGTGTGATTCTGAAAGCACTTAGATGTGTGGACTAGTTACGAGAAAGAATTTTTTTACCCAGTGGTTATAAAAATTAAACATTTTTTCTCAGAAAAATGCCTCAAGAGCATTCTGTGGCTAGAGATTGTCTATTCTTTTTGGGTTCTGCTTAGTCACAGAGGAAGTTGTAATAAAAGTTCTCCCATGGTAAGACACTTAATTTTACTTCAGCTACTGTCTCCTCCCACTGTCTAAAAAGTTTATGTACCACAGACCATAAAAAATACAACTGAAGACAGAGGCTCATAGGACAGGGCTGAGGTAATCTGTGCTCTGCAAACACTCTTCCTATACACCATTTGTAGAAAAGCACAATAAGACTTTTTAGACATCTGTTTTTGAGGTTAAGAAAACCGAAAACATCTACAGACTTCAAATAGCTTTGAAAACTCTAACACGATCTGCCATATTAGAAACTAACACCAGTCATAATGCATTATCCTAAAGCAACTTATTCTTCTGTGTTTTATTTGTATAATTATTCTATTATCCATTAGTCTAGCACCAAGTACAGTTACTGTATCTGGGGACACTTTTTATAATTAAAATAACATTGTATATTGAAGTAGATTGGAATATTTATTGTCCCTTCACATTTTCGAGCTTTGACAAAAACCAGGCAAAGGCCTTTGAAGATGGTCCAGAATCCTGCAACAGAGGGGAATGTGTCAGGAAATCGGTTTTGCAAGGTGGCAAAGTTCCTGGCTGCTATGTGGCTGGGCCACAAACTGGCTAATGGGCAGTGCAGGCAAGTGATCACTTACAGAAAGCACTATAACAGGGGACTATCAAAGGTGACTGGAAGGTGACCCTGAACAAGAATCTAATTTGTTCGCGCTCGATGATCACTCATAGGATTGACCTATAGGTGAAATTTTACAAATTTCCCTAGAAGCGAAATATTCCAAATTTCACCTAAATTCTTAAAAATCCATTCCAAACCATAAAAGTACCAAAAAATTATAAAAATAAAACACAAATGTATGCCTTTAAAATACTCATTAAATAAAATAAAATACTCATTAAGTAAAACCAAATAGAATACAAGTCACTTTGTAAATGTTCCACATGGTGGATGAGCCTACATGACTCGTGATGGCAAACTTACTTAAAAGGCAAAGCCAGGGAAGTTCTTTGGTAACAATAAACCATCTTTTGGGAAAAACACATTTCTCTTTGTGCCATGATCAAAATTAGATTTATTTTAAATAAGTGTTTATTATACTATGAAAGGCTTTGAATTGGTAAATGCTAGAGACAGGCTGGCCCCTAACATTTGCAGGGCCTGAGGCCCACATACTGCATGTCTGAATATTTTAAAGTTATAAATCAGGCTATGGTCATGGCCCTGCCTGGTTTTCACTCGGGTCCTTGAAGCCTACCCCTGCACACACGCCACAGCTGAGGCTCAAGCAGTATTGTTCTCCCCAGGCTGCATCGCTCCCTGCAAACCCAAGCTGCCACCTGGATCTGCTGGCAGAGAGCAAGGCAGAGGCTGGTCTGGCACCCAAGATGCCAGGGCCGTCACTACATTTGCCCAAGCCTAGGATGGGACTGACCAGGTCAAAACTCCCCAGGGCACCAGGCCTGACAGAGTCTCCTCCCATTCCGCTTACCTTTCCAACTCAGGATTTCCAGGCAGTTCTAATCACTTCCAAAAGCTACACTGCCCCAGCAGGGGGAGGGATGGAATTCAGTTATTTGGAGAATCCAATCTGACTAAACACCTTTTTGGGGTGATTTGAGGCAGCTGGCTTAAACAAAAGCAGCTCCTTTCCCAGGCTTCCAGGGCAGGGACTGTGATCTTCTCCCCCGCCCTGTGTCCCACCACTCCCCTGAACACTTACACTGGTTTCTCTCAGCCTTGCATCCTGAGTGTGTGCGTGCGTGCGTGCACGCGCGCACGCACACGCCGGGGGAGGGAGGAGGACTGCAGTGGGTGTGGTTCGGTTCCAAACATTCTTCCCAAGTAATTCTGTTTGTCCAATTGGTTCCCAAACTTTCAAAAACCTTCCTTAAAAGGTCAAAAAGCAATTTTAGAAGTCTTTGAATTTTGGTGTTTGGAGATACATATTGGTTCTCCTTCCAGTGCAGGCCAAGCTCTGGAGCCATTGAAGGCAGGGCTAACTCAGAAGAGATTTATCATGTTCACATGCTTTAAAGTCACCTTCATTGCCCTTCTCCAGTGTCTTGAAATTTAACTGCAGGAGAAAATTGCGGTGTCTAATTGCTATTTCATTAGAGTTGCATTATTTGCCCCTCAGACGCAGCTCTCTCAATCCCATGTGGTTCTTTGGGGATGGACAGTCAGGGTGCCTTCCCTGGAATCCGGCACCCAGGTAGGGACTGTGACCCAGGCCTGGACAATCTGAGTATTTCATGTCCTGGGAACATGACTGGTGCATGACAAACCAGGCTAATCAGAGGCCACAAATTCTGACGGACATCAGAAAAAGCACATTATTTTCCTCAGGAATCAAGAGCATGGAGGATTAGAGCTGTCTGTAGTCATCTTCCTGCTTTGTGGAAAGAGGCTCTGAAATTGAGGCCAAACAGAAGCAAGGAGAAATGAGAGATAAAGTCCTAAGAACAAGGTTTAGATCTCTAAATCCAGCTGTGCCCACTTGAAAAAGCTGATAAATCCCTTGATTTGGCTTAAACTAGTTTGAATTGGGTTTGTGTCACTTGCAACAAAAAGTGAACTTAATAATAGAATTTAATTCTGAAAGCAATAATTCCATCTGATCCCAAGCAAATGCGCCCAGATGTCCCACAGACACATCATTTTAAACACTAAATTTGTTTTTTTCCCCTCCTCCATGACAAATCTGCTTTTTCTCCTGTATTCCATACCACCAGTCAGAAGACCCCACTTCTCCGGATGGTGCATTTCCTAAGTACTACCACACTTTCTCCAGAATATTCTTGAATCCATTGTCTCTGTTCCTCTACTGTTGTTGCTTATTCCATAATCTGAATTATTATGTTCACTGAACTATTGCAATAAACTTTTTCTAACTGATTTCCCCTACCTCTAGTTTTGCTCACTTCCAAACTATTTCACCTTGTTGCCAGAGATTTCTGGAGTGTACATTGAAGCACGTGATCCCTGACTCCCCTCCCTATCACCCCATTAGTAGCATTAATCACTCATCATTGCCTAACAAATAAAGTTCAAATTCCATAGCATGGGTGAGCTAGCTCCTTTAGAATTTGGCCTTAGCCTGAACACTTCTAACCAGGCCTTCTGCCACTGCCTGCCAATAATCTGTGGTCCATCCATAATAAATCACTCCAGTTCCTTAGGCACACTAGTTTGTTGACACATGCTGTTTCTTCTTTACCTAGGATGGCCTTTCCAACATTTGTCCTCAGCAGAAAACTGCTATGTCCTCTCCTAGACTGAATCAAGCCTTGCTTCCTTCTTGCAGATTTGGTTTTTCAAGGTTCCATATAACCTGAAAACCCCAAATCCTTCACTTTATAAGCTCAGCATTGTATTTGTATCCATCATTCCTAAGTTCACGTAGAGAATCTGTGAGGTGTGATCACAGAGGAACAGGAGGAGGAGAAACGTGTCCTGGAACTTAGCTGTAAAAAGGCAATTGTTATTATCTATCATTCCAGAAGCCAAGACAAATGCAAACATTTAGATCTCAGGATCCTGTTCTATTTGGCAGGCTCAATATATCTGTGGATCACACACTTGTGGTCCCATAAGATAAAACCTAAATGCTCACTGGTATGTGCTGGAATCATAGGGGACACTCCATGTTGTTTATGGCCTGTCTCCTTCAGTGTGGCTTCTTTCCCAGGGCCCAACTTGTAGTCCTGTCTCATGTCTTAGCATCTCTAAATTAGGGACTTTCCTATGTTTTCATCAGCTTCCTACTTTGGACATTTCCTCGGGGTCTTTGGCTCGGATTCCCACTGTGCGCTTTCCTCACTTGTAGTTAACTTTGTGGAGCATATCTACTGTAGCCAGCCCCGTGGAACCAACGCCTTATACACACTCCCTCCCCACTCTTGGGCATGGACACTTCTTAATATTGACCAGAGACTCCTTTTAAGTCTGGTTTGCAGGAAATCTGAATGTTGGCTTAGAAGCACAATTTAAAGACCCAACAGTAATTATGAAATCCAACTAGATTTTTTTGCAGTTACGTAGCACACTTTCTTTTGCCTTGCTTTTTTAGCCTCTACGTGGAAGGAAACAAAAGTTCCTGTTTATTTCTCTAAAGTGCCTGCCTGCAACACTGATTTGTTCATTTTGAACAGAGAAGAGTGACTCATTCATTTCAAATAATGATTTCAGTTCATCTCAGCAGCCTGGCTCGTTGAGGCTTTCCAAGACAACAGTGCCTGGGTAAAGGTAGTTTATCACTAACTCCCGGATCACATGATGCCAAATACTGGAGTTTTAGTGTCATAGGTGTTCTGCGAAACCCTCAATGCCCAAGTGAGACATGCTGAATACATTCTGTGCATTCTGGTAAATACATCAAGGTAATAATTACTTCCACATTTCCCCTTTTAAATACACATTTTTACTCAGGGCCACAGTTTGCCCTTACACACACCCAATGCATTTCAGATTTCTGTGTAATTTAAAGAAAAAGCATTGCTGAGGTGAGCCAAATTTATATATGAGTTCTTTGTGTAAGTCATTTCAGAGCTACAAAGGCTGTGTCCCCATGCTTATACACAGTTTGTTTCCTCATAATGGCTTTCTGCCATCAACTGGAATGCCTTTCTTACAGTGCCCTCGATCCCAATATGAAAAATAGTTTACTTATTTTATTTTTTTTAAAAAGAAAGACTTCTTATGTATGTTTCTAAGACAGGAGGACTGGTTTCCATTCTCAATACCCTCAATCTGGATATAGTAAAAGAGGTGATATGTTGGGGGGAAAAATAGTGAATTAGAATGCCAATGGAAGAATGGGCTTGTTTTCTTGCTTAGGGAGCAAGGGAGAGCATGATTTTTTACTCTGCAGAAACTGAGGACAAAAAAGAATCATAACATGTCTATAAGACATAGCCGATATAACAAAACATTTATTTAAAAAAATAAATTTGTATATTATTTATGAATAGAATTAGCTTCTATTGCACTCATTTTCCTCCTTGTAGAATGCATATAGTCATTTAGTTTCATACTATTTTGAGATCTTTCTTACAGTTATCAATTAGATTCCTACTAACACTATCGGTTTAGTATTGGTAATGTCATTTCAGGGTGACATTGTTCATCTCCACAGATTCGGGTTTCATTAATATTGGGGAATGGTGTCAATATTTCTTTGGTCACAGGTTTTCTACAGAGAATTAATTTTTTTAGTTTCAACTGCTCCTGCTAATTATATTTGATTCGAGAATATTTGGGACTTGATTTGGGGGTGTGTTCTCTTTGTGCATTGTTTTTACATTTTCCTAAAATAGCTCACGGTTTATAGATGTCTTGGGAAGTCACTAGGTTTTACCATGCTTGTTATTATTATCCATGCTTTCCATTAAAACTTATTTTAAAAAGCACAAAATTTTGTCTGTGGTTATGGGAACATTAAACTTAAGTGTATCCTGTGAATCAAATATGTGTCTGTTCAGAGACAATCAAAAAGAAAAGCAATTGAAAACTGAAGTGCAATGTTGTTGTGTTTTATAGAAATGAGTATTTAAAAAGCCAGATACCGTGATGCCAGATACATTGTTTTAATGGTCAACTCCTTGGCATCCTGTCAAAAGGTAGAACTGCTATCTGGAATAGCCTGATGGGATAAAAATTTCATAGCTTTGATTTTACTGCTTCTGCCTACAGAAAATTATCTGCTCCAGTTTTACCCATTAACCCTGCAAACAGTTGTGTGTTCAGCACCATCCACGGAGGTTTTGTGGAGGAAGTTATCCAAGACCACAGAAAATATCATTTTTATGATATCCTTAGATTGTCTGAATAAGCTTTAAAATAAAAATGACTTTCGAATACCTTAACATAAATTAAATCCCAATCTAGATGTAATTGGTCTATTCTCCAAATGAGAATTCTAGAACTGAGTAGACTCTCATGAAAATATTTTTATTATTTTTACCTGAAGCGTTTGAACGAGTGAACCAAAAGTCTCTGTAAGTAGATTGGTCAGCATATATTTTTTTCATCACTTTTCTTCCTCTCTATTATAATTCATATAGTCATATCTGACTTCCCACTAGGCAGAGGGCTTCTGGAGAATAGGAACAGTATCTTTGTAATCAAGTATCAGAAACAATGCAACAGGGTAAATCTGAAGAACTTGAATGCCTCATCGGTAAAATGGGCCAATGCCACATAGCAGCAGGTCCATATTCTAACATAAGTGAAATACTTATGTCTAGTAGTCAATGGATGCCAGGTACTTTTCCTTCCCTGAGTAGTGGCCCATTTTCCATAAATTACTCAAACTTACCCCTTCCTTTATAATTTACTTTAGTTGATTTTCCAAATAACAACTTAGGAGAAGTCTGTAGCTAGAGAATGAGGAGAAGGAGCGGGGCTATAGAACGCTGAGCATGTACTCCATGTCTCTGAGACAGGCCCTGGTGTCTCATTTGGGTTGGTGTTCCCAACTGTTTCTAATCCCATCTCTCTTCTTTGGAAGAGAGCATAGTCAAGTGGCAAAAGCTATGGCTCCAGAATCATAATTAAAGTGTTCAAATACCCAGGTTTTACATTTGATGGTCACAGGCGCTCGGGAAAATGATTTGTCCTCTCCGAGCCTTCGTTTTCCCTGTAAGATATGAATAAACTCCCCCCTACACCATGGGATAATTGGGAGGACCAAATGAGATTCACACCAACAAACTACTTGTCTTAGGCCCTTGCACATGGTAAGAGTTGTTCAGTCATTCCCAAGGAGATGAGGTTGAAGGGAGGGAACAGGGAAAAATGCACTGATCAATACCAGGATAATACCATTTGCCAACTTTCTGACACCAGGAAGAAACTGATCACATTTAATATGGATCCATCCTCATCTCCCCATCTCTCTTAGCAAGACAGTTGCTTCACGTGCCAGCTCTAATGAGCTCAGAAGTGAAGCAGGCATTCCGAGTTGCCCAAAAACAGTGGCAAGCTAGGGGATGGTGACAAGTTAGCCCAGTGTCTGCCTTCGCCATTACTACTGGCTAATTTCATACGTGGGCAGATGAGCCTGTGGCTTATTGTGCCCCAAGTGAAACCATGTCAAGCCAGTTGCTCTTGGTCGCAATTAATGACTGAGAAAATTGGAATGTGGAGAATGTGAGTAGTTTATGCAAATTCGCAACATTTCTAAGAAGACACAAGCCTTGCTTTCACTTTCTACAAAAAGAAAATACAGTATCTGTAATCTTTTGCTCATGGTTTTAGGTGAACTGCAAAAGAAGGATCATTAATGACATGTATATTTACTGAGTTGTTTCCTTTAGGAAAAGAATATATATAGCATTTAGAGGGCTCGTGCCAGTGTAAAGTTAAATTGACTTTTAATGGGGCACCTGCTTGGCTCAGACGGTTAAGCATGTAGTACTTGGTTTTGGCTCAGGTTGGGATCTTAGGGTCGTGAGATCAAGCCCTGTGTGGGGCTCCACTCTCAGCGGAGAGTCTGTTTCAGATTCTCTGCCTCTCCCTCT
Organism: Ursus maritimus; assembly: GCF_017311325.1. Taxonomy (NCBI): domain Eukaryota; kingdom Metazoa; phylum Chordata; class Mammalia; order Carnivora; family Ursidae; genus Ursus; species Ursus maritimus. The sequence goes on along the minus strand of NW_024425563.1, from coordinate 57,524,798 downwards.
GCCCTTCCCCTACTCTGTCTCTCAAATACATAAATAAATCTTTAAAAATAAATAAATAAGTTGACTGTCAAGGTCAAAAAATTATCCACAATACTTTTTCAAACAATTGACATAACAACTTATCATATATGTATGTGGAATGAAGATTGAGAAGGAACATAGTGTCATGGCTCTGGTTTGAAACGACAGGTCTACACACATACCCTGACCTGTAATCTCTTGTTTCTGTGTCAGTCTTTGTGTTTCTGCTCATACTTAAGTTCATTAGGTACAAGTGACCATGTCTTATCCTTCTGATAAAAACAAGTTAATATCAAATGGCACTGGTTTTAAAAATAAATTGTTCTTCGTCTGCAGAAATGTTACTCCTGAGGCGCTGTCATCAACACCACACCCTCAGAGCTCTAGCCCTCCACGGGCGGTGGCAGTGCTGAGTCACCCACCCTCTACCATCTGATCCCCTTTCTGACCAGCAGGAAGTATTTGCAAGACAACTGGCTGGAATCAAGGTTAGATTCAGGATAGGCAGAGTACTAGTGTTTTGCTTTTAAATAATGATAGTAAAGGGGTAAATATCACAATTCCGGCATCATTGACTCTGTACTGTATACAAGCACTAAGCTGCAGGCTGCCATGTATGTTTGAACTGGGGCCAAATTCACTGTGGCATACTAGAATCATCTTAAACTCATTTATGTTGAAAACCCCAAGTCAGAATTTCTATGTGTATTGTGTACCTAAAAGGTTGGTGGACCAGCACAATGGTTTAGGAGAAAGAGAAATGGTCTAAATGGGTTAATAATTTTCCTTTGTGTCAATATTCTGAAAATTTGTCTGAAAAATAAGGTATTGGACTAGTTTATTTTTTCCCAAACTTACAGAATCTTAATGAGCTCCCAAAGAGCCACCTAAAATCACAGTTCTTTCCTGAACATCGAACATTCAGCAGGGATACAGCCTGTGAATCCATGATTTTATCGAATTCTCCAAATAACATGTGATAAGAAGAATCAGAGAAACACCGACTTAGGTGTTGACTTCCCCACCACTAACCCCAAGAAGTCAACGGTATCGGAGATGGTAGCCATTACATTGTTATTAACATGTTCATCTGTGAATGGCTATGGTGGATTTGCCTACTTTAATAACAGAAAAATCTAAGAGAGAAATTCAAGAAAACATTATTTGGCTTGAATCGAATGACTGAATGGCACAATATACATTTACTAGGATATACCAGTACATGGAAACCAACTGATAGAACATAGTCCTTAAAAGAAAGGCTTATCATATCAAGCTGCGTGAAGTCAGAGGGAAAGTAGTTTTACTTTTCTACTTTCCAGTCTTATATGTAGTTACGGATAATCCCTTTGTAACACACTCTTGTAAGATCTAGAGCCTGATGAAGTGTTACAGAAATCATGGAAATTTAGGCCTGATAGGATCACAGCTGTGAGGATGATGAGCATGGGCCCTATTTAAAAAATGAATGATATAAAACAGCATAAAATTTTATCATACACATGCATGCACACACACACCTTTGCTCATGGTCAAACATCTACACATGCAAACACACTCATGGCTCCACATGCACGCCCTCTTCTGAACACATGCTGTGTCACGCTCTCAACTCTGGATTGAGTTTTTAGTTGATTAAACACATGAAACTGAAACTATCCAAATAAACTCTTTTGGCAGTTATTGAAAGTCTTTTGAAGTAAGCCAGAAAGCCCCTACAGTCAATGTTTCCATACTGAATCAGTCCCTGTCACAGTGATATTATGTTTATTTTTTATGTTGGAACATAGATTTCTTCTTTCATTGCACCAGCTCTGAAGAGATAAAAATAAAAGGTAATAAAGCAACATTCCTTGAACTTGAAGATCTCCTCCCAGGCGAAAGCTTATGCTCTAATTCTTTTTACAATCTCTTCATAACAAGATTAGGCTGCTACTTTGTAGCAGTCGTTTCAGACTTCTTCTATCCCCTCAAATTGAGAAAAATTTTTTCTCACCTCTACGAACCAGTAAAGCCTCTCGATATTTGATGATTCTCTCATTCTTTCTATTTTCAGGACCATATGTCTGTTTGATCCTGTCATCTGTGACAGAAACTGACTGGGAGAAACCCATGTGGGCAATTCTATAGATAATTTTGAGGATTTCCCCAAAAGCTTAAGCTTTTTTTCAGAACGCTTTACTGCTCCAAAGCAAAACATTTTGATACACCAAATTTAGAACTTGGGTACAAGATAAAAGAAAATATATCCAAAAGTTAGCTCATAACTTTCTACACCCCCATAAAACCACTCCTTTCCTCCAAAAGTCCTTACTTTGGAGACTCAAACTGAGTCTTGAAGCCATAAACTGAAGATTCACCCTCACATCCTTCCCTGCTCATCAAATCCAGTTATTCAACCCACATGCTATTTATTCTACTTACAAGATATCTCCTATTTCTCATCTCTCAGCTCTCTCCCCACCAGGAGATCTCAGAGTGATATCTCATTTGTGTTCAGCCTGTTAATTTCCTGGTCACTAGCCTCTTTCCTAAAGTCCTCACTCTGCTGCAAACAGCCTTATTTCTAAAGTATAATCTCATCTTGTCTTTAGAAACTGTGAATAGGAAGAAGAACCAAGGTTTTTCTTTTAGGACTGTCAGTTCTTTTATAACCTAGCAGTCTGATATCTCAGACTCATATGCTATTGTTTCCTTTAGCCCTCATCCACCCTCCTTTCTAGGGACATTGACCTTCTTACCACTCTAAATATATCTTGTTGTTGCCTGGAATATCTCCCTGGAGATGGCATTCCCTTACCTCTCACACTGTTGCACTCTTAACCCAAGGTAGCAAACTCTAATGTGACTTTTTTGGGGGAGAAGGGGTAGAGGGAGAGGGAGAATCTTAAGCAGACTCCACACTCAGTGCAGAGCCGTACACGGGGCTCGATCTCACAGCCCTGAGATCATGACCTGAGCTGAAATCAAGAGCCAGTCACTTATCCAACTGAGCCACCCAGGTGCCCCTCCAGTGGGACTTTCAACATCCATCTCATGTCATATTCCCTATGATTCCCTCTCATACCTCCCTCTCAGAGCACTGTGTTTGTACTCTATCCTATATTCTACAGGGCAAATCATGTTATGAGTAGTGCAATGAGTTGTATGGCAGCCTCCCAAAAGGTACATCCACACCCTAAGCCCTTAACCATTGAATGAGACTTTGTTAGGACAAAGGTTCATTGCAGATACGATTAAATTAAGAATCTTGAGATGAGGTCATCCTGGATTAAATGGGTGGGCTTTAAATCCAATATAAGTGTCCTCATAAAACTCAGAGGAAAGACACACAGGAAGAAATGGAGACTATGTGAAGGTGGAGTGAGAGATTGGATTGTCCACAAGCCAAGAAAGCCGTGGAGCCAGCAGAAGCTGGAAAGGTTTTCCCCTAGAGTGTTTGGAGGGAGCATGACCTGTCCCCACCTTGATTTCAGACTTTTGACATTCAGAACTGTGAGAGAATAAATGTTTGTTGTTTATAGCCACTAAGTTTGTGGTTACTTGTTATGGCAAATGAAGGAAACTAATGAGGACAGTTATTTATACCTCTGCCCCAAACTAGATCTTGAAATCTAGGAAGGAAACGATCATAAGTTTGTTTTTAATTAATAGACCTTATTTTTTTAGCAGTTTTAGGTTTACAGAAACACTGAGCAGCAAGTACAGAGTGTTCTCACATACCCCCCTTCTCTAGTTTCCCCTATTATGTATTAACTGCATGCATCAGTGATACATGTTTGTTACAATTAATGAGCCAACTAGGACACATGGTTAGAGACTAAATTTCATAGTTTGCATGAGGGTTGACTCTGTGTTTTACAATCTATGAGTTTTGACATATGTATCATAACATGTGTCTGCCATTACAGTGTCATGCAGGATGGTTTCACTGCTCTAAAAAGCTCTGGTGCTCCACCTACCCATCCCCCGCTCCTCTCAAAAGCTGGTAACCACTAATCTTTTTTACTGTCTCCATCTGCCTTTTCCAAAATGTCATATACTTGGAATCATACAGTCTGTAGCCTTGTCAGATTGGCTCCTGTCACTTAGCAGTGTGCATGAGAGATTCCTTCATGTCTTTTCATGGTTCGATAGCTCATTTCTTCTTATTGCTGAATAATTCATTGTCTACATGTAAGACATCGTAGATTTTTACTTCACTTTTGTAGCCTTCGCACCTAGTTCAGGGCATGACACACAACAAATGTTCATTGAATGAGTAGCTGCAATGAGTAGGTACATAACTGGTGGATGAACAATTGAATGAATGGTAGATGAGTTTAGGTGTTTTGCTGATTTTATAAAGTGAATGACTGAAACCCTATAAATGACCAACATGATGGTATTATTCCTTGCTGTCAATGAAAGCATCCAATGGCTGTTATTCAGGGGTTTTGCTTCTGCCTTGCCCTGAAGTGATTTGTGTTAGATCCCAAATCAAAGGACTAAACATAAACTGATAATGACAGGACACCTAAACAACTCCCAGTTACAGGAGTAAAAATAGCCCAACCCCCCCGAAAGGCATCTAATATATATTCACAGGTTGAACTTTCATTACTGGTAACTTTGGTCATCGATTTTAAGAATGGTTAACAGGTAACTAAGTAACATTTAATAATCTCCTCGAGGGCCAGATTTCAGGGTGAATACTGCCATTGCTCAGCTCTATAGCTGAATGGCTGGGATCAGAGATATTTGAATCAGTTATCCTTTGTTTTGCTGCTTTTTCTTTTAGAAAAGAGTATCTTTTGGTAGCTTTTATTTTATTGTATTTTTTTTTATTATGTTAGTCGCCATACAGTACATCATTAGTTTTTGATGTAGTGTTTCATGATTCATTGTTTGCATATAAAACCTAGGGCTCATTGCAATATGTGCCCTTCTTAATACCCATTGCTAGGCTAACCCATCCCCCGCCCCCCTCCCCTCCAAAACCCTCAGTTTATTTCTCGGGGTCCATAGTCTCTCATGGTTCATCTGCCCCTCTGATTTCCCCCCTTCACTCTTCCCTTCCTTCTCCTAATGTCCTCCATGCTATTTCTTATGTTCCACAAATAAGTGAAACCATATGATAATTGTTTTTTCTTACTATATGTTTTTTAGAGTGGGAAGGAGGGGGGAAGCGCAGAGGGCTGACTTGAGCCTGATCTCAGGACCCTGAGCCAAAATCAAGAGTTAGATGCTTAACCGACTGAGCCACGCAGGCGCCCCAGTAGCTTTTAGTATTTATGAATAAAAGGATATGAAGTAGAGATTTTAATTCAAAATAATTTTGAGAAGTCTTGTGAGGAGAGGCAGATATGAAGGCAGATTGATCTGAAGTTAGAAGTTGCTGAGGCTGAGTGATGAAGATGGGTGGGGGTTCTTTTATTGTTCTCTTGAAATGTATATGTGTTTGGATTTTCCCCAAAAAAGAATTTCAATGTATTTTCAGATAACTATATTAGAAATGTGATTGAAGGTACTTTCTCATTCATTTCAAAGAATAATTTTTTATGTCCCTAAAAATTCTAACAGACTTAAAATTTTATATTAGTTAAGCAACTTAAAGATCTGAATGCTGACAATATATTTGTATATATATATATAGGGGGTGTATACTGAATTATCTATAATAGAATTTATTTCTAGTGAAACAGATATTCCAAAATTCTCTTTTCCAAATAAATATGTTTGAATCATATTTATAAAAATACTAGAAAACAATGCTAGAAGAAATATTTTCCATAAAATCAGTTACTTATCTATTAGCAACAGATAGTACATAGTCAAATGAAAATATTTTGGACGCCATATAAGATCTAATAAGCCAAATATAAAAAGATCCTTTACTATCAAAAAATTTTCAAGAAAGAATATTTGAATAGCCTCATAAAGTTGTCAGCTTATAATGTAATCTTTTTTTTTTTTAAAGATTTTATTTATTTGACAGAGATAGAGACAGCCAGTGAGAGAGGGAACACAAGCAGGGGGAGTGGGAGAGGAAGAAGCAGGCCCCCAGCAGAGGAGCCTGATGTGGGGATCAATCCCAGAACGCCGGGATCACGCCCTGGGCCGAAGGCAGATGCCCAATGACTGAACCACCCAGGCGCCCCAGCTTATAATGTAATCTTGGGTGCAGTTTATTTGTGGTGACTTCAGGGAAGAAAAAGGAAATGAATCTAACATGCAACTTCATTGTACATAACTTCTATTCAAATTATTGATACATCACAAATAGCAAGGATTCTTTTCCCCTCGCATTTAAGTCTATTCTTAAGTAAACTACAAAGTCATATTATCATATGGTACTGGGCAGAAGCAGATTAATCATTTCCTTTTCCAATAATGAAAAAGGTCACTTCAAAACACCCCAAAAATATTGGACAGGAAAAAACCCTAATATTTAGTTTACAATTTCAAATTTCTTTCAGTGTATGAAACTTATAAGCTTGCTGTGATTAAGCTAATATTACTTAAATTCATTTATTAATAAATATATTTTTACTTATATAAGAAAGTTCATTTAGAAAAAGGACAAAAGGAAAAATCCGAGCATCTGGCTTTCAGAAAATACAGATTGCTCAAACACAGCATCTTCGTTCCCCGTGGGGTGCCAGCCATCCCCCTCCCAACACCCTTGAACAGTGGTCCTCTGCTTCTCCATTTTTCTATTCCACCACTGCTTATGACAGAAAAAATTTCTAGCACCTTTATCATCTGTGGTAAAGTAAATTGTTGAAATCTGAGTTGCTGCCCGCTTGCTGGTAAACACAGAAAAGAGCTGAAATCTGTGCTTGGGAAGAGTCTTTCATCATTTGGTTGATAGTTCTTTTCTGCCTGTAGCAATGCTGTTTTGTTTTTTCTTGTTTTTAAGCTTCTTTGATTTTTGCTACATATTTTGACATTTGACTAATAGAAAAATGTTTGCTTCTTTTCTTAGTCATATTATGTCAAGTGATTCATTTCTTCTCTGCCTTTTTTTTTTTTTTGTAACCTCAGGCATTCTTCATGGTGCCTCTAAATTTATCACGCAGCTGTTAAAAAAATCCCCACCAGAATCTGAGCATGTGCCCTTTTACAGTGTTATGAAACATGCCCATTTAAAAATATTTCATTAATACTTTAATGTATGTAGACTATGTAACCACATCTCTGAATCCATTGCCTATCCTAGGAATCAGATCAGCTACATGAAAGACTTGTCTTGCTGTAATGGTTTTCTAATGACTTGGATTATCTCCACCACCCCCTTCCTTTTTTTTTTTTTTTTTGATGCTCTAATAATTTTCTCCCTGTTCCATAGTAACTTCCTAGTCATTTATTCAGTTTTCATTCATTTATTTGTTCAATCAGCATTTGTTGACCTCTGCTTATTTGTCATACTCTAGGATAAACATTGGAACCATAGTATGAATAAGACATGGTCACCACATTCAAGTAGCCCACATATCCTGAGGCACATCCTTGTTCAAAAAGAAGAAACTGATGTTAAAGGTAAGAAAAATGGCAGTGTTAACATCTTTCTCGGACATAAACATAACTGAAAAAATAAAACTGTAATATAGACAAGTTTGGAAAGAAAAGGAACTTAAGATTGAGAGCAAACATTTGGATTTAAATGCAGGGCTTTCTAGAATCCACTCAGGTTGAATGACAAGGGTTTCCGGTGACATTCTTGCAATAGTCTGCTGCCAAGTTCTGTATATTGATAGTGTCTGGAGCTCACCAAGTAGAGGTGGAGGGGTTTGGGGTGGAGAGCGAAAGAGGAAATTAAAAAAAGAAAGGGAGCAAAACTTTGAATACCTAGAAATTGGGACCTCTGCCCAACTTGACATTATTCTTTATGTCTCAGCTTTTGTTTCCACTCTACACCCTGTTCATATTTGAACTTATTCTTTCTTGGGTTTAAGTATAGTCTATAGCTCCTAAATTTATTTTCCTGGCCTAGTACTCTTATTTCATACCCATATATCCAACTGCCTTGATGCCACCATCAGGCATGTCATAGGTACTGACTCAAATGAGGCCCATTTAGAGCTTCAATCTCAATCTAGTGCTCCTAGATCACAATCCCATTTACCTATTCACCTGGTTTTCAAGGCAGAAATCTGTTTTTTGTTTCTATTTCTTGATATTTCCCTGTCCTTCAATGTTCACATCTAATCCAGTATCAAGTACTGTTCATTTTGACTCTGTCATAAATTTTGTATCTTTTCCCATTGTTCTTCATCTGCACAATCAGTGTGAGGCCTCTCTGCTTGGATTCTGGCCATTTTTCAAAGCATTTTCTATACTGCCATCCAAAGAGATCTCTTTTTTTTATTCAGAGCTGATGATGTTACTTTGACTTAAACTTCTTGACTGTTGATTCTTCAACAGCTTCCCATTATATTAAAATTCAAAATCCTTGGGGGCACCTGGGTGGCTCAGTCCTTAAGCATTAAGCGTCTGCCTTCGGCTCAGGGCGTGATCCCAGCATTATGGGATCGAGCCCCGCATCAGGCTCCTCCACTGGGAGCCTGCTTCCTCCTCTCCCACCCTCCCTGCTTGTGTTCCCTCTCTCTCTGGCTGTCTGTCAAATAAATAAATAAAATCTTTTAAAAAATAAATAAATAAATAAAATCTTTTTTAAAATAAATAAATAAATTAATTAATTAATTTAAAAAATTCAAAATCCTTAACATGATCTAAAGGATCCTACATGATCTAGCTCTTGCCTCTCTCTCCAGACATGTCTTGAGCCAATCCCTCTCTTGTTTGCTTCTCTTCACAGTGGATGTCTTTTAAGACCTTTGGAAGGATAGGCTCTTCACTAACTCTAGAATCTTCACACATGATCTTCCTTCTACCTGAAATGCCTCCTTCTCCCACCATTTGCCCTTACATTGCCTTTTAATTATCTTTATATATCTCTTCATAAAATGAAAAGCCTACCTTGAATCCTCCTGTAATAAATACTGCATGTTTTATCCAGATCCCTTTTTCAGAGGTGAGATAAACTACTATTGCCTATCGGTTGATATCAGCTATCAGCTGCTCACCGTTGCATCTTTCACCAGAAATGGTCATCCACAGACGACTATACCATGTCTGAGGCAAGAATAAAAATGTCTTGCTCCTTGCTTCAATTGAACTCCAAATGTTCAACAAGGATTGACTGTATTATGTTACACAATGAACATCTCTTTCTAGCCAGTCCTGTCTTCCCCACTTCTTTACAGGTAGAACTCTTCCCAGTAAACTTGTAGAATATATTTTTTCCCCTCAGAATCTATTTCTAGGAAATCCAACCTATAATAGTATCAAGAATGATGCTAAGAAGCAACTATAAGGTAAAATATTAGAGCTGGACTGCCAAGTGTCTAGGTGACAATGAGGGCACCATCAGTGAAGTTAGGAGATGGATGGGATACCAGTGGCTCAGTCATTAATCCCCAATTTAATGCAAAATGCAAAAGCTACAGGACCTCATCAGCTGCATAAAAAAAAAAAATACCCTAATTTCACACAGTAGAAGGAAGACAGAACAGAGGAACACATACATGACCTTATCTTAAGAATAACAGAATTTCAGACAAGACTGCATTGTTAGTCCAGCATATCTTCTGTGCCAAAGTCACAGCCCAAATAGGAAAAGAGAAGGACCCTAAGATATGGAATGAGGACTTGTAGATAAAGGCTATTGAGAACTCTGAATTCCCAAACTCCCAGAAGCTGTTGGGCCTGCAAAACTGACTCTATACCCTCTGTATTAGAATTTAGTGGTTTCCCTTGCATGAAGATTATGGAGGAGCCTTATAAGTAAAGCAGTAAAGCAGGTGTCTTACAAGACAATGCTTACCTCTTCAATGATCTACTCCCATCTACCATCCTGGCAACCATTTTAAAACCATATCACTAAAAATACTGTAAAATCTCAGCATAGCCTGAATAGGAAGGAGATGAGTCTGTCAAGGAAGGAGAAGGCCTCTTCACTAAAGAAATTCCAGGATCTGGCTGATACATACCAGCAGGAGCAGGGCAAGAATGTATGGAACTGGCTTCTCAGATACATTGAGGGAAGCAGACATAAATCTGATAAGGAAAAGTTTATTGATATGGGATACATTTCTGTAGTATATTTAAAATTCTGTCAAGAACCCAAGGAGACAGTAGTAATATGTGGCTAAAATAACTCTTGGAAACTTGCAAAAACTGATGGTCTACCTTAAGTGAAGTATAAATGCCAGAAATGCTGTAAGTTAGGGGAGGAAGGGTTCAAAAGACTCAGAGAGGTAAACATTCTAGAATGAATGTACTACCTAAGTCTGGAAAACCTACCAGTTGAATATGTTCCATGGAAGGGCCTGGGGAAAATCCCATTTACTAAATGGGTAAGGGATGCCCAGCAAAAGGAGCACCATCACCATTACGTTCAGTAGAACATGTCTTCTATAGGCAATGACTAATGAGAGGAGATTCTTGTAGAGATCTAGGCTTCGGGATGGCCGTGGGGTCATGGGATGATAGAATAGGAAGCCAGGTGGTAGCTCTTAACTGTTAGAAACAAAACAGGTACAGTTTTCACAATGAGCAACACAACGAGGTTGTAGAACAGGGCCAATCTGCTAACAGAGAGGTTTGGAGAGGATTAATAAAACATAGTATTACTGTAGACAAGATAGGCAGTGAAGAAGTATATTTCTTAATAATACAATGAAAATTGAGGGTAGAAACATGTGAATGGACTTATGAGAGAGGGCACAGAGTATGAAGATCTCTGTATTACACATTAATGCCACTTACCAGGATAAACCCCAGAGAGAAACTAAGTAGCAAAGTAGAGAGAATGACTAAAATGTAAAGTCAGTCAGTCACTGTCATTGGTCACCTCAGTGCTGGGTCAAAGGGATCATAAATGTAGTTGCCATGATGGCAGGAATCGAGGTTATTCACAGGCCATCACTCCCCAAGACTGTTCTAGGTACAATTNCTGCTGAATGTCTAACTAGCCAACAACAGATACCAATGCTGAGCCTCTGATATGATTCAAGCCTCTGATATGATCCCAGCCTCAAGAAGACCAGCCAACCACTTGGTAGAAAGTTGATTGCATTGGATTTCTCCCATGTGGAAAGACCGGTATGTCAGAAGACATGTTCTGATTATACATATGCTTTTCCTACACACAAGGCCTTGGCCATCCTGCATGTCTGACGACATATAGAAACATGTATTATCACAGCATCCCACATGACTATGCCTCAAAAAAAGGGACCAACTTTATAGCAATGGAAGTGTGGCAATGGGCACATGACCACAGGCCATGTATAAAACCACCTGAAAACTACTGACCTGATGAATAGCAGAATGGGTCTCTTAAATATGTACCTAATTATATTCATCGATTTGGTTTTGAAAGTTGCACCAAGAAAATATCAAGAAAAACAGGTAATCACCATTTTGGCAGGCATCTTGCCAAGGGATCCACCCTGATCTTAAAGCTGCAAAACAAGGATGAATGCATTCTGTGCTCAGGTGCTTCAGTAGGGCATTCCATTGCTTCTATAACCAGTTTTAAATACAATGAACAAATGTAGTCATTGTCTAAGAATAGCATGGTAACCAGGGATCCTTCAGGGATAACAGTCTCAGTCACTCCACCAGGCAAACCACCCAACAAGCACAAGAGGTAGCTGAGAATGATCTGGGATATGTAGTAGAGGAGGGTGAAGAGTATCAGTTACTACTAAGAGCTCACATGCAGCAATAGGGATTACAGTTGATCCTATAACACTTTCCTTGTAAGTTTACCAGGAAAGAAGGTCAACAGGAATCCTGGAGGAGCTGTTCCCAGACAGGGAAAACTTACTAGAAGATGCCCGTGGATCTGTATCACTTAGTGGTAGATTATAATCAATTATATGGCACTTCACTTAGATACCCTCTTTAGGACTAACACAACACCCTCGGCTATTGGAAATATGGGCTGCCGAGAGCTCTCTGCTACAACCTTCACTATGGATTTCCCTCAGGTGCAGCAGTGAGTGCTTTGCCCACGGTTATCAACTTTTTGGGGGCAACCTGTGGCCAATGGGTACGTAATATGAAGATGCAAATCTCTATCCCCTTGCCTCAATTTGGGACAGATTTAAATGGCCATCAAAGCAACAAGACTTCCCAGAGAGTCAGCTAAGACTTCAGGTGCAACCACATTGTGGCCCACCTTCTCCCTCAACTCAATCCTGTTAGCCCAGGTTTCTACAAGTCTCCTGAGAGCACTCAGCAGTAAGTGCTGAGTGCTTCTTTGTGATGCTCACCTTCTGGAACCAGGATATTTAATCTAAAATGTTCCACCATGTGACATTTAGACTCTCATCACATTTTTGGTTTTCTTTCAGAGCAATTAATATCACTCATAATTATACACTTGTATAAGTATTTCTATCTCAACTACTAACATGATTGAGAACAAGACCCATAGTCCTTTGTTGGTCCCTGTTTCCCTTTGCATGTGGCACATAACTCATACTTATTAAATAGTTCTTATTTTTTTATTGCTCAAACTAGATAATGTGATCTGTTTTTTCAATTCCTTTCTTAGTAATACATTCACCTTCCTCTCTAATGAGTTTTTTAGTCACTGGTAGAGAAAAACTTCAAGCATGAGTAAATGTAGTTGTTTGCCTTCTCCCGGATGCTAAATTCTTCTGGAGAAAATAGCACCAACTTGCAGATCCTGACATGATCTGTAGCCCCATCTTGTTCCTCAACATAACTTACGTTTCATATTCCCTTAAATGGCTGCTTTCCCTTTGCCACAAACAGCTAATTCAGACTTCTCTAATCTCCTGTATCTTTGCAGAGGACTTTAGCTGCTTCATGCTATATACATTTGCAAAACATATAAACCTATGCTTCTGTCTATACCTACTTTCTTGGTGGCAAAGTCAACTATGAGCACTTTTGGTCTAAGCTTATTGGCACTGTTCATACACGTCCCATTTGGCAAGCACATATTCTTGCTCCAGCCCTTCACAGATAAGTTTTTTGTTTCGTTGGTTTTGTTTTTGTTTTTGTTTTTAAGTGGGATCCAGGCCCAGTGTGGAGTCCAACATGGGGCTTGAACTCATGACCCTGAATGAGATTGAGACCTGAGCTGAGATCAAGAGTCAGATGCTTAACCGACAGAGCCACCCACGCACCCCCACAGATAAGTTTCTTTTTTTCCTCACAGACAAGCTTTTTTTTTTTTTTTAAGATTTTTTATTTATTTACTAGAGAGAGAAAGAAAGCAGGAGCAGTGGGAGAGGCAGAGGGAGAGGGAGAAGCAGACTCCCCGCTGAGCCAGAGCCCAGGGCTTGATCCCAGGACCCTGAGATCATGAACTGAGCCCAAGTTGGATGCTTAACCAATTGAGTCAGGTGCCCCCAGACAAGCTTCTTAAAGAGTTGTTACATTACTATTTCTACTTCTTCACCTTCTATTGTTTCCCCAGTCAAATTCAGCTTGCTTTATGGAATCCATAGTTTCACTGAAATTACTTATACCAAGATTGCCGAGAATCTCATTGGTAATAAATCCAACAGAATTTTTTCAATCATCAGATCCCAAAGCCTTAAAAAAAAAAAAAACACACACACACAAAAAAACCCCCACGATAGTTGTCCTGTCTCCTGAAATGCCTCCTTTCTTGGCTTTCACAACACCTTCTTATTTTGTATTCTTCCCATCACTGTTCAAAATGGTTGTCAGGCAACGGTGTCAACTCCCTGTCTTCTGGGACGCCCATGTTGTTGGAGTTTTCCTGAGTCCTTGGCTCTCTTTCAGTGTTTTATAATGCTCAGAGGAGAACCCCATTCAGTTCCTTGGCCTCTTCTACTCCATCCAGAACTAGCACAAATCTCTATTTGGAATGTCAAATTCTACTCCATTCCATACTCCCCTCACTGCCACCCCACAATTCTAAACCTGAGTTCATTCTCTTTTTCATTCTTCCTGCACTGTCATATCAACATTCCATTCACTCAAGCAACACAAACCACAAACTTGGGAATCATTCTCAACTATTTTTCACCTTTCCTGCCTGCAGTTCACCACACAACTACCAGATAGAGCTTTTTGAAATTGTAGCCAATTATGTCAGCCCCTCACTTAAATGCCCTCCTTTATCTACAATACCCAAGTAAAAGCTCCATTTTGTTTGCTTCATTTGGCCTTTCAGGTGCTAAACTCCTCTCTCACCAGAAATACTTTATTTTTTTTTAAGATTTTATTTTTAAATAATCTCTACACCCAATGCAGGGATCAAACTTACAAACTCAAGATCAAGAGTCACATGCTCTACCAACTGAGCCAGAGAGGCACCCCAGAAATATTTTATTTTATTTTATTTTATTTCATTTTATTTATTTTTTTTAAGATTTTATTTATTTATTTGAGAGAGAGAGAGCTAGAGAGCACAAGCAGGGGGAGGCGCTGAGGGAGAGGGAGAAGCAGACTCCTCCCTGAGCAGGGAGCCCAAAGCAGGGCTTGATCCCAGGACTGTGAGATCATGACCTGCGCAGAAGGCAGATGCTTAACTGACTCAGCCACCCAGGTGCCCCGGAAATATTTTAATCATCACTCCCTATCTTGTCCAGAAAGTTAGGATAATTTCAAAGAATCAAGCTGTCTAAATTTAAATTTGTTGCGTACCATCTATGTGACATGTATTATGAAGCAAGAGAACAAATTTTCCCATCTCATTTTCTTATAATCCATTTGTGTTTGCATAAGAATTGACATCTGACATGTGAAATTCTACAATGGTGCCTAGCAAGTAGGAAACACTCTGCAAATTTTACCTCTATTTAATATTATTAATATTATTAATATTATTATCATTAACAGTGGTAGTACTATCTCATTCTAGACATTACATTTCTTCAGGGAAGGTGCTATGCTAAGCATATAGTAGATGCTAATAAAGTGATTATTGTATGGATAAAAAATGAAAGTTTTACTTTGTAAAAGAAACCTGTGATATTACCTAATATTTTACTACTTTAGGCTCTGAAATAATTACAAAAATAAGCATATTTCAAAGAAGATCCATAAGTATAAACTGAGATTATAGTAGAAAATATTCTGATACATTTATATGAGAAGGGATGGCATGACTACTCCAGACACTTCATATGAAGAGGCTGGAGAGTTATTTTCTAAAATACTCAAAAAGAAAATGAGAAGTTATGCCATACATTTACTGTGCCCATGGCAAAGGAGAAAGCAAGTTTTGCAAAATAAAGCTCAACCAAAGGATGACTTTCAAACCTTCTTATTTAAACCTTCTGGCACAGAATGAAAACTCAACAACTTGACTTATCAAAGACTGCAATCAATAC
Organism: Ursus maritimus; assembly: GCF_017311325.1. Lineage (NCBI taxonomy): Eukaryota > Metazoa > Chordata > Mammalia > Carnivora > Ursidae > Ursus > Ursus maritimus. Next base: position 57,509,385 of record NW_024425563.1, on the reverse strand, counting down.
AGCAAGGCTTAAGAAAGATCGGAATGAACAAGCTGCTCAGCAGACTGAAGGTCATTAGAGTTTGACAGAGCCAGAGCCAGCCACGCCATATGGTTGCTGAAAAATTCACTCATCAGAAAGAGCCATAAAATTGCAGTATATTTCTAGAGGCATAAAACTCCTACTATTAAGGATAAAAAAAATAACCACTCACAGAGAATTTGCCAGGAAGGAAAGTGAATCAAGATCAGAAATCTTCTAAAATGCCGTTGCAGCGTTTGTGCTGTGTATAACCACGCAGCAGACTGGGCAACGCACCCTAGGGGCCACAGAGATAGAGCAATGCACAGGAAGTCCAGGCTGTGTATGAGTTGTCCTTAGACACCAATGCTTCAGTATTACCCACTGCTGACACATGCCCACCCAATGGCCTCTTGACCCAGTATGTGTCCCGATTCAACTGTTGCCATGCATTTCTTTCTTTTCCACTAACTTTTTGGAATGAAGAAAGTATAATTTCTTTTTAATAAAATCATAACCTTTAGGTTTCAAAACATATTTCCAAATCAAAATACATCTGACTCTGAGTTACTGGTGAGATATCTGATCTCTCATATTATAGCTCCCCAGGTCCCAAAGACTGTATATAATCCAGAATATTTAAAGAGGGCCTACTGGAATTTTGGATTTCATTTTCCGTTTGTCAATACACATTGATCAAGTGGGAATGGTCTCCCGAGGGTTAGGACCTCACCAGAGTTAGGAAAGGGCATTTTGCCTAAATTTGCAGCTTCAGTGCCCATGATCTGGTCTTCCTAGGAGTGTCTTAAGGCTATTACCTTTGGGGTTTTGCCACCTCCTCCAAAGCAGCAAGAATCATGAATTAGTAACTAAAATGCAACTTTACTTTTGTTTCCTGCAGCTCCTTCAAATCTTATGTGATAGGAGACTTCTTCCCCATTCTTGATCAAAAAAATGAAACAGGCCCTTGATTTTCTGCTCATTTTTATGTAATTGGTCACTTTATCACAAACACTGTCTTATTTCAGTTATTAGCATAACCAGAACAAGACTTTAATTAAAACTCTTAACTTGCTTAAACATTGATCTCTAGCTTAGATCAGATTTAGGTTGGAGCCTGCAAAACAGGAGCCAGGAGACTGGGAGTTTAAAAACTTCCGTACCCTAATATTCAATGTATCTGAAAGTTCTGGCAACATTTTCAGTGAATGGTAAATCTTTGGCACTGCTGTAACACTCCTTGGACATACTATGTGCATTCAAAAGGAAATTTTAAAACTTACTGAGGATGAATGTAACAAAACCAATTATCACAATTAATCTGTGGCTATTCCCAGAGATACTCTGACATCATCACCTCGAAGGTATTTTTTCTTCTTCTTTTCCTCCTCTTTCTCTAATATCTGATATCAAGTGATTGTATCTGAGTCTTATTCATATAATGCAATGAAGAATCACAAAAGAGGATTCTCTTTATCGCTGGTGAACCATTTGTTTTTCAATTCACACAAGAGGAAGACAAGAACCATTCTGAAACACTTGCCCGGGTCTCAGAGCTGAAGCTTTGATTCCTGCATCTTAACAGGAATTTGGAACTGAAACAAGTATTGGAATGAGGAAGTATATAAAAAATGACTATGCTGTCAATTACTTGAGACTTCAGATAAAATGTAAAGTTGAAAGCCAACAAGCCCAAAAGGTCATGTGGAAAAGGAACTCTACTATACGTGAGAGTATTGTTTTGCTATCTTATACATAAATTATTATAAGAAGGAAAGAAATATTTCAACTGCCAAATGGATAACTAATCATGGCACTTACTTCCCTCAAACATGATGGACATTCATCTAGTTCAATTCAAAATTATTTTTCTTATGCTTCATTGTTTCAGGTTGTCATAGAATTTCAATCTATATATATAGAGAGAGTTCATTAATGGTAAGAAGGTAATTCTGCTGATCAGTCGGACTGGCAATATTGGAGGAAAAGTGGTTCACCGTAAATGTGTAGGACAGAGGTATTTTCTGATAACAGGTAATATAAGTGAGGTCATAATAGTGTTCTCATCCTTTATAACAATTGGAGTGTGTTTGGGTGTCTTCACTGACACATTTTAAAATAGGATGAACAACTTATGAATTCATTTAAAGATGTGGAATTAAGCTGAGGAACAAACATGACAGGAATTCACATTTTAAAAACGATGGAACGAGCTGAGAATGTTTTTTTCTGGAGAACATGGTGTTCAACTGAACATGCAGGCTGAGGAACATGAGTACTATCTTTACATGTTTGAAACCACCGTATAGACAGGAGACATGTGAGAAACAGGAGATAAATGTTTCTCGAAGACCAGAGAAAAATGAGCAAAAGGTAGAGGGAGAGCATGTTTGGATCAAAGATAAAATGGGGTATCTCAGGAGGAAAAGAGCTCTCTGCCATCAGAGGTGCTTTGATACAAGATGTTAGTCATGCACTTGCCTCATTTTTGGGGGGTTCATGAATTTTGGTCCATCACCTTCTACCACATTGGACTCATGGAACAATACTCAAATGGGTTAAAGAGGCAAATATTTTAGGATACCTGTTATCTCTCTACCAGAAGTAGGGGTCTTATATCACCTCCTATTATTGAGACTTAGGCCAAAAAGAGAAAGTATTCAGAATCACAAAACATTTTTGTGTCTTAGACCTTCCAAAATGGATAGCTTCCTAGACTGGGCTCTAAATTAATTCTACAGAATCCTGTATTTCTTTGTTCAATTAATCCATACTATCCATTTTTTGCTTTCAGTTATGAAACTATTCTTTATGGGTTTCATAACTTCAAAATTCATGTGATACATTGACAGACCAAAAGAAACCCCACTTTTCCTTTTCAACATCTACACTGTTGTGATTTATGAACCTCTTTTTATTTGGTTTTCTGTCTTACATTTTTTAAGCCATAGGTGGAAGAATACGAATCCGTTCTTTGAACTATATTGTATATAAATATCTGAACTGAAGTACAATAACGGGTCTGTTGTGCATCACACAGTAGAACCAGTAAGATAAATAATGTAGCTGTATAAAAATACCTTATTATTCATGTTATAAACACTTTTGATTTTACCTAAACATAGCCAAGTGCAGAGTAACCATATTACCCTAGTGTTTTGCATAGCAATCATGAAGCATATAAACTGCATGGGTATTTATTTTCAATATTTTTCTGATCATTAAATGAAGGTTAGAGTTAGTTCATCTTTAAATTCAGAATATTATTCTATACATATGGAGCTATAACATTTTTTCCCATATGGTGTCATATTTATTTCCACAAAGGAAATGTGATGACAGAAATTTTTTTTAAAGTTTCCAAAAAAATGTATTAAAACAACAGTAGATTTCCCATTAAGCAAAGAATTCAGTACCTCATTTTTCAGCCAGTTGAAGGAGCGCCGAGAATGTACTGGCATTGGAAAAGATACTTCTTTCCAGCCAAAACTCTTCAGAGAAGTTCAGTAAGAATAATTTCCATTCAGGAATTCCATCTTTCATATGCCAGGTGTCAGGACTGTCAAATCTTTGGACTGTTTAGTCTTATCAAACCTAACAAAACAATCGCGCATAACCGCTAGGAAACATTCTGTTGCTCTTTTCCATGCGGCATCACTTTTAAGTTCAACTTGGTTTACTAAAAACCAGTTTTGCATTTTTGAACATCTTGTTCAGATTTCTAAAGAGGATTTTTCTTGAAAGTATATCAATATAAAGAGTTATTCAAATATACACATAAAACAAGAGTGATATTCAAATGCTTACATACTGAATGTAAACCATGAGTCATGAAGTTGAAATGATGTTCTTTCTGGGGAAAAAATCAGGGTAGGAACCTTGTAGCCTTATCTTACTGACAGTTCATAGGGAGTCGGATGTGCTGGCTGGGTGTTGCTCTGTGACAAATATTAGAAATTTAGTAGAGAAAGGGGATGTGCAGATTGTCTCCTTATACCAGGAGTCAGTTTCCTGATATGCTGGTTTCCCTTAGAGAGCTTCGAGCTGAAGATATCCTTCCTTTGTTTAGTCCCCATAGCTTATAGTTCTATAGAAGGAATAGGATGGAGAGAATTTCTCAACTCAAGTAATTTAAGTGTCACCTACAATTAATATTATTTGAACCGATTCCTTAGCTTAATAACATCTAAATAATATTTCTTTTAATTTCTCCATCAGTATAGTGGTAAATAAGAAATCAATTATTTTCAAAGGGGGTTGATGTAGTTGTTAAGTGTCTCTAACACAGGATAAAGTGTGATATAGACTGTATTTTTTTCTTCTCTAAGTCAAATTTCCCCTGATTTAGGAGAGAATAATATTAATCAATTCTTTACAGAGCTATCCTGGAATTTTTATGGATGATCTTAACATTTCCTGGATGACATTTAAGAAGAAGATATATATATATATATATATATATATATATATAAAATATGTATATATTGACCAAGTGCCAGACTATAGGCCAAGTGCTCTTGTCCCATCTAACAGTGTTGATTGTTCCTGAGGTCCTCAACAAGTCCTGCCTTTAGCGAAGAGGAAGTCTAAAGCATGACTTGTTTTCTAATTACTGGGTTCACTAGATCTTTTCTGACCATAAATTATAGTTCTAAATTCAAAGATTCTGTTTTAGGTTTAAGACCAAGTCCTTGACCTCTATAGTAGTTTTAGTCAGGTGGGTGCATGTTTATTTGGCTGTGCCTGAGTCCTCCTCTCTCAGTACTGACCTGATACTTCAGTCCCGTCAAGAATGCTTGGTCCTGTTTACATTAACCATGTTTCTTCAGAGACTAGGGTCTGTTCCTAATACTTGCCAATATGTGGCAAGTAGTGCTGACCTCCACAGTATCTAGCCATCAGTCTGTTATTGGCTCTATGATAACAACCATCACTTTGGAATTACAACCAGTAACTAGTGGAATAGAAATGCTCATGACTCTCTATATTCTCAAAGCAGTATGATGCATTTGAACAGCAGCTATTCTATACACCACTTTCCAAAAAGTTGAAAATCACTGATTTTAGAAATTATTAAGGTAATGTGGAAATACAATTTATTATCTTGTCTCCTGAACATGTATAAAATTCTCAAAGTCAGAGAGCTCTTTACATTACTGTATCCCATGCAACCAAACAAGGACCTGGCCTAGATGCCTCTGTCCTACCTTGAACAGGCAAGCCTCATTGTGACATTCTAGTCCTTTCCAGTCTGTTTCCAGAGCTTGATTCTAGCATCTGAGAGCTTCCTTTCAGCACCTTAGAAGCGCTGGGGAAAAAAAGTTTAAATGACATTAGCAGTTGCAAAAGTTGGTGGCAGAACAGAACAAACAGTTAACAAGGAAACTGAAGGAAAGGGAGAGGAAAGAAAGTATGACTCATTACCTCCAAAAAGCATTAAACACATAGAATAAATTAAGGTGACTTAGTGATAGTATAGTATCACATTTAACAAAGAATATTTGGTTAAAAATAGATATTTTAGAGAAAAAGTATATGACCTGAATTATTTTCTTCAAGGTTACTTAATATACTGAAATTACAGCTTTTACCCACATCAGTTCCAAAGGCAATTGATGTTCCCACGGCTGATGCTGCATTGTCATACCCATATCCATTGAATGCAGAATTTTCTTACCTACAGTCAAAAAAGCAGAGAAGAGAGGACAACATAATTCAGGTTACTTTGATCCTTCTGTAGTTTCTATTTAAATTTGTACATTTATAAACTTATAAAAATTTACAAATTTGACACATCCAGTCTTCTCTGTAGCAAATGTTGAAGCAAAAAACAAAGCTTTATGAATAATCATAATGAAATAAAATATGGAGTAAATATTAACCAAATGTGAACGTTAATCTCTGTTCTGCTAAACAAGTAAAATTTGAACAAAAAATGTGAATTATCAATGAGAACAAGTCATTTAAGTAATACAGAAGAAAACAATTGGCAAGAAAAATCTTTTTGTACTTTTTTAGAGACTGCATTTAGTCCACTTTGGTAATAGGTAGTATGTCTTCCTAGTCACCAAATATAATGATCATCTAGCAGATGCAAGAGGCATTATTTTTGGCATATGCCAAAATTTCATAAATTAATACATGAAAGGTTCATAAAACAATTTCTAAGTGATAATTTTTATATGGTGATGTATAAAAATTCTTGTCCCTTAGAGAGTTCAGCATTATATTTACCTTTCTGGAATAAATATTCTTGAAATTTCAATGTACTTATTGGATTTTAGAAGAATATTAAAAGTAAAAGCCAGTAATTAGAGGTTTATAAAACTATGAAGAAATGCATTTTTTAGAAAACGTATGTAAATAGTTAATATGGAATTGAAAGCATTCCTCTGGAACATAGCAAGAAGTGGTTAATATCAGTAAACTTCTTAGCAACAGGTTTTCATGGACTCTCGGTTGTACCTATGTTTTTATCTCTTGTCTAAAATCTACAGCTTTACACTGAATCATTTTAGTTGAAGTCTCCATAGAGATTGAAATGTGGCCGTGTGAAAGGGTATGTATGAAGCACCTTCTAAAATGGGTGTTGTTAACATGATTTCTGTTTCCATATTTATTTTACTCATACCTCTACTCTTCTTATTTTTTAGACATATTTTCCTTCAAACTTTGACCTGCATGTCCTGAGGTAGTTCTCCCTATTTCCTGACACTTCCAAACGCAAAACTCTCTCACTCATTACATCTAGTGCGGGTCATGGTTTCTTGTCATAAGAAGGTGTGCCATGAAATTCAATCCATTGCCACTCAACATAACATCTTTCTAATCTCTGGTGATGGTCAGAGGTCAAGGTGGCATATAATACTGTCACCCACATCACAGTGAAACACAAAGGATGAATATTCATATTTCAGTGCATAAAAAGATGACTGCCGGTGTCTGAATACACATGACCACAAAGTTGTTAGTAATGTATGTGAGAATCTTCAAGTCTTCCGTCTCTTTCAGCTAATGTACCTCTAGTAAATTATTTTCCATGTGTAATTTTAAAGTACCTTTATGATTTAAACATAAAACTTTGAAGGAAACATCATAAATGTAACTCATGAGAATTCACAATAGTAACCAGAAGATATTTTCAGCAAGTTGGAAACTATTTTATTAAAAGTTCGCAAAAAGATAGCAGTTGAGTAATCTTTTAAAATTAATGTTGAATTATTTTAAAGTGTTTAAAATTATTTTCTTCTTTATTTCTAAATTTCTCATGGCACCTATACAGAATCACATTTAAAGATTCAGAACATTCCATAAATATATCTTATTTACATATATTGTATAACTATATGTGCGATAAGTGTGTGTAAATACACTATATATGTATATATGTGTATATACATATATACTTTGGAGAATATTTTTTTCTGTGTATTACTCCATTCTGCTTGGACTTCCAATTCGAAAAGGTTTGAATAAGAGTCTGCTTTTAATAAGATTATAAGTAGTTTATTTGTTAGAATCTAACAAAATACTCATTTTCTGTATGTACAGTCTCCCTAATGATAATTTTCATTTTTTTAGCTAGCTTCTCTTCTATAAACGATCATCCCAGATGGCATTCCATTGTTTCAGAACTGATGCCACTCACCTTCTTTTAGGAAAAGATTGTATTTCATAGGAAGTCTGGGCAGTGTTTTTCTGCAAGAAGGGAGAGAGGGTGTAGCTTGAGGAACAATATTAGGCCTTGTATTTGAATTGTTCTTCTCTGAATTACTTCCTAAAATCTGATGTAAGCAAATAACTCTTCCAAGTCTTTAAGAACTGCTTTACAACAGGAAGTATCTCAACAATTTGCTGAAAATATTTGCATCTGGTGGCTCAGGAAGTGAGGATCTGAAATGATTATTATCTCTTTTTCCTTAAAGAAACCTGTCATAGTTGTTGTGTCATCCAACATGGGTTTGTAGCTGGGCTGAGAAACACACATTCTTGAAAAGAAACATTGTTTTCCCCCTCCTACAATATATATTTTTTAATGAATTAAATGTAAAGGTCACAGGGAATAAGAAAAGACCTTTATTTTATTTACTATGGTCATCTCTGCCTAGCTCAAGACCTGACACAAATGCTTGATAAATATTTACTAGATAAACAAATGAAAGCTGTTTATGATCTCCACTGCTGACTGGCACTCTCTGAGGAAATGAAAGGACCCTGAGCTCTCATGGATTACTGCATCATCCTAGCCTTTCTTAGCTATATATAAGAACATCACAGGATCAGTTTACTCTTCCAGGAGATAAGGCTTAAGAATTGCCTGGATTGGTAACTGGGAAACACAGATATGGACATAAAAGCTATGTAAAAATTAGGAGCAAAAAAAAAAAAATTACACAAGATAGAAACAGGCAAGAGATATTTATTACAGTCCAGATTATCACTATCATCTGGCTAAATAAAAAAGATGGTCTAGGTATCTAGATCTCTTTCAAGTTCTATATTCTATCATTATATGACCATTTTGTCCAAATACACATTATGTTTACTTATATCCTTATATTCGCAGATTGTTCTCATACTAACAATAAACAGACCTGGATGGGATAGATTCAGAACTCACTCAGGCAGCTCAGGAACGTAAAAACTAAAGGGTCCCAGGATCTTCTTTAGTTCTGCCTTTGGCATTTCTTTCTCCTGATTATGTAACACTTACTTCAGGTTTAGCTTAACATTCTTTTTGTGAATTCTTCATCATCTGAGATTCTGCAAGGTATGAATTTTTTTTTAAAGTCCTTATTAACCTCATTTTCAAGGAACAGACTTTGTGGTTATAGTAGGAATAAGCATATGAAAAGACGTTCAAGATCATTAGTCATTACGAACACACAAATTAAAACCATAATGAGACATCATTACACACCTTTTAGAATGTCTAAAATCAAAACAACTAGCAATACCAAATGTGGTGAGCATGCTGAGCTCCTGAAACTCTCAAATCCTGCCGGCAGGCTTACTAAATGCCTCAGCCATTTCCAAGCTGGAGAAGATATTGAGGGTTTCTTTTAAATTCAACATATATCTATACGACCAAGCACTCTTAGATATCTACCTAGAATAAATAAAAAGAATGTTGGTGAACAAATTTAAAAGTACTAAGAGAAAATAGAAGACTACCATTAGAACACTAGAGTAAAAATTGCCACAGACAAGATCCACAGATGGATAGTAAGATAGGTGGGCAAAAGTTTAAGCTGAAAGAAAATATTTGCATATTATTCCTCCACGGTATTCAGTGTACAACAGGAAAAAAAAAATTAGTACGTTTAGAGTGGAAAACTTTAGCAGACACTACCATAGCTGAGTGATTAAGTTTAACATCACCAGTCATATATATCAACCCCATATCCTCCCTGATATGATGTGCTGAAAAGGACACATCACTTCTGTGATATTCTTTTCATTAATTCACAACTTCAATCTAATTGTGAGAAAACATTATTGAAACCTAAGTTGAAGAACCTTCTACAAAATAGCTGAAAAGTACTCTTCAAATGTGTCAAGATCATAAAAGACAAGAAAAGACTGAGGACTCATAGATTAGAGGAGATTGCATAGGCATGCACATGCAATGTGGAATCCTGGATTAGATCTGGAACAGAAAAAGAACATTAATCAAAGAATTGGTAAAATGTGAATCAGGCTTATACTTTGGTTAATAAAATTGTACCAAGGTTGATTTCTTCGTTTTTAATAAATGTTTTGTAGTTACATAAGATGCTGGGTGAAGGGTAAATGGAACCCACTGAACTATTTTTTGCAACTATTTTATAAGTATAAAATTATATCAATATTAAAAAAGTCAAATTTCTTGATCATTTAATCAGTAATAAGTTATCAATGCTATTCATTCCATGCTGCCAATTTGAGAGTTTTTATTATTTAGGATATTTCCTAATTTTCCTCTATGTTTTTTGTGATTATAGAGAAAAATGGAAATATCTCAGGCATCATGGATATAATTTTTTAATAGTTAAGACTGACTAAATTGTTGTATCAAAAAGGCACCAAAGATTCAGTGGCTGAAAAACTATAGTTTCTCTACCCCAAAAAGCTTCCATGGTATCAGGCAACTTTGGTCCACAGAGCGATTCAGAGATCCAGGTTTCATAGCTATATTTTCCTACCATCCTTTAAGGTGTCTTTCTTATGTGTGATATATCACCATGTCCAAGTTCGAACTGGTGGGCAGTAAAAAGAAAAACTCAGGAAGCACAACCTGTAATTAAGAAACTGTCCTGGAAGTGGCAGATGTCACTTTCACTCACATAAACTAAGACATTTGGCCACATCTAACCATAAGGAAGTCTGGGAACTGTACCAACTACAATTCTATTGCTGTGGAAGAAGAGAAGAAAGGGTTTGCTCATTGGCCACCAATCTCTAATATAAGAATAAAGTCTTTTTAAGAGATTCCCAATTTAATGATTATTTATAATATTGAAGAACTTCATACATACGAAAGAATCTTTAAGAAATATGGATCATGTTATAAATATTGATGATAATAACTGACATTTAAATAGTAGGTTATACTTTACAAATGATTTTCCTGTAGAACATCACATTTAATTCTGTGAAACAAATAATCCCAATGTACGTAAGAAGAAATTAAAGCAGAGAGATAAAATATCTAATGGTAGTGCAAGGGTACAATTTTAGATTTTCTGACTCAACATGGGCATTTTCTTTATTGATTGTTTATGGCTACCCTCAGTTTAATTGTCAAGAATGGTTTAAAAACTGGAAAATAAACTCTCACTTCAATACCATTAAAATCACATTGTTAGAAAATTGTATACTCTTGTTTTCAGAGGATTAGGAGTTGAAGAATGAGTCAAACTCTCCTTCTGAACATGACTTAACCATATTTGTTCAGTTTTTAATGACTGAATGTTTCATTTAGACCAAAGAACCACCAATTCCAGGCCCTGGGTAAAAGCCAGACCTCGACGTCTCCTATTATTCCAAGAGTACATTTCCAAATATTTTATTTCCTTAATTTGTCTCATGTGCTAGTTTTGTCCCAGGCAGGTCTCATTCAACTCCAAGTTCAAACAAGAGCCTTCAGTCTCACAATCTCTCATCTCTCGCCCAATTTGTTTTGGCTGATCGCCTCCCACTGTGACCACACTATTTCTCTCACTTGCACAGTTGATGCCATATGTCACTGCTGTTTGCAAGGGAGTACTTGAAAGGGTAGGTTCATTTGTAGGGAGCAGGGTTAAAGGACAGAACTCGCAATGAGGAACTCCATAATCCATGACATTCCATTATTGACTCCATGACATTCCATTATCGACTCCCTGACTGTGGAGTGATAACCTAAACGTCCTACACATCACGAGATCTTAAAAAGAATCCCAGTCCTTCCTTCCTATCCATACAAGATTGGGTGTCAATTTTGTAACAAGGCTGCCAAAATGCTAATCTGATTTTTCACCAATGGAAGTTTAGGTGTCTAAATGGGAGAGCTCATGTATGACTTTGTTCTTTAAGAGTCAAAGCATTCCAGATACTTTATAGCCTAAAGTCTCGGTTTCATTCCTTAAGAGGACTATTCTTGCCTGGAGAGTCACTGGAGAGGTAAAGGGTCTCAAAGATATTACAAACGAAATAACAAGGAGGCATACTAAGACTAGAGAAGAAAAAAACGCCATTTGAAGAGTTGTCTTCAAATATCTCAAGGGCAGCCCTGAATTCAGCAATCTTCAATGAGGCATCATTTTGCTTTACCTAGTAGGGAGAATCAGACTTTGATAATTATTAGGAATCAGATAGCAGCCCAACATGAAGAAAAATAGGTGTAAATATAAAAAGTGGCTTAGGAAAAAAAATGGGTATCTCCGCAAGTGAGCTAGTTTCTCATCCCTTGGAAGGCTTCAAGCAGGAGAGCAGCAGTCTGAGAGACTGTGGTTGGGAGTAAATGCTGAGTCACACTGCCTGAGGCTGCAATATTGGACACAGTGTTCTTTAGTTTTCTTTCAATATAAGTGGAATAATAATACCACCTATTTTATATTGGTTTATGGTAATTACTTTAAACACAAAACACTGAGATGAATTTTTAGCATAAGCTAAATGCTCAATAAATATCTGTAAATATTTTTGAAAAGCCAGAGCTGGAGAAAAATCTGATGAAAATGTGAAAAAGAAATTAAGAAAAAAAAAATAGAGGGGATTGAAGAATTGCACTGAGGGTTCTAACAGACCTGTAAACTCCCTTTAAAACTCTGTATACAATCTGCTCTCCTTATTATCATTATTCAATTGCAAAGTATTACAGGACAGACAATGTTCTAAGAGTATACCAATCTGAAGTCAGGGAACATGAAGTAGTGCACCATTTTACAACCAATGTGCCATGGCTTATTAGTGGTCCATGAGTACATTACAGATAGAGTTATAAGAGATAACACAATTTAAATCAGTTTCATAGCCACTTGAAAAATGTATCAGTTGAAATTATTGCATGTAGCCATTTCAAGCATTAAAAGTGATGCAAAAAAATTATGTTGATTTAGCAAGTTTAAGTTACTCATTAAAACTTTCGAAAATGTCGATTTAGACTTTATGCCTTCAGGTTTTTTATTACTATTAAATAACATAAAGAAAATATATTAGTGTTTCTCATCACTTCCAGGTAATGTATGCCGATTAAACATAATGATTTTCTACATGTGCCATGATGTTAAAATATTTGAGAGGTACTAGATTCTATGCTCTTTTCGATCTTTCATGGTATTGGCTGTGACCTCCTGTTGTGCAGAAAGAATTTACTCAATAGGTGGAAATGTTCCAAAATGCAAGTTTGTTCTTCTGTTCTTATAACTCAATGATATTCAACTCCACACAAGTATATATTTATGTATAACTGTGGATCGCTTTTTAAGTGAGTTATTGTGCTTTACTGAATGTAATTTTATAAATGAAAATTAATGCATCCCTGGTATTTACTGGTTTTTTTCCTGCTCTGAAGTCTGGATCCCAGACAACATTTAGCAGTGTTGCAAAGCTGCTGTTATGTGGTACTCACATACATCATTAGAAATTTGGCAGTGTTTAAGAAGGCAAAACATCATCTGTGTCAGTCCTGAGTTGGATATATTTTTCAATTGCTTTCCTTGCTTTTTAATAAATTCTATTTTTAAACCATCCTGAATAAATTTTGCTTAGATTGTGACAGTTTGTTTTAGTCATATATGTTCCTCTTTTCCCTACCAATATGAAAGTGTAAGCCGGAGGTTTAAGAGGATTTTGAGCACCTGAATGTATTATTATCAAAATAATTAGGGAGCCAATAGTAAATTGAAAGAATACCAAAATTTGAGTCAGAATAACTGACTCTTCAAGTACATTAGGCAATTTAAGTAGCCCCCATTGGATTGATTTTCTCAATAGTAAAAAGAGAATGATAATATCCTTATTATCAATCGGTTGTAAACAAAGAGAGAAATGAAGAATTTTTTACTATAGAAGCTTGGCAATGTGAGTTGTAGCTATGTCCAAAAGTTTTTAATGATCAGTTTAGTCTTAATACTATAATCCTGGATTCAAAAAGGAGCTACCAAACAGAAGCAGTGGTAAAAATCTCCAATAAAAACACATGACATGAAACAGCTCTCCTTGAATCATTTTCTCCCAGAATACCCACTGACAATTGGCTAGCTGTGATGCAGGCATTTATTATAAATACATTCAGGCAAAGGGTATAATGGCTGGAGAGCTGCAACATGGCTGAGAAAGTTTATTTAATCATTTTAACAGTCATCTTGGGTTTACTGCTTAAGTTATTTGATTAACTGCAGAAGTCTGTTAAGATAAATGTAAATAAAATCTAATGGAATCAGTCAAAGCCAAAGGGGGAAAAAGTTAACGAAAGGCAAATAACACATCAACTGTGAAAAGGGAAGGCATGCAAATTAATTCCTAGATACATATCTTACATTGTGATTGACAGAACACTTTAATATGCAACGTGAAACCACAGAGATGATCAGAAATTAAAAAAACACTTAGCAGGCATTGATGGATATAAACTTAGACACAGATGTACATCGAATATAGTGCAAAACTGAAAACAACAGAACTAAAGTCACAGCATAGGCATGGTTCTTTTAGATACCGCCAGAAAACTGGATGGGTTGACAGATGCAGTAAATGTCTATGACCAAAACGTTAGCACCCCTATTGGTCACAATATTCCCGGAACTTGGAGGCAGAGATCAATGAATTCTTTGAGAATGGTGAAGACTTCGGGTTACTTGATTAGATTCAGAAGCAACACAGATAAGGTCTTCCACAGCAAAATTTTAGATTTTATTCCTTGCTAAATAGTACCCATCAACCCTCCCAAATGAATTTAAAAAGGAGGAAAAGCAACATTATGTGACTGGCAGCTTCAAATATGTCAAGGAACATTTATTATTCTTTCTTACTAGGACTGTTTCTTCTGGTGGGCACTAGGACAGCCATACAGGCAGATCTGTGAGGAAGAGCACATAGTTAAGGGAAGGTTTCTAAGACTACTCAGAGGGGGCTGATTTTCTATTGTTAAAGAAAATTGGAAAGAAAAGAAAAGAAAAAAAGGAAAAAAAAAGAAAGAGAGGGAGGCAGGGAGGGAGGGAAGGAGGAAGGAAGAAAGAAAGAAAAGTCTATCTTTAAAAAGTCTCTATCATTAACTTCAGTTTACCTATTCCTAGGAAACAGTCAAGCTGCTTGACTTTTTCTTGAGATAGAGAATAGTCTGAAATTTTATGTACAGTAAGGTTACAAAATGAAGCAGAGAAGGTTATAGAACCACTGATTAGAGAAAAATAACTTTCATTTTATTTCTTATGTTCATTGTATACAGTGTTTAAAAAGAGCAGAATCCATCACATAGTGTCAGATAAGTAAATAAGAATACATTATGACCAAAGGATCCCAAAGATCATGGATGACACTTACATGGGCCCCTTGTGCTTTGGAATATATACTAAATCACAGCCTGTAGCTGATTAATTGGCAATTTTCACTGGGTTAACCAGAAATCTAAAACTGCGACTCAAAAGGGCTTCCAATATTCTATTTAAAAATATTTTTAAAATTTAAAGAAAAAAATCCCAATGTTTTAACCATAAATAAGCTTCTTATGGAGGATGAAATGTGGTAGAGAATCAATGTATTCAAAGCTATGGGGCTGGATGCCATGTTGAGATTTCAACTTCTTTTCTCTTTTCCTTGTCAAACAGGTAAACTGCTCTACATGTGATCCTTCCAGGAAAGACATGAGACAGGGCAGAAAAAAGGAAGGAGCCACAAGTATTTGTAGACATTTTCCCCAAATAGTTAAGCTCCTGGGAGAACCTAGAGGATTTTATGATAAAACCAAAGCTTCCTTGGTTTCATGGGCATAAGTTTCTGACCACAAAGGCAGAAGGATTATCTCTAGACTAGGAAGATATGCCCTAGGCTATGAATAAGAGATGGATGGAACGACATCTTATTCTTTAGCAGTTCTTCTGTGGAACTGACAGAATCTTAAAAAAAGAAAGAAAGAAAGAAAGAAAGAAAGAAAGAAAGAAAGAAAGAAAGAAAGAAAGAAAGGAAGGAAGGAAGGAAGGAAGGAAGGAAGGAAGGAAGGAAGGAAGAAAGAAAGAAAGAAAGAAAGAAAGAAAGAAAGAAAAAGAAAGAAAGGAAGGAAGGAAGAAAGAAAAGAAGGAAGAAAGAAAGAAGAAAGGAAGGAGAAAAAGAGAAAGGAAGCAAGAAAGAAAGAAAGAAAGAAAGAAAGAAAGAAAGAAAGAATAAAAGAAAGAAAAAGAAAGGCTATGTTAGTCAATTAGGCACATGAACCCGGAAGGTGTGCAGAAGGGTTCTGTCTGCCAAGCACATAGGGTAAGCAACAGAGAACAGCTGAACTTGAAGAGTCTGTTAGCCCTCTACAATAGTCATCAGAAAAGCAAACCACAGGAATCAAAGACCACAGTCTATATCTAGAATGACCAACATGTCCCAGGTTACCTAGGATTTCTGTAGTTTTAGCCCAGAAAGTTCCATGTCTGGGAAACCCCTCAGTCCTGGGCAAACCAAGACATTTGTCATCCCCCAAGCCTCCCTCCCCACTGCACACAATGTTTGGATATATAGAACAAGTCTAAAATGGATATTTCAAGAAGAACTAAATTTTCCACCTGTTCTAAGGAAGGGGGATTGAGAGTCAAAATTCAAAAGGAAATATGGAAAATAAAGTTCTTTTTTTTTCTTTACACAAAATCTTATGAAAGAAAGTGATATCTGTAATATTTGAATACCATAATAAAAGTAAAGAATGTCAATAGAGTTTTCTAAGGAAAAATCACTAGCCTCAACTTCTGTACTGAGCTAAATCATTGTGTAGACCACCAAAGAAAGAGTCTCCTCTTTGCAAAATTCGGAAAACATAACAGTGTTCTTGAAAGAGGTGCTTAAAAGATTATTAGTTGATCTAGGGGCAAATCAAAGAAAAACTCAAGAATTAGAAAATAAACTGTATAATAAGAAATCACATGGAAGCCCAAAGAACAGTTAAATCTAAATATGTGTGTTAAAATATTAGTACAGTTAAATATTAAAAAGTTGTTTCTCAAAAAAGATACTCAATACAAGAACAATTATTCAAAGAAGACATACAGATGACAAACAGACATATGAAAAGATGCTCAACATAACTAATCACCATGGAAATGCAAATCAAAACTACAGTGAAATATCTCTCAAACCTGCCAGAATGGCTGAAATTAAAAAGATAAGAAATAACAAGTGTTGGCGAGGATGTGAAGAAAAAGATACTCTCATATACAGTTGGTGGGAATGTAAAATGGTGCAGCTACTGTGGAAAACAGCATGGAGGTTCCTCAAAAAATTAAAAATAGAAATTCTATATAATCTGGTAATACTACTACTGTGTATATACCCAAAGAGAACAAATACACAATTTGAAAAAATATATACACCCCTATGTTTACTGCAGTGTTATTTATAACAGCCAAGATAGGGAAGCAATCCAAGTGTCCAATGATATATGAATGGATAAAAAAAGATGTCACACACACACACACACACACACACACACACACACAGGAAATTTCTTAGCCATAAAAAGAATGAGATCTTGCCATCTGTAACAACATGGATGGACCTAGAGGGTATTATGCTAAATGAAATAAGTCTGATTGAGAAAACAAATGATTTTATTTATATGTGGAATCTTAAAAACAAAACAAAGAAACCAACCAACAAACAAAAAGTCAGACTCTTAAACACAGAGAACAAATTAATGGCTGCTGGGGCAGGGAGAAAGGTGGTGGGAAGACGGGCAAATGGATGAAAGAGAAAAGAAGATGTAGGCTTCCACTTATGGAATAAGTTGTGGGGATAAAACATACAGTATAGAGAATACAGTTAATGGTATTGGAATAGCCCTGTATGCTGACAGATGACAGCTGCACTTGTGGTGAACAGCATAATGTATAGACTTGTCAAATCGCCATATAGTATGCCATATATATATACATTAGTATAAAACTAATGTAACACTGTGTGTTAACTATACTTCAATAGTAGTAATAATAACAATAAAGAGTAACACTTCAAAGGTAATCTTCATCATTTGGGTCTATACTTACAAATGTACAGTCAAAGATGGGGAAGTAAGATTAAAAGCATTCTCAGCTTTTAAATTTACCTAAGGAGAGCTTAAAGTGATTTGTTAAAGCATTTGATTTTATAATAATATATAAAGTAAAATAAGTGTCTAGAAACCATCATTAAATATATATTTTTTAATTAACGAAAAAGAAAGCAAAGGACAAAATAAAAGACATAGGAAAGTAGTTTAAATACATAAAACAATTACTAAAAGAGGTCTAGTCATATTGCTCATGATGATAAAAGCTAATAAGTTCAATCACTTAAATTATAAAACTGCCCATTTGCATTTTTAAAAATAATTTATCATATGCTGTTATAAGACAAATGCCTAACTTCAAAGATGGCTTTGGGCCATCCAACATTGTCATCTACTGAAACCCCACTGTTACATCAGTAAAGACATTTTTTTAAAAGACATAAACTCAGAAGGATAGAGAAAGCAGGAATAGAGACAATAGCAATAGGACTCGACAACTGGAAAGCATATGAGTGAGTGCCTTGGCCTAGCGTGCAGTGCAGAATCTTCAAAAGACTCAGGAATTAACATCCACACACACCTTTGGGTGAGGGGGAGGTGGCTGGGAAATGGAAAGCTGGATGAGAACAGATGTCCTAGACCGCTCTCCCACTCCACGCTGAGTAACTACCCCTCCCTCGCCCTATGGGATATCTAAGGGCTCACTCTCTGGAAACTTGTAAGAACAGATCTTTGGACTGAGGAACATGAGGAAAAGTCAGGGCAGGTATTACTACAACAACAACAACAACAACAACCCACAGAGACCAGGGGAACACCTGTGACCTGCCCGAAGAGAACTTTTCAGTGGGAAATCTGATCACCCCAAGAGAAGAGGGTTAAAGAGACTGACACTGAGGGAGTCCCAGGAATGGCCTGGTCTAGTAACTTTTCTGTGAATCTTGAGATCAATAGGCCCTAGCCTATGCACAGAGCTTATAATCAGATTTTCAGGCTCTTCACTCCTAAATACAGTAAAGAAACCAGAATTCTCAAGCATTTTAAGAAAGTTTCTACTATGAAAGATAAGAGACCAAACAAACAGAAAACAAAAACAATGTGGATGAAAAGAGAAGGAAAAAAGAATGTATCAATAATCTAAGGGAGGTCCTGAATCTGTGACGTAAGTATATAAAGAATACATTAAAGAAATGCAAATTACATACACAATGACATATAATTTTAATATGTTTAATGATGGTTATGAATAATTATTATTAATACCCCAAAAGGTGTGAAATATATTGACAAAACCTCGTAGGAAAGAAATTTGGAGTAGTAAAGAGATCCAAAAGCTTTTATACATTTTTGCAGAGAACCCAATTCTGGAAAATGCTCTTATGCAAATAATTGTACATGCATAAACGGAAATATAAGAACAGTTCGTCTTAAAGTTTCCATAATAGCAAAAAGTGAGAAACATTCCCTACATGCATCAGAAAGTGAATGGTTTGAATATAAGGTGAATCCATCACATAAGAAATTGTTTAAGTCATTAGAAACCATATCATGTAACAATAATTAAAGACTTTGGAAATTTATGCAATATGATGCTAAATTAAAAATTGCATATGTGCCATAAACTCAATTTTGAAGAAAAAGGTTTGGGTATCTGTGCATATATATTTATGTATTTATTAATTATTCATAAATGCTAAGGAATGAAAGGGACTGAAAAAGAAAAATTTCAGTTGTGTTTATTACTGAGTGATGGGGTTATAGGTGAAATTTACTTTCTTTTCTATACTTTCCACTCATGTTCTACTGATTTTTTAAATCACAAATAGTACTAACAAATAGGAAGTTGAAATCCTCTTCAATGGAATTGGCAAATGACAAATATGGAATGAATAGTTCTCTGAGGCATTTGATTGCTATTATAGACTTAGTCTTCCCACTGGCAGAAAAAACCCAAAATAACCAATAAAACTTGTTCACACAACTGTGCTGACAATGATATTAATGCCTAGAACAACAGAGCAGTTAACTAAGGGAAAACCATGCTGGGTTCAACTCGATGAGAACCAGAGGAGGGTAAAAGCAAATGGAAAAAGATGAAACTGACAGGGAAAGCAAATGCTACATTCAAGCTCCCAGCCTGGGTGGGCAGTTTGGGTGGGAAACTAACCCTTCCAGGGTTTGGGTTCACTGACCACAAGTGGAACAAGGATTGGCAGAGAGGCCAGATTGAAGCAAGTAGCTATAAAAGTGTTCTGCCCTGTGAGTACCACCCTGAAACATAATTAACCACCCGAACAAAGGAAAACAGTGCCCAGGGTTTCTCCATTCAGGAAGCAAATCTAAGAAGCAGGAACTGAAGCCATGTGCCAACACTTCCCCAAGATCAGAGGCCAAGAAAATAGCATAATATCTGAAAAACAAATCTGGTCAGCTTCTCATAAGACTTTCTAACTCCACTATTTTGAATCGTCAGTGTATTTCTAAGGATCTAAGTATTGGTTCTATCCTGAAACTATGAGACTTTATGAGGTTATTCTTACATGGTAACAGACTTTGCTAAATTCTATGAACTATTATTTCTGACACT
Source organism: Ursus maritimus (assembly GCF_017311325.1). NCBI lineage: Eukaryota > Metazoa > Chordata > Mammalia > Carnivora > Ursidae > Ursus > Ursus maritimus. The sequence goes on along the minus strand of NW_024425563.1, from coordinate 57,489,094 downwards.
GGAAAGAGTCAATTTACCTGGATTGTGTGAATATTCCTGCTACTTACTTTTCATTAATTCATTTGAGCATTCAACCATCAACCATTCAGCCATTAATTATGGCATTAATTATGCCTAGGCATGAAGTAGAATATAAAGACACCCAAGTCACATGTACTTTTCTCCAAATGTAGTGGAAGGAATAAGATATTAATATATAAATGCAACAAAAGGGCTTTTATTAGTCAGGAGAGGATAGGCGATGTTTCAGTAATTTAAAAGAACCACCTTGATAGATCAGTGCCTTTACAAAATAAAGGTTTATTTATCAGTCGTAAAAGTCTAAAAGAGAACGAGCGTTGCTCCAGAGAACAACGCTCCACCAAACTGTGACTCAAGCATACAGGATGATTCTTCCAAAACATGGCCTCCAAATTTGCTGCCAAAGGAGAAAAGAGATGCCGAAGAGGCACATTGGCTCTTAAATATCTCAGGTTAGAAATGCTATGTTTCCTTTTATAGCTTCATTTATCAGACTCAGTAACTGTTTTTAGGTTGGTTTCTCTGAGAAGCAGACCCTGTACTAAGGATTTAAATCCAAGTTATTTATTTAGGAAGCAATGCCCCCCAAAATCAGTAATGGGTGTGAGAAACAAGAAAGCCAATACAGGTGCAATTTCAGTCACTTATAATGGGCTCTGCCTTTGGATGTGGTGAGGTGAGAGAGCTGTAAAAGTCCTGGGCATTTCCACTTCATGAAGGGGAGGAAGCACTAGTGCCCAAAGCAAATGTCTGAAGTCAAGGCAACGGCAGTTAGGGGGAAGGTATGTCAAAGCTGCAGCCTCAACACACAGACTGGTTTAAGA